>NC_041381.1:309682917-309729491 GCF_002162155.2 Triticum dicoccoides
AGTATATTGTACGTTCATAAGCAAAGCGAACATATTATACCCACTCCACTCCTCTTTCAATCGATCTTCGGACCCAGATATGAAATCGAGAGAAAATGAGTGGGTGCATGTGTGATACCTAAGGTGGATTCAAAATTATGAACCGGTGACAGCATCCACAAATCATATATAAAGGGTATTCAACGTTCGTTTCACTTTTGAACGTACAATATACTCTCCGATCCTTTCTAGTTTACATATAAGTTTTAGGTGTAGTCAAAGTATCTCTACTTTGATCAAACTTACAGAAAAAAGTATCAACATTCAACAAGGCCCAATCAATATTGTTAGATTTCTATGTACTCTTAGATTTGTATTCAAACAGAGATGGTTTACAATTTGTTTTCAACCACGTGAATGTGCTTGTTCTCACGCATGCTCTTCCTACTAGGATTTCGCCACGTATAACCAGTCCAATAGTAAGTTTTTTTAAGCTCCCTGTCCAATAGTACTAGTGGAGTACTGACAACATCTGTAGTAGAGTATGCGGTGCTCATAGTACTCCCTCTACCATTTATATAGGGCCTAACAGCAAGTCTAATAAGGCCTAGTCAGCAGGCTATAAAGACTTATCGTGTCATTAAAATCCTACTTGGAGGAGTGAGAAGACAGAAGAGAGAGTGAAGCGGGCTCTTATATTCTACTGCCTGGCTATAACACATAGATCAAGAAAAAATAGTATGCATGCAACTCTCTTCCAATCATATACCTTGCTCATGCAAATATGAAATGCTTAGAGCCAACCTAATAGCCATTCTAAGAGCCAACTTACATGGCACTTTTGCCTATGTGGAGGAGAGAGATGTGAAAAAGTAAGGGGAGTGAGCTCTCATGCAAGAGCCTAGCTATATACGCATTCCTAGGTAAATACAATAAATATGAAGAAAGAGATAGAGAGGAGATGGGAAAAAGTACTAATACAATAGCCAACCTTATATATTATTATTTTGCGGGAAATAGCCAACCTTATAGGCGACACTATTGTATGAGTGCATATAGATGATGGTTATAGATGACATGGCAGTTCCTTATAGCCATCGGCTAGCTATATTATTAACCATGCTCTAATGCGTTTTTTAAAATTGTCTTTGACTATTGACGAGATTAATAGTACATGAGATGTATAATGTGAAAATTATATCATTGGAAGCTCCTTCCACATACGAATTTGATAGTATGCTTTGTGTAAGTTACATGTCATATATTATTACTCTAACATTTGGTCAAAGTTAGCCTCGAAAAGGGCATTAGTACCTGTAGATGGAAGGAGGGAGTAGTAGTGGAAGTGGATCCTCTGACGTAGGTATCCCTGCCTTACCCTCCCTTTCGATCACTTACTGGCAGACCCCATGCTTGCTAGGCCCCGCATGTCAGTTACTCAATGGGTTCGGCACGTCGGGGGATCCTCATCCGTAGTATACTCCCTCTATTTTTATTTACTCCGCATAAAACGGAGGGAGTGGTAGTACAAATGACGCGGGCGGGGGAGGGGGAGGGACGTCGATTTGCTCTCAACTGCGGTCCCACAAGCGAGCGAAAACGCAAGATGAAGCGCGTTCCATTCGGTGAATGACGTGAAGGTTCCAGCGTGCCGGGGTGTAATGCGAACGCGACAAGAGCGATGTATAGTCAAAACCGATTGACCTTCGCTGCTAGGCCTGAACCAATATTCACACCAGATGTGCAGTCTGGTGGGAGTGGTAGTTTAAAACGGAGGGAGTGGTAGTATAAATGACGTGAGCGGGGGAGGGGGAGGGACGTCGGTTTGCTCTCAACTGCGGTCCCACAAGCGAGCAAAAACGCAAGATGAAGCGCGTTCCATTCGTTGAATGACGTGAAGGGTCCAGCATGCCGGGGTGCAATGCAAACGCGACATGAGCGATGTACAGTCAAAAATGATTGACCTTCGCTGCTCGGCCTGAACCACTATTCACACCAGAACCTTTGCTGCTCGGCCTATGCCAGCCATTGCCCCAAAACCACACCTCCTCTCCAGCCCATTCCCCACCTTTCGATCCCCTAGCCTGCATCAAGCGTCCCCTAGTTCACCGGAAAGCCATGGTGCGCCGCAAGATCACGTACTACAAGATGCTGACACCGGAGCGCCGCGCAGAAATCGCGGCGGCAGTCGATGCCACAGACCTTCGTTCCCAAGCTTACTTTGCGGCGGGCCAGTCCCCAAGTTCTCTACCAAGCTACAAGGAGGAGGAAGCTAATTTTTTTTCCAATGTTCATGGCGGAGGTCGCGGAGCAGAAGACCCCCCATGGGTATGAGACAATGGACGTCGACTTCATGCCGGCGTCCCGGTCCCCCATGGTGTAGGCGGACCAGCGGTTCAACCTGGCGATACTAAAGGAGGACCGGGAGGCAGAGGCTCAACTTGATACGGAGCGAGTGCATGCCGCTGCCATCGACGCTCTCCTACAGGTGGAACCGAATGTCGTGGATGTGAACCGGGCGGTGGAGGCTCAACTCGACGCGGAGCGCGTGGATGCCGCTGCCATCGAGGCCCTCCTATAGGCGGAATCGGATGTCCTGGACTTGAACCGGGCGGCGGAGGCTCAAGTCGGCGCGGAGTGCGCGGATGCCGCTGCTATCGAGGCCCTCCTGCAGGCGGAACCGGACGTCCTCGACTTGAACCGAGCGGTTCTCTTGTCCGTGAACAACGCCCGCATGCTCCGCATGAATGAGTAGCTAGAGGTCGAGGACAACCATGGTGCAGAGACACACGTCTGCAGCTATAGCTGGTTCGCGCCGGCAGCTAAAGATGACGAGGCCGTCTCGTTCCGTGAGCAGTGATAGTTTTTCTTTATGTTGTTTTTTAGGGATCTTTTGCTGAGTAAAAACATATATTGTTATGCAAGTCGCCTGACTTTCATTATTTGGTCAGTCTAGCATTTCAGGTGCTTGGATGAATATCCTACGTCTCCTAACCCTTCTTCCTCACCTCTTCTTCTTCCCCAACAGACCACTGCATGGGCCGTACGGATCCTCCCCGACATACGGTTGTATAAACATAATGTATGAACGAAAATTATCTGTCAGCGGTAGCACGTGTCAGTGAGGGTGCATTCCCTTGGGTTTGCGGCGTGTAGGAGCGACTGTGTGAGGGTGCGGTGCGACTGCGGCGTGCAGGAGCGACCGTGTGAGGGTGCGGTGCGACCGTGACAGCCGTGCGCAAGTGTACCTCCTTTTCATTTTGAAAACTTTAGGCAAGCTTGGAAAAAATGTGTGGCGAAGTATGGCAATGCAACGCCTAGACCCAAACAGGATAAGTACGTATGTACTAGGAGTACTAGTGTTAAAAAAGAAAGGCGGGGTTTTCCTTCGCGGGATTAATTGATACAAATCCTCGTTTGACGTGTCAATTAATGCGTATTTTTTTCTCCAAAACCCAAAGAGCTAACCATCTCACTCCTCATCGCTTGATTAATGCAGCGCCATGCAAACCAACCTTCTCACTTCTGCTCTAATAATGAAGATCGTCACACTTGTATTTACTTACAACTCAAGAATTACAACTCGATACTTAGAATAAAATATGACTCTATATGAATGCCTCCAGCGGTGTACCGGGATGTGTAATGAATCAAGAGTGACATGTATGAAAGAATTATGAATGGTGGCTTTGCCACAAATACGATGTCAACTACATGATCATGGAAAGCAATATGACAATGGTGGAGTGTGTCATAATAAACGTAATGGTGGAAAGTTGCATGGCAATATATCTCGGAATGGCTATGAAAATGCCATAATAGGTAGGTATGCTGGCTCTTTTGAGGAAGGTATATGGTGGGTGTATGATACCAGCGAAACTTGTGCGGCACAAGAGATGCTAGCAATGGTGGAAGGGTGAGAGTGCATATAATCCATGGACTCAACATTAGTCATGAAGAACTCACATACTTATTGCAAAAATCTAGAAGTTATCAAAACAAACTACTATACACATGCTCCTAGGGGAAGGGTTGGTAGGATTTAACCATCGCGTGATCCCGACCTCCACACATAAGGAAGACAATCAATAAATAAATCATGCTCCAACTTCATCAAATATTGGTTCACCATACGTGCATGCTACGGGAATCACAAACTTTTAACACAAGTATTACTCAAATTCACAAACACTCAACTACCACGACCCTAATATTACCATGCTCATATCACAAAACAATCATCAAGTATCAAACTTCTCATAGTATTCAATGCACTTTATATGATAGTTTTTGTTATATCCTTCTTGGATGCCCATCAAATTAGGACTAATTTTATAACCAAAGCAAATTACCATGCTGTTTAAGACTCTCAAAATAATATAAGTGAGGCATGGGAGTTCATCTATTTCTATAAAATAAAACCATCACCGTGCTCTAAAAAGATATAAGTGAAGCACTAGAGCAAATGACAAACTACTTCAAAAGATATAAGTGAAGATCAATGAGTAGTCGAATAATTATGTAACTATGTGAAGACTCTCTAACATCTAAGAATTTCATATCTTGGGATATTATTAAAACAGCAAGCAAAACAAAATAAAACAAAATGACACTCAAAGCAAAGAAAATATCATGTGGTGAATAAAAATATAGCTCCAAGTAAAGTTACCGATGAATGAAGACGAAAGAGGGGATTCCATCTGGGGCATCCCCAAGTTAGGCTCTTGGTTGTCCTTGAATATTACCTTGGGGTGCCTTGGGAATCCCCAAGCTTAGGCTCTTGCCAATCCTTATTCCATAGTCCATCGAATCTTTACCCAAAACTTGAAAACTTCACAACACAAAACTTAACAGAAAACTCGTAAGCTCCGTTAGTATAAGAAAATAAATCACCACTTAGGTACTGTTATGAACTCATTATAAATTCATATTGGTGTAATATCTACTGTATTCCAACTTCTGTATGGTTCATACCCTCCGATATTACTCATAGATTCATCAAAATAAGCAAACAACACATAGAAAACAGAATATGTCAAAAACAGAATAGTCTGTAGTAATCTGTAACTCTCGAATACTTCTGTAGCTCCAAAATTCCTACCAAATTAGGAAAACCTGAGAAATTTGTGTACAAATCCATATCAAAAGAATCATATCAAAATCATGTTTCTTTGAATTATCAAACTAATTTACTGGGTGCAAAAGTTTCCGATTTTCAGCAAGATCAACACAACTATCACCGTAAGCTATCCTAAAGGTCTTACTTGGCACTTTATTGAAAAAAAGCTATAAAACATGATTACTACAGTAGCATAATCATGTGGACAATAAAAAAAGTAAGGGTAAATATTGGGTTGCTTCCCAACAAGCGCTTTTCTTTAATGCCTTTCTAGCTAGGCATGATGATGACAATGATGCTCACATAAAAGATAAGAGTTGAAACATAACGGGAGCATCAAGAAGCATATGACTAGCACATTTAAGCCTAGCCCACTTCCTCCCCATAGGGATTTTGTGAGCAAACAACTTATGGGAACAAGAATCAACTAGCATAGGAAGGTAAAACAAGGATAGCTTCAAGATTTTCAACACATAGAGAGGAAACTTGATATTATTGCAATTCCTACAAGCATATGTTCCTCCCTCATAATAATTTTCAGTAGCATCATGAATGAGTTAAACAATATAACCATCACATAAAACATTATTTTCATGATGCACAAGCATATAAATTTTACTATTCTCCACATAAGAAAACTTCTTCTCATGAATAGTAGTGGGAGCAAACTCTACAAAATAACTATCATGTGAAGCATAATCCAATTGAAAATTAAAATCATGATGACAAGTTTCATGGTTATGTTTATTCTTTATGGCATATGTATCATGACAATAATCATCATAAATGGGAGGAATGCTTTCATCATAATAAATTTGCTCATCAAAACTTGGGGGACAAAAAACATCATATTCTTGAAACATAGCATCCCCAAGCTTGTGGCTTTGCATATCATTAGCATCATGGATATTCAAGGAATTCATAAAAACAACATTTCAATCATGCTCACCATTCAAAGATTTAGTGCAAAATATTCTAATGCATTCTTCCTCTAGCAATTGAGCACAATTATCAGAATCCTTATTTTCATGAAAGACATTAAAAAAATGAAGCATATGAGGCACCCTCAATTCCATTTTTTTAGTTTTCTTTTATACACTAAACTAGTGATAAAACAAGAAATTAAAAGATTCGATTGCAAGATCTAAACATATACCTTCAAGCACTCACCTCCCCAGCAACGGCGCCTGAAAAGAGCTTGGTGTCTACTACACAACCTTCTTCTTGTAGACGTTGTTGGGCCTCCAAGTGTAGAGGTTTGCAAGACAGTAGCAAATTTCCTGCAAGTGGATGACCTAAGGTTTAGCAATCCGTGGGAGGCGTAGGATGAAGATGGTCTCTCTCAAACAACCCTGCAACCAAATAACAAAGAGTCTCTTGTGTCCCTAACACACCTAATACAATGGCAAATTGTATAGGTGCACTAGTTCGGCGAAGAGATGGTGATACAAGTACAATATGGATGGTAGACATATGTTTTTGTAATCTAAAAATATAAAAACAGCAAGGTAATTAATGATAAAAGTGAGCACAAACGGTATTGCAATGCTTCGAAACAGGGCCTAAGGTTCATACTTTCACTAGTGCAAGTTCTCTCAACAATGATAACATAATTAGATCATATAACAATCCCTCAACATGGAACAAAGAGTCACTCCAAAGTCACTAATAGCGGAGAACAAACGAAGAGATTATTGTAGGGTATGGAACCGCCTCAAAGTTATTCTTTCTGATTGATCTATTCAAGAGTCCGTAGTAAAATAACACGAAGCTATTCTTTCCGTTGATCTATCCTAGAGTTCGTAGTAGAATAACACATTAAGACACACATCAACCAAAACCCTAATGTCACCTAGATACTCCATTGTCACCTCAAGTATCCATGGGCATGATTATAAGATATGCATCACACAATCTCAGATTCATCTATTCAACCAACACAACAAACTTCAAAGAGTGCCCCAAAGTTTCTATTAGAGAGTCAAGACGAAAACGTGTGCCAACCCCTATGCATAGATTCCCAAGGTCACGGAACCCGCAAGTTGATCACCAAAACATACATCAAGTAGATCAAATGAATATCCCATTGTCACCACAGATAAGCACATGCAAGACATACATCAAGTATTCTCAAATCCTTAAAGACTGAATCTGATAAGATAACTTCAAAGGGAAACCTCAATCCATCACAAGAGAGTAGAGGGACAGAAACATCATAAGATCCAACTATAATAGAAAAGCTCTCGATACATCAAGATCCTGCCATATCAAGAACACGAGACAGAGATCCAACACATAGCTACTGGTACATACCCTCAGCCCCGAGGGTGAACTACTCCCTCCTCGTCATGGAGAGCGCCAGGACGATGAAGATGGCCACCGGTGAGGGATCCCCCCCTCCGGCAGGGTGCCGGAATAGGGTCCCATTGGTTTTTGGTAGCTATAGAGGCTTGCGGCAGCGGAACTCCCAATCTAGGTTATTTTCTCGAGGTTTCTGTATTCACAGGAATTTTTGGCGTAGGTCTCAAGTCAGGGGGGTCTCCGAGCCATCCACGAGATAGGGGGGCGTGCCCAGGGGGGTGGGCGCGCCCCCCACCCTCGTGGGCAGCCCGGGACTCTTATGGCCCAACTCTTTTACTGTAGGGGCTTCTTTTGGTCCATAAAAAATCATCAAAAATTGGCACGCCAATTGGACTCCGTTTGGTATTACTTTTCTGTAAAACTCAAAAACAAGGAAAAAACAGAAACTGGCACTGGGCTCTAGGTTAATAGGTTAGTCCCAAAAATCATATAAAATAGCATATAAATGCATATAAAACATCCTACATGGATAATATAATAGCATGGAACAATCAAAATTATAGATACGTTAGAGACGTATCAAGCATCACAAGCTTAATTCCTGCTTGTCTTCGAGTAGGTAAATGATAAAAACAAAAAAAATTATGTGGAATGCTACCTAACATATTTATCAATGTAATTTTCTTTATTGTGGCATGAATGTTCAGATCCATAAGATTCAAAACAAAAGTTTAATATTGACATAAAAATAATAATACTTCAAGCATACAAACAAAGCAATCATGTCTTCTCAAAATAACATGGCCAAAGAAAGTTATCCCTACAATATCATATAGTCTGGCTATGCTCTATCTTCATCACACAAAGTATTTAATCATGCACAACCCCGGTTTTAGCCAAGCAATTGTTTCGTACTTTAGTATTCTCAAACTTTTTCAATCTTCACGCAATACATGAGCGTGAGCCATGGACATAGCACTATAGGTGGAATAGGATGGTGGTTGTGGAGAAGACAAAAAATGAGAAGATAGTCTCACATCAACTAGGCGTATCAATGGGCTATGGAGTTGCCCATTAATAGATATCAATGTGAGTGAGTAGGGATTTCCATGCAACGGATGCACTAGAGCTATAAGTGTATGAAAGCTCATCAAAAGAAACTAAGTGGGTGTGCATCCAACTTACTTGCTCACGAAGACCTAGGGCAATTTGAGGAAACCCATCATTGGAATATACAAGCCAAGTTCTATTATGAAAAATTCGCAATAGCATATGAAGGTGACAAAATAGGAGACTCTCTATCATGAAGATCATGGTGCTACTTCGAAGCACAAGTGTGGTAAAAGGATAGTAACATTGTCACTTCTCTCTTTTTCTCTCATTTTTTGGTCCTTCTCTTCTTTTGGCCTATTTTTTTCTCTTTTTTTTTTATTTTTCGTCCGGAGTCTCGTCCCGACTTATGGGGGAATCATAGTATCCATCATCCTTTCCTCACTGGGACAATGCTCTAATAATGAAGATTGTCACACTTTTATTTACTTACAACTCAAGAATTACAACTCGATACTTAGAATAAAATATGACTCTATATGAATGCCTCCGGCGGTGTACCGGGATGTGCAATGAATCAAGAGTGACATGTATGAAAGAATTATGAATGGTGGCTTTGCCACAAATACGATGTCAACTATATGATCATGGAAAGCAATATGACAATGGTGGCGCGTATCATAATAAACGTAACGGTGGAAAGTTGCCTGGCAATATATCTCAGAATGGCTATGGAAATGCCATAATATGTAGGTATGGTGGCTGTTTTGAGGAAGGTATATGGTGGGTGTATGATACCTGCGAAAATTGCGCGACACAAGAGAGGCTAACAATGGTGGAAGGGTGAGAGTGCGTATAATCTATGGACTCAACATTAGTCACGAAGAACTCATATATTTATTGCAAAAATTTACAAGTTATCAAAACAAAGTACTACACGCATGCTCCTAGGGGAAGGGTTGGTAGGAGTTAACCATCGCGCGATCCCAACCTCCACACATAAGGAAGACAATCAATAAATAAATCATGCTCCAACTTCATCACATAACGGTTCACCATACGTTCATGCTACGGGAATCACAAACTTTTAACACAAGTATTCCTCAATTCACAACTACTCAACTAGCATGACCTAATATTACCATCCTCATACCTCAAAACAATCATCAAGTATCAAACTTCTCATAGTATTCAATGCACTTTATATGATAGTTTTTATTATATCCTTCTTGGATGCCAATCATATTAGGACAAATTTTATAACCAAAGCCAATTACCATGTTGTTTAAGGTTCTCAAAACAATATAAGTGAAGCATGAGAGTTCATATATTTCTTCAAAATAAAACCACCACCGTGCTCTAAAAAGATATAGGTGAAGCACTAGAGCAAATGACAAACTACTCCGAAAGATATAAGTGAAGATCAATGAGTAGTCGAATAATTATGCAACTATGTGAAGACTCTCTAACATTTAAGAATTTCAGATCTTTGGATATTATTCAAACAGTAAGCAAAACAAAATAAAACAAAATGACGCTCCAAGCAAAACACATATCATGTGGTGAATAAAAATATAGCTCCAAGTAAAGTTACTGATGAATGAAGACAAAAGAGGGGATGCTATCCGGGGCATCCCCAATCTTAGTCTCTTGGTTGTCCTTGAATATTACCTTGGGGTGCCTTGGTAATCCCCAAGCTTAGGCTCTTGCCACTCCTTATTCCATAGTCCATCGAATCTTTACCCAAAACTTGAAAACTTCACAACACAAAACATAACAGAAAACTCGTAAGCTCCGTTAGTATAAGAAAATAAATCACCACTTAGGTACTGTTATGAACTCATTCTAAATTCATATTTGTGAAATATTTACTGTATTCCAACTTCTCTATGGTTCATACCCTCCCATATTACTCATGGATTCATCAAAATAAGCAAACAACACATAGAAAGCAGAATATGTCAGAAACATAACTGTCTGTAGTAATCTGTAACTCTATAATACTTCTGTAACTCCGCAAATCCTGATAAATTGCGAAAACCTGAACCACTTGTGTAACAATACATATCAAAAAGCATCATATCAAAATCACGTTTCTTTGAATTACCAAAACTAATTTACTGGGTGCAAAAGTTTCTGATTTTCAGCAGGATCAACACAACTATCACCGTAAGCTATCCTAAAGGTCTTACTTCGCACTTTATTGAAACAAAAGCTATAAAACATGATTACTATAATAGCATAATCATGTGGACAAACAAAAACAGTAAGGGTAAATATTGGGTTGTTTCCCAACAAGCGCTTTTCTTTAATGCCTTTCTAGCTAGGCATGATGATGACAATGATGCTCGCATAAAAGATAAGAGTTGAAACATAACGGGAGTATCATGAAGCATATGACTAGCACATTTAAGCCTAAACCACTTCCTATGCATAGGTATTTTGTGAGCAAACAACTTATAGGAACAAGAATCAACTAGCGTAGGAAGGTAAAACAAGCATAGCTTCAAGATTTTCAACACATAGAGAGGAAACTTGATATTATTCCAATTCCTACAAGCATATGTTCCTCCCTCATAATAATTTTCGGTAGCATAATGAATGAATTCAACAATATAACCATCACATAAGAATTATTTTCATGATGCACAAGCTTATAAATTTTACTACTCTCCACATAAGCAAACTTCTTGTCATGAATAGTAGTGGGAGAAAACTCAACAAAATAACTATCATGTGAAGCATAATCCAATTGAAAATTAAAATCATGATGACAAGTTTCGTGGTTATGTTTATTCTTTATGGCATACATATCATCACAATAATCATCGTAAATAGGAGGCATTCTTTCATCATAATAAATTTGCTCATCAAAACTTGGGGGCTAAAAAATATCATATTCAGGAAACATAGCATCCCCAAGCTTGTGGCTTTGCATATAATTAACATCATGGATATTCAAGGAATTCATACTAACAACATTGCAATCATGCTCATCATTCAAAAATTTAGTGCAAAACATTCTAATGCATTCTTCTTCTAGCAATTGAGCACAATGATCGGAATCCTTATTTTCATGAAAGAAATTAAAAAGATGAAGCATATGAGGCACCCTCAATTCCATTTTTTGTAGTTTCCTTTTATAGACTAAACTAGTGATAAAACAAGAAACTAAAAGATTCGACTACAAGATCTAAATATATACCTTCAAGCACTCACCTCCCCGGCAACGACGCTAGAAAAGAGCTTGATGCCTACTACACAACCTTCTTCTTGTAGACGTTGTTGGGCTTCCAAGTGCAGAGGTTTGTAGGACAGTAGGAAATTTCCGTCAAGTGGATGACCTAAGGTTTATCTATCCGTGGGAGGCATAGGATGAAGATGGTCTCTCTCAAACAACCCTGCAACCAAATAACAAAGAGTCTCTTGTGTCCCCAACACACCCAATACAATGGAAAATTGTATAGGTGCACTAGTTCAGCGAAGAGATGGTGATACAAGGTCAATATGGATGGTAGATATAGGTTTTTGTAATCTGAAAATATAAAATAGTAAGGTAACTAATGATAAAAGTGAGCACAAACGGTATTGCAATGCTTCAGAACAAGGCCTAGGGTTCGTACTTTCACTAGTGCAAGTTCTCTCAACAATGATAACATAATGAGATCATATAACAATCCCTCAACATGCAACAAAGAGTCACTCCAAAGTCACTAATAGCGGAGAACAAACAAAGAAATTATTGTAGGGTACGAAACCACCTCAAAGTTATTCTTTCTGATCGATCTATTCAAGAGTCCGTAGTAAAATAACACGAAGCTATTCTTTCCGTTCTATCTATCCTAGAGTTCATCCTAGAATAACACCTTAAGGCACACATCAACCAAAACCCTAATGTCACCTAGATACTCCATTGTCACCTCAAGTATCCATGGGCATGATTATACGATATGCATCACACAATCTCAGATTCATCTAGTCAACCAACACAAAGAACTTCAAAGAGTGCCCCAAAGTTTCTATCCGAGAGTCAAGACGAAAATGTGTGCCAGCCCCTATGCATAGATTCCCAAGATCACGGAACCCGCAAGTTGATCACCAAAACATACATCAAGTAGATAACGTGAATATCCCATTGTCACCACAGATAAGCACATGCAAGACATACATTAAGTGTTCTCAAATCCTTAAAGACTCAATACGATAAGATAACTCCAAAGGGAAAACTCAATCCATTACAAGAGAGTAGAGGGGGAGAAACATCATAAGATCCAACTGTAATAGCAAAGCTCGCGATACATCAAGATCGTGCCCTGTCAAGAACACAAGCGAGAGATCAAACACATAGCTACTGGTACATACCCTCAGCCCCGAGGGTGAACTACTCCCTCCTTGTCATGGAGAGCGTCGGGATGATGAAGATGGCCACCGGTGAGGGATCCCCCCCACCGGCAGGGTGCCGGAACAGGGTCCCAATTGGTTTTTGGTGGCTACAGAGGCTTGCGGCGATGGAACTCCCAAACTAGGTTATTTTCTGGAGGTTTATGTATTTATAGGAATTTTTGGCGTAGGTCTCATGTCAGGGGGTCTCCGAGCCGTCCACAAGATAGGGGGGGGGCGCCCAGGGGGGTGGGCGCGCCCCCACCCTCGTGGGCAGCCCGGGACTCTTCTGGCCCAACTCTTTTACTCTGGGGGCTTCTTTTGGTCCATAAAAAATCATCAAAAATTGGCACGTCAATTGGACTCCGTTAGGTATTCCTTTTCTGTAAAACTCAAAAACAAGGAAAAAATAGAAACTGGCACTGGGCTCTAGGTTAATAGGTTAGTCCCAAAAATCATATAAAATAGCATATAAATGCATATAAAACATTCTTGATGGATAATATAATAAATATAATAGCATGGAACAATCAAAAATTATAGATACGTTGGAGACATATCAGTAACTATTTGACTTCCTTCCCCATTGCAGTGACGTCGACGATATCTCGAACGTTGTGGTTTGGCGAAGTGCGTTCGACGGAGAACACCATTGAGGGAAACCATGGTAAGTCATTTCCAAGTGCCTCCTGCAAGCCGAGACAACTGCTTTATTTGCATCCAGGAAGTTCGTTGAACCAAAGGACGCGTAAATGTACTAGTACTACTAGTACACAATTGTGTCGTCCGTCCAGCATAGTGCGGTGAGGTGGTTTCTCGAAGAAGACGATGGAGAAGTGGAGTTAGGGAAGAGTGAAATTATGGTTGCTTTGTTCGTGCTTTGTGATTTGACGCCTCACTGCTTTGTGATTTGTGATAGAAGGGACAGGGGAGTAGACTCTATGCTTTGTACTGTACATGCGTCCAAGCACGGGTGAAAGAGGAGAGACCTTGCATTTTTCTATTCCTTCAATCAATCAATCAATCAGGGAGCTTCGGTTCCATCTTTTTGGCTTTGGAAGCACCGTCCACAATGGTTCCCATCGATGCCAAAAGCTATTTTCACATTTTACTACACATTGTGGATGCCCTTAACCATACCACTTGGTTATGCTCATGTGTGCTATCTATACAAATCTCAATTATATTGATCTAAAAAATTATAGAATCAAGATTAGTAAAAAGGAGGTGATTTTGCCGCGCGGATGGCGCGGGAGGTTTATTATTTTTAGAGGACGTTGGCCTGGCGGTTTGCTAACATGCGGTCCCATGTGTCAGTGCTGTACCAAGCTGATCCACGTCCCACAAGAGGCGGAACAACAACAGAAGCAACACGAGGTTAACTTGAAGAAGATGAGGGAGAAGCAGATTCAGCAACGAGTGAATGATTGTTGCTTCGTCCCTCCAACTTCTTTTTTACTAGCATTGTTATTACTTTGTCCCTCCAACTTAACCACGGGAAAGGTGCAACTTCGTGATTTGACGCCTCATTGCTCATTGCTACGCTAGCACCATCACTGGGGTGCTTCACCCCTGCTGCTCTGCACTGTATTTCAGTATGGCACGTGGACCTGGTAGCTTGATGTCCAACATGTCAGCGAAAGGGACTAGAACATTTATTAAAGCGAGCGCTCCACTCTTACGACGGAGGAGTACACAACACGACGGCCCAGTGAACTGTCACTTGTACTGTATAGTACTATAGTTTTGCTGTTTCGCACGATCCATCGATACAAACCCGATTAAACAGGGAAGGGCGGGTTTTTCCCACATGGTAGATGATACTGGCCATACATTTCAAAGGCAATTTTAATATATGCAAACTAAACAACTAAGTAACAATATGATATCTAGTAAAACTAAAAACACATATGATTTATTGTGTTAGAGTGTAGTAGTAGTGCTGTATTGCATAGTTGTTAGATGTAACATCCGAGAACGTGTAGAGATGTAGTTTTGGAGGGCCTAGAGAGAGAAAGCGTAATACGGTCACCGAACTTTAGAATACGCTCATTACGGTCACTATATACGCTTTGCGGTGATTATACGGTCACTTGCTCACCGTTCAGCATTGAATTGCACAGTGTTGACCAGACAAATAGTTTGCGTGGCACCATGTTGACTCATTAAACTGACCACGTTCCTTGTGGGTCCCACCTATCAGATCGCATAGGAAAAAGGTCAGACAAACACAAATTTACGCAGGCGCGACAAGACTCCAACCCGTGCACGGGAACCACCTAGTTGTGTATGTGTCTGTCAGGGCCTGATGTGTGCGCATGCACGTGTAGGTTGGACACCTGAGCATGAGAGTGTGTGTTGGTCGTGTGGTGTCTGCATGCATGCATGTGTGTATGTGCGTGTGAGTGTTACGTGTGTGCGTGGCTGCGTGTGTACAAGTGAGTGTTGCGTGCATGCGTGGCTGCATGTGTTTGTGTGAGTGTTGCGTGCATGCAGCTTGTGTGCATGCGTGCGTGTGTGTATAATCAGCACACCAGCTCCGGTTTGTTACAATAGACGGCTCAGCATACCAATACAAGGCCACCTTGTCTGTTGTGCCCGCGGTCATGACTTCGAACCACCGTCCAATATTTTTTTGTCGTTTGTTTTCATTCTTACTAACAAGTTGCCCGTGCGTTGCACATAACATCAAGATGCATTTGTATGACTAGTTTATCTTGTGAGAGAAAAGGGTGAACGAGGGAAGGCCTTATTTGCAAATGTGGAGAGGTGTGTGGGTACCTTTTTGCAAAATTTCCATAGTTTCCTTCCTATCCGTCAGATATAAATCAGACGGCCTATATTGTAGGATGGCAGGAACACCATCATCACCAACTTTGTATTTTATAATAGTGTAGATAGATGTAGATGTAGAGTAGATACAAGTCGATAGGTGGGCCCAATGGTAGCGAGATAATGTGATGCAACATTAGAGGTGCCACGTGGAGCATTTAACTGGTCAACTAGTCGTGTCTTGAGCAAATACAGAGCTGTACTGTGAGCCCGTGACTGTATAATAACCACAAAACGTAAATGGTGGCCGTAATGAGTGGATTCTGAAGTCCAATGTACGTATCGTGCTTTCGCTTCAAATACAATGATCATCATTGTATATATCGCGAGAGAAAGATGAAACATGCGTGAATGTGTTGGGGGCTTACTTTTAGAGGACTTGGAGATAGTTTGTGTGCGTACGTGAAAGGGGCGTAGAGGGGGTGTATGTGATGGAGAGAGAGATGCTCTTCGTTTCTCTTTATTATGACTAACTTTACATATAGTATAAAAATATAAAAATTCACAGTGCGGAATAAATATCATTGTGGGCACCATGCAATGCAAATTAACATTCATACTCCTCCATATAACTTTGTAATGTTGTATATATGTAGAAATTCTAAAATAATTTTTTGGCCACACTTTATTCAAAAGGAATGTTGTATGCGAAATAAACGTGAAGAGAGGGCTTTTTAGATCAATGGGGTACATGATGTAACATGTGTGAATGTGTAGTTGATGTATTTGGCAGGGCCTAGAGAGGTATGTGTATGTATTACGTATTCGAGAGAGGCATGGATAGAGGGGCCGGCGGGGGGAGGGGGCGTGGGAGAGATAGCACGAGAAATGACAGAGGTCTAGAGAGAGAGACGAATATGATGTCACGGCGAGAGATTTCCTTGAGTGTGTATATGCAAGGGAGAGGGGATAGAGGCACGAGGAGAATTTTTTGTGGTGTCTGTGTTGGTATGTGTGGGTGTGAGAAGATAATGAGACATGGGGGCATAGGGTGTGTCACCGTGTGAGGTCTGGTGGGTAGAGGTGAGGCCCTTGGTTCGGTTCCATCCTGCGCCACATTGGTCGGCCCGTGACGCATTTAGGGAGACCCATGGATGACTAGTCGTACAAGGCAAAGATAGCAGAATTGTGAAGGACTCTGTGTCCACTGACAAAGCTGGCTAGGATTTGTAACCCTAGGTCCTCGGACTAAGGTAACCCCTTATCTCTGATATTACTAGTCATCCAACCTAACTTCAAGGGCATCCTAGAGAATGCACTGCTAGAATCATACTCGTCGATTAGGAAGAGAGGTGTGAGACAATGCGTGAGAGACAGGCCTAAAGATAATGTGCGTACAGGAGACATGTAGGCAGGTCTAAGTATATAGAAAGGGTCGATGCGGATTGTGCGTGTGTATGCTTGTGAGAGGAAGAGTGCTTGTGATAAAGGTTAGTGAAAACAGTTGTAAATGGTTATGAGAGGGAGGGAGGGTTATATCGAGAGCATGTCTTTGAGAAAAACACCTCGGGAGAGAGTGTGTGAGCATGTGTGAGAGACCACTGATGGAGAGTGAAACCACACATAAAAGACTGATGTACACATTGATTGAAGATATAAATTGTATCCAAATATTAGGATGGGATCATGACATTTGCAATTCGCGTAAGGAACGGTCATTGATCCATCAGACATCTAGATTCTATCAAATTTGAGCATGTCAATGTTATTATTCGACATAATTGATCCACATAGTTAGTATTTTGAACTCCAGACAATGCGTCGCTTTAGCAATCGAATACAAACGTGAGTATAGATCATGTTGTATACGTGTAAAGCACATTATACATACGAAAAAATTAAATTCAACATGAAGTCCATTCAATTATTTGAATTCGATATCATGGCATTTGTAAATCATACCTAAATTATGGGGGCACCAATCTTTGCTCTGGTTTTGTACATAATAGCATATAGTCGTGTACAAAATAAATTCAAATTTAGCTCCTCCATTCCAAAATAATTGTAGTTATAGGATTTTCAAGTGTCAAAATTTCAAAAAGAAGCGGATAATTAAAGGAGGTTTTCAAACATACAAGGTCGAATTTAACGTTATCTGTTTAGGTCAATCCTCAAAGTTCAAGAGTACTCTAAACGTGAATGCTTCTGTTTCAAAATTTCGAATGAAGCGCCACAAGAGCCTCTACTCGCCCGAAACCGCGTGAGACCAATGTTTAAATGAATTTTGATTTTCCTAACCACATGTACCATGCGGTGCATGAGATCAATGTTTGGTAGTAGAAGGAAATTACTTTTCTAATTCCGACCCGTGAAACCTATAGGCCTGACGTCCAAAGGTCTAAACCGGGGTAGGTTTGTAGCTTCATCTATACGCCACGCAACCGCCTCCGAAAAACATTCATACACAATGGCCGCCTAAGCACACATGCGCGCGGTCGAAATAGCTCCCGCCCACTATTTGGGACACCTGGGATTACCATCCTACCCCCGACCCGTAGTAGGTCCGAAATTTAAGACGGGGCAAAGTTTGTACTTTCCCCAAATTTCAAACAAGTGCGTCCCATCTGTTAAAAAAAGCCAAAACAAGCATGTCCCAGACCGAAACATGGTTCTCCCTTAGCTCCCCCCACCCCCCGCTCCCCCTGTCCAATTCCCGATTCGAACTCTGTGGGCACCAAAACTACCTCTCCACCAGCCACGAAACCCCAGCGTCCTTCGTCCGCCACCCCATCCCACCCATCGACCGCTGCCCTCCTCCATGAGGCCGGAGCCGATACCCCGACGTCGTCGTCCACTGCAACCTCAACCGCAACGTCCTCCACGACTAGTAGTTGAAGCCAAGGCCGAGCCGTCCGTAGCCAAGCCAGTTCAACCACGCCATCCTACGCCTCACCGCTGCCGCTCCAACTTCGCCACCATCCACCGCACCGGAGCTGTTCCCCTCCGCCGACATACGGCCACGGCAACACAGTCAACAATTTGCCATGGGTTCGTCCAAGCCTACACCCTCCTCCAAAACATCGGTTTCCCCGGCAAAAAGAAGATCGTCGCGACATATGGAGGCGACCACACTGGCAACCGGAAATGGTATTCCTCTTCCCTTATTCGTGCAAATCTTACGTGTCTGCTTGCAGGTATTCATCCCACAAAAGAGACTAGTTGATCGCTTCTTCTTGATACTAGGTGTTCCTAGTAACTCGCGATGCACAAGGTTTCTCCACATATACTATTTCACCTTAGCTAGAGGTTCGTCGCCCCTCTGGATTTCAATTCCTGGTCAGTTGATTCCCAATTAACGGAAGCATTCCCTGACGTAACAGATGCTAGTCCGCCTATTACATCGGGGAAGCAGTGCCTCGGTGTTTATCTTAGGGGCGTGGGGCCTAGAGCTGCTGGCGCCCGATCTGGAGGTCGTCTGGGATTAAAGGGATGGCCTGGGGGCGCTGCCAAGCACGGCGGTGGTGTGAGGTCGAGGGGAGGGCGGGGCGGCAGAGGCAGGGGTCTGGGCCGGTGGTCGCTGGCGGTTCGAGAAAGATCGTCAACAGTGACTGGCCGGAGGTAGACGAATGCTATCTTCCCATTCCTTATAGATCGGACGGTTCATAAAACATCGGCTGACCTATTTATTTTCAGTTGACTGTTATCTTGATAGGACCACATGTGGGTGGTGTGCTGGAGGAGTACCTGCATTTCCTATGCTCATATATTACAAAATCATATCTAGTAGATTCTAATTTTGTTTTCCATGCAATGTTGTAAAGCTATCATATGTCTCCTGTCATTTATTTTTCAGCCACATGCTATCTCCTACTTTTACAGTGCACTAGTTCTGCACACACTTCACCCATACTCTCGCTATTTTGTTTTTATGCAAGGGTATTTCAGACTCTTCCTTCACAAAAGCAGAAAAGAAAAGAGAGAAGTCGCTCCAGCTTTGTACGTGGGTAGGCCAGACACGTTTTCAGCACTTTAAAGGGTGTGGTGTCAGCAGATGGAGATGGTAAATGTAGCTCTGGAGTTGACAATCTCGCTCCCAATGAAACACCATCCTAGGGTCCCACTTTAACTTCGCGGTGTCATATGTGGTTGCGTGTTGCATATGGTGTCTAGATTGTATTTGAAAGGCCAAAGTCAGCCTTTATTAAGATAAGGAAAGATATATTTTACATGAACCACCATCCCGGGAGCACCAGAAGTCAAATAGCTAGTCAGGGCACTGGCGGAGCCAGTGACAAGCCCAGCACAGACATGCATCACCTGGAAGCCAACTAAAAAGCCACGATGGTGGCGAAGCAGCCCGCCTCCCACCAGGATCTCAGGTCCTAGATGATCATGCTCACCACTCCAGTCGGATGTCTAGCTTGTATTGCTTCCAATTTGGTCAAATTGCATCTGCTTAGCTTACACACTATACCTTTGAATATGACATGCCTTCCTATTTTTTTGTACATACTAGTACATTTGTCTATTAACCATGTTCTTACATAAAACTAATGTTCTTGTGTATCCCTCATCAATCACTTATGATGAGGCAGTCAGGCCAGTGGACTATTGTGAGAAAAGATCCTCATTTAAAGATTGCAGCGTCAGCCTCCCCACATGATTCTCAAGAAACAGCAAGGCTAGATGAAGATAGTGAACGTAGCTCTATAGTTGATTACCGCATTTCCCCTACACTAGCATCGCATGTGCTTGCTCTAATTTGGCAGCGTGATATGTGGCTTCATGTTGCATATGGTGTCTAGATAGTAATAATTCCAATCTGGTTAAATTGTGTGTGCTATTTTGCTTAGTTTATACATTATACCTGTTAATGTGAAATGCCTTCCCGTTTTTAGTACATAGTACATCTATCTATTAAGCATGTCCTTACATAAAACTATTGTTTTTTGTATCCCGCATCAATCAATATGACGAGACACCTTTAGTATATGCAGTGTGATATTAGTTGCATCTTTCATATGATTTATAGCATGTGCTGCTTCTAATTTGTTGAAATGCCATATATGACGGGACGCTTTTAACTTGGCAGAGTCATATTGGTTGCATCTTTCATGTGGTGTCTAGCTTGCATTGCTTCTTATTGGTAGAAATGGTTTCTACTTAGTTTACACAAACAGTTGTGAATATACCATGCCGTCCTGTTTTTCGTATTATTCCATCCGGGTATCATGTGTTTTCCTTACATCAAAGTAGTGATTGTCAATATCATGCACGAATGAGTTCTAAAGAGTAAATTTTAGTGCTTTTTCTTGTCGGTTTTACTTGACAATTCAAAGTCAATAAAGCGGAAACAAGTTAGCAAGGCAGCGGTTAAAGGTGCTCCTTCCAAACTGAGGGCCTCTACAGATTCTACTCCTCCATCCCCCCAAGATGATTTCCAGGAGAACACATGCATATACACTCAACGTAGATGTGTTGATGATGAGCACGTCTAACCTAGTGCACCATCACAGGTGCTTCCTCTAACTTTACACTGTTATATGTGGTTGTATGTTATGTATGATGTCTAGCTTGTATTGCTTCTAATTTTGTTGAATTCCATCTGCTTACTTTACACATTATACTTGTGAATAAGACACGTGTTCCTGTTTCTAGAACATACAATATATGTCTATCACACCATGTTCTTACATCAAAGTACTACTGTTGTGTAACCTACAACAATCACTTATCATAAGATACGTTTGACTTAGGAGTGTGATATAGGTTACATCTCGCATTCTTTTCTAGCTTGTACTACTTCTAATTTGTTGAAATGGCACTTATGACGAGACAATTTTAACTTGGTAGAGTGATATCTGTTGCATCTTTCATATGGTGTCTAGCTTTCATTGCTTCTAATTTGTTGAAATGCCTTCTCCTTAGTTTACACATCATAAGCTGTGAATATGCAATGCTGTGATTATGCAATGGCACTAATGACGTGAGACCTTTAACTTGGTAGTGTGATATTGTTTGCATCTTGCATATGATTTATTTCTTGTACTGCTTCACATTTGTTTAAACGCCATTTATGATGAGACACTATTAACTTGGCAGAGCGATATTTGTAGCATCTTTCATATGGTGTCTACCTTTCATTGCATTGCTTCTAATTTAGTGAAATGTCTTTTGCTTAGTTTACACATCATAGTTATGGTTATCTCATGTCGTCCTGTTTTTCGTACATATTACATCCTCCTATCATGTGGTTGTCTAACATGAAAGTTCGGTTCATTTGTATCACGCATCAATTTGTTCTGAAGAACTTAATTGTTATTCGTTTTTCTTGTCGGCTTGACTTAACATGGCACAAAGAAAAAGGAAGCAACACAGATTGACAAGGAAAGGGAAGCGGAAGAATCCTGCAGATTCTACTGGTAGTGATGGTGCAATAGAAGGTCAAAGTCCAGCGCAAAATTGTACAAACAGGGTATCCTCTATGATCTGTAGAACAAGCCAAACAGAAACAAATAGCTGCCACCAAACAAGCAGAGACAACCCTAGTTGTTGCAACACCTTCCACAATACCACCAGCTGCATGATTTACTTGTTGGTCAACTCAGCTAGCAGCACGTTCCAAAGCTCCCTTGCCACCTGACACTACTTCCGAAGCACTCTTGACACCAGATGAGTTGGCAAGATCAGATGAACTTTGTGAGCTTCAACAGGAAGAAGGTAGTTGCTGGAGTCAAGTTACAGTTGCATGCTTCTTTATATGTAGTCCCACAGTTTGATGTACACTAACACTTCCTATGTTCGTTGTTGGACTAGCACCTAGGTGCAAGAGGAAACAAACATCAGGGATAATGCTCGATAAGTTAACTAAATCTAGAGGAGGAAGAATGGAGATCCGTTTTGAGGCAGGTTTAAAAAGGCCACGTGATGCTACAGAGTCAGCCAAGTTAGTATCAGAGGTAGCGGTTGCTGTTAGGTGTCATGTATGTATCCTCCAAACATGCATTCAGTACAGGAATGAAAAATACGAAACCCAGTTCAACACCTTCCTCGACCATTTATCTATAAGTATGGTTATGTATGGAAACTAGTAATATCGTCTTGCTCTGTCCCATACTTTCTAGGTTGCTGATAATGAGACTCCCATAGTTTTCAACAGATGAGGTTCATGTTGGATAGCCAAGATGATGTAACCAGACAAGCTTGCACCCATGTTTTCAAGTCTGCTCTACGACAGTATCGGTATAACTTGAGGAAAACTCACTTTGAAGGCAAGGCTAACAGTGAACTTGACCAAACATCTCCAGTGGAAAATATATCGGATGAAGACTGGAGAGGCCTCGTTAAACACTGGTCTGGTCTGAAGTATCGGGTACATTATATATATGTGATCAGATCACATGTTGAAGTCCTATTTACGCATGTGCCACACAAATCTATCTTCTTGTAGGTGAATTGTTCAAAGAACAAGGCCAACCGTACGAAAGTGAAATTCCAACAGATGACAGGATCTCGTAGCTATATTGCACACTGCGAGGCTCTTGTAATTAGCTGTTGTTTCACTCTTTTTGCTGTACCATATTATCAGATCTATATTGACTTGATCCAAATGCAGAGGAAAGCCTGCAAGGACCAAAAAGAACCTGAACCAAATGCTGTGGAAATCTTCAAGGACTATCACACTAGCAAGACGAAGGGCATGACTACACCAGTCAAAGCCACTGTTGTAAGTCCTTAATCCTCATGCCTTTTAACTACTACTTACTCTGAGTCGTGCCTTGAACTACATGGTTTGCAGCCAAAATCTATTACTCTTTTCAATTTTATACGCAATTGTCTTAGTGTATCATTGCACCTTACAACGTTTAAAAGAGAGGAGTGATGTTTCTTTGATCTTGACCTGTAATCTAGTTCGTGCCTGACTTGTACACACAATGTTACAATTGCCTGTTTGTCTGTTCTCAGTTGTTTGGTGATATGAATGATGTCATACTATGCTTACCGTATTATAAACTTTGTCTCTTTATCCTTAGCTATCAATACAATGTGAAGAAATAGACAATACATTAGCCATGGTACATGGTCATATGTTTGGAACCTAGTTTTATTATGTACTTTGCAGTAAAATACAACTAATATTTTACATGGGTCACTAGAATAAGTTTTGTATATAAACCAAAGCTATTTTTTTGGTTTTGCTGCCTCCTTAATATCTTCAGTTCTGGTACTACTAATGTAAAAACTCAACTTTTCAGCAAGCTATGGAAAAAATGGTGGAACCGCCACCTTCTGAAGGTGGCGAGGCAACTATAACCGCAATGTCAGCTCTTGATGCAGTGGGTCAGTACATGTCCACTAATAGTGCCAAAAGCATGTTCCTGCGTAACACTAGGTTGGTTGTTAAGGCAATCTCATCCAAACTGCCTCATGATCAAGATATGCAAGCTCAAAACAATGTTATATCTCCGCTCCAGACACAAGTCCATTCCCTAACAGAGACCCTTTGTGAAACAAGGACATGCATTATTCGATGTCACCAAGATATGCATGGTTTTAAAACCAGACTATCAAATATTTGCTACGTTGTTCAGGAGCCTAGGAGAAATGAAGGCGAAGGTTATGGTGCTCCATCGGACAATACAACATGAAAACGTAATAGTCAGGTCAAATGAACTGAGCTTCTGAACTTCCGGTGGTGCATTTATCTGCCAGACTATTAACTTTTATGCCAACCTTCCTTTTGTTTTATAGTTGTAATTTGTTTTGTTGCGATACAAAATTTGTTCTTAACGTGCAACCATCGGCTTAAGAAAAGAACAAGCCATTTTTGTATAGTGTAGGGTGTTCCCTATATTTGCACTGGTGGCGATCTTTGATGCCCAGTGGATGTAATCTGTGCAATTGCCTTAATAGCCTAGCGTTAGTTTCGGGCTTATTTATTTCCTAGTCTTCTTTTTCCCTGGTTTGCTAGTAGCGCAACAACCATGGGCCATATACGGACCGTGGTAACCTTGACCCTGCTACGGGCCGTAGGATCCATGGGCCTCCTACGGGCCGTAGAATCCATGGGCCTCATACGGGCCGTCGATAAATGGGCCTCCAACAGGGCCGTAGAATCGGTGGGCCTCGGGCCGTCGGATAAATGGGTCAACATGTGTCGTAAACGGGCATAATTGGTATCGGCCCAGCATAGTAACGGGTCGTTAACAGGCCGGAGGATAGAAAAGGCTTAATTCTATCATAGGCATAACGGGTCGTTAATGGGCTAGAATATAGGACTGGCTAGAAACTGGGCAACGGGTTAACAGGCCAGAAACGAGCCGACTCTTGCCACAACCCGAATTTGGCCCATTAGGGGAACAAGACAGTAACGGGCCGGAAGTAATCGAGGGCCGGAAAGGAGCCCAAGAATGTATGGGTCGTCGGTAGGCCAAAAGCTAACATGGGCTGGAAATGGCCCATGTGAATCATGGGCCGTTAACGGGTACAAAGAAATTTACTGTTCATTATGGGCTAGAGTCACCGTGGGCCTCTAATGGGCCTAAAGATACGAAGGCCTCATATGGGTCGAAAGACGTTGTGGGCTATACATGGGCCGAAAGTGAAACGGGCTGGTGTTATATTCGACGGCCCACATGACGTTGTTGGGCCGATTTCGGGTAGGCCCTTATGGGGCGTGAGTTACTGGGCTGTAAAATGGGCTATTTGCAAAGAGATCATTAACAAGTTTTTCATGGGCCAGCCCGCTAACTTTTGACCAAGTAAAACGGGCCGGTCCTTTGTATGCTAAATGGGCTAGTGGTGGGCCATCGCACGTGTCGACATATCATATACGCCTATCTGACCCACTGACGAGCTAACACGTGTTTCCTCTGGCCAATCAGAATTTTACACGTGGAAATTTCCCATTGGTCCGGGCTATTAACGGGTTATCGGATCCAAAACCGGACCCGATAGCTTAACGGCGACCCATTGCGGTGGAAGCCACGTGTCGGTCACCCTTTACGAAAGCACTTTTGTGACGCGCGATTTATCGTCATGGAAGTGGATACTTCCGTGATGATAATTTTGGTAATGTCATGGAACACTTCTACGACAGCACATGTATGCCTATCTTGATTCTGCCATAAAATCGTCACGGGTGTACATGCATGACAGAAAACGTGACCTATTGTGACAAACACATATCATCACGAAAGTGTCTTCTTTTTGTAGTGATTGGGGTTGGACGGCGTCGACAGCGGCCATCGCGCCAGATTTTTCTATGGCCTTCTGTTGTGAGGAGGAGATAAGGCTGATTGTGAGAGACAATGAGTTGTTTGTAAATAGGGAACAAGTGCGGGCGTCTTTTTGCAAAAATGCAGAAGTTTGCTTTGTATGAGCCAGATTAAGATCCAACGGCTATTGGTGAAAGATGGCAGGCACACCATCATCACCAACTCAGGACCTCTTTGATTTGCAGTATTTTGAAAACACAGGAATGGGACACGACAATATTACAAGTTTCAAACTGATATTACAAATGTTAGGAGTAATGCTGCACCTATGAAGAGGGAATTACTAGGAAGTTTACGTAAGAACTTTCTTTACTTTAGGTGGATGCAGCATTATCTTACAAAATAAAATCCACCGCCCTGACAAGTCACTAATGGGCAAATAAATTTTCGAGTCTCTGGCCACTTGATGTTTCAAAAACAAATTCAACTTTTGTGGAGACTTTGTCATTTAGGCTTAGACGCTTGCGGTGATCAGCACGCCATTCATTGTTGCGCCAGAGAACGCCAAACCTCATTACCTTGAGTACACTTGCCTCTAGAACAAAGAACCTGGCCAATTTAATCTCAGATGTGCTACCTCGGTAGTCGATCAAATCAATTTATGTAAGATGGAGATCAAGCCATTCGATGAGATTGTTATAGTGCAACACATTTTTCACTTTTGGGTCTTTTTTATCTGCAAAATAAGAGAACATATTAGAGCAGCTGGCTGTATAAGATTGCCGTGTCAGCAAGAGGTACCAATATCATTCGCTCATACGATTGGGTTGGCTGGCTAGTAATATTTTTTCACTCTCACTCTCTCTCCTCTCATTTACCTAGGAGCACGTGAAGAGCTTGGGTATTTGTTGCCTTCCACTATGTGGCCGATGCCATATTTCTCAAAAGTATGCCACATAATACGCATCGATGTCAAATCAAAAGATTTTGACGCTGCTCTAGCGATGTGAGAAATTTGGGACCGTTGTGCACACACACCCACAGGTATAAACAAATCAATCAAACCAACTACACCAGCCTCTCACTCTCCCAAACAAGTGTTTTTTATTGCCTAGTCCTCTCCCTCTCCCACACAAGTGTTTTCTTCATTGTGTGAGTTAATTTGGCACCGGAGCAAAGTAGGTGATCCAGATTGGGGCACCAGGTGAGCAAGGAGGGGCATCGATGCCAAATGCATCACAAGTGAATTTGGCACGTGTTTTGGCCTACATAGTGGAGGGCCGTTATAGCCCACTTTTGTACTACCTCATATTTAGCGTAAAATTTTGACCATATATTTACCTAATAAAATGCCAACGCATGTCACCAAAAATTATACCATTTGAAATTATGTTCAAATACGAATCCAACAATATACTTTTTAGTGACATGCAGTAACATTTTGTCAGTTAAATCTATGGTCAAATTTTGATACTGCAAAATAGGAAGAGTAAACCAGGACGGAGGTAGTACTTGCTCTTAGGGCAACCATAGAGTTACTAGTCTAAGTTACTTGCCACTATGACTAGCTACTAGTCTAAGTTACTTGCCACTATGACTAGCCTAGGCTACTATAGTAGTAGTACAACAAAAAATGATGCAGGTGATCACGTGAGAAAAAATAATAAAAACATTTCTTTCGGTGCAGTGCGTGAGGCAGTTTTGAACACTACACTTGTCATCGTAATTTGGGAAAAGTACAAAAAATTGACCTACGTTGTGATTACCGTTTACTAATAGGAAAGAAGTTTCACCTCAATAAGTAGCTTCTCCATGCATGGAAAGCATGTAAGGAATCCAACAACTTGATCCAGATTGGTGCCGATAGATTTTATTGCCAAGATCATCACTGGGCGCATAGACTGGGTCAAGTTTGCGGGAATCATTTTCTGGATGACATTCGTAAATACATCAAGAAGAAATTTAAAAATGTGAATTTCAAGAAGATGGAGAAGAAGATGAGTGTTGTACCTAAACGGTTACGGATCCAATAAAGAGTTCGGAGAATTTGGCAGACGAGTACACCAACGCTGTCAATTTTGGCGTGTCAATGACCCTGATTTTTGTTGGACCTTCTAGATCAGATACAAGAAATCTCTCAAGGAAAGGCGCATTCTCAATGACCATAACGTCGAACAGCTGGAGTGATCTTTGCCCAATTGATGTCTTGTTGCGGGGCCAGCAAGACACATAAATCCATCGGAGATTCGTCGATGCGATGTGGAGGCTAATGAACCCGTGGATCTACTGAAGACGAAGGTACTCGAGCGCAGTACAGCTATGGAGCAGGTGCTCCATTGCCTTCTTCGAGATGCCAACGTCGAAGAGGTCGAGCTTCTTGAGTTGAGGGAGAAGAAGGGCGTGCGCAACATTAATCTGGGGAAGATAGCAGGAGCTAAAGCTGGCACGATGCAGCGTTGGCGTGAGGCGAAGCGCAGATGGCGGTAGAGAGCGACATCCTCCAGCTTCAAAGCTGAGCTCCTCGAGCTGATCTTGGGCGGGGGATAAGAACCTGTAACATCCCAAATTTTCAATTTGGAATGTTATACATTAGGTCATCATTGCATATCATATTTTATTGCATTTGGCTTGATCCTAGAAATTCTACGCAACTCAAGGACCCATGGAGAATGTTGGGGATTTCGTTATTTTCATATTTGAGTTTTCTCAAATTTTTTAAAATAGGATCATTTGATTTTAATTATTTAATCTTCGAATATTTCTATTATAAAAATAAGAGAGAGGGAATAACATGACTTTCCCAAAATAAAGAAATATTGGAGGTTTAATATTAAAATCAAATAAGTATTTATTTCGGAGTTTTATCGCTATTTTTTTTAATTAGGAAAAATGCGCGTTTTCCAAAATTGCATTTTAGGCCCAAATAAATGTTCACCTTGTCCGGCATATTATAAAGGACGGGGAAAATTTATTTCGAGATTTTTGGATCCCGTTTAGTATTTCTTTTCTTTCTTTTTCTGCATGTCGGAATTATTAAAAAAAAGTAAACCGACTCCGGGCCGTACCCGAGCGGGACTCCACCAGGGGGGCTTTATAAGCCGGCCCCCTGCCCCGCAGCACACACCACCGCCCCAGCCCGCCCCGCGCCCTAGCCGCCGCCGCCGGAGACACCGCCGCCGCCAGAGTTGACCGTCGCCGCTGCCTTTTTTCGGTTTATTTCCGTATACCCTAGATCTAGATCCGTTTTTTTAAATCTGGTTTATTTTCGTTAGATCGATTTTTTTCCGTTTAGTTTATTTAGCGGACGTTCGTCCGTATGTTCATTTTAACGAACGGTTTTTACCATTTAGACGCAGACAGCGAACGTTCGTTCGTTTGCCTGTTTGTCAGTTTTTCTTTTTCTCGGGTTTTTCACGATTATTTTTCGATCGTGATTTCTGATCCGATTTTCGTTTTAGTATAACTTTTCGCTCGTTTATCAGAATCAGGCGATTCAAGTGCCTAGAGTTTCGTCTCAAAACCCTCTTTCCGTTTAACGAACTTAAACAAGTTTTTGCTACTGTAAAATTTGACTTAGGTCCAGATTAGTAAATGAAGCTTGTTTCTTTCGCCGTTTGAGTTTCGTTGCTTCGTTTGATTTGATTCTTTTTGCAAACCGGAGTTCTTAAGTTGAACTTTCTAGTTAGATCTCTTATTTGAGTTTTACCCGTTCTTTAGATGAGTGCTTATTGTATGCTTGTTTGTTTTGCGATAGAGTACCCGGAGTGCGCAACGTGCTACTACGCGTCTCTAGGTTTCACGGATCATCAGCAAGGCAAGTAACACTTTGATCATACCTCTTTACTACCCAGTTTTATTGCATTAGATCAATCCTCAAACAATTGCATGGTTAGGATCTGATTTTAACGTGTGGGATTTGGGAAGTAGATAAGGTAGTACCTATTGTCCTGTTTATTATCAAACCTTTGGGAGTTACTTCTACGTTTGCTTATATTGCTATGCTGTGCTAGTAGATGTGGACTGGGTGAGTGTATCCATGACAGATGTGAGTATTGTTAAATAATGGTTAAACTAAGGTAGCTACTTTAATACACATCTGGGTGGATTGAGGCACCTGGGAACCCAGTGTTGCCTGTATTTTTGGAAATCCCGGGGTACCGTGTGATTCTCCTATGGACTGCCACCCAGGATCAAAGGGATCATGAGATTGTTCATGCTAGGAACTTCCGTGTGCAGCCGCAAGCTACTATGGGCTCTAGCATAGTTCATTAAGTCGTGTGAACGCTTACAGTGGTAGACTAGCAGATGTAGGGGATGTAGGTGGTACTGTCTACCCATCGTAAGGTGCTAACGCTTCTGAGAGACTATGTCTCGGTCATCCGTTTCTCAAACAACATGTAGTGCGAGAATCCAACGGAGGAGATCGAGTCTTGTGGGCAAAAGTGCGCAAACCTCTGCAGAGTGTACAAAATAATCATGGTTAGCCGTGTCCCCGGTTATGGACGTTTTGAGTATCTAGTACTTGGATTATCATGTGAATCTCATCATGTTACTTAATTTAATTTGATTGGGTTTAATGATGATGCTTAATTGGGATTGAGTTGGGTGAACCTTCTCAATGTTTAACAACCACCATGATAGTTAAAAGTAAAATGTATTCTTTTGTTGTAGGGAAAATTGGCTTTATGCAAAACTATAACCATAGAGCTTTCCACTAGCCATATATGCATGTAGTGATAGCCTTATTTCTGTTCATTACTCTCCACGTGTTACATTGCCAGCATATTCCATGTGCTGGCCCGTTTTCGGGCTGCAACGTTCATGTTGCAGATTTTTCAGATGATAAGTAAGGTGCTTTAGGTCGTGATCTTTCACTCAATGATGTCGTTGGAGTTGATGGACTCACTTTATCTTCCAAGCCTTCCGCTGTTATCGTTATTAGATGGCCTTAAGCCATATTTATTATAATAAGTTCTCTTTTGAGACATCCAATGTAATAAGTGTGTGATTGCTACTCTGTTATAAATCCTTCAAGTACTGTGCATGTCAGCATTACTGATCTAGGGATGACACTGATGCACAGAGATCAGACAGTTTGAGGTCTAATCTCTACATGATGGTATCAGAGCACACGCTGACTGTAGGACACGACCACTAAGCTAAAGTCCTAGATCACTACTCTCTTCTCATTTCTGACTCCTCTCCTTTTTCTACTCTTTTAGGATGCCGGATGCAAGGAACAAGTTCACGCAACCGGATGAAAATACACCTTTTGGACACCACTTGAAGGAAGTCACTAGATACCTGAATATCGGAGTACCAAGCTTTGTCGGGACCTACATCGCCACTTTATGTCGGTGTACTAGAATAGGGGTACCCTAGTACCCCAAACTTGTGCACGGGCAGTTGCAGCACCCCGCGGCAAGGCTTGCCGGGCTAACACCAAGATCCTCCGTGGTTCCCTTGGAGCCATTCAAGAACAAAGTATTTAAGCTCAGAAGACAAGGCCCCGGCAAGAGGAGCTTGCCGGGAAGGCCAACCAAGGCACTCCAAGGAACTTGCCGCGACGCGCCACGCGCTCCGGCAAGGCAACAAGGCCCCGGCAAGAGGAGCTTGCCGGGAAGACCAACCAAGGTACCTCGAGGCCCGGTGAGAGACAAGCTTCTGGACCCGACAAGATAACAGCAGCGGCAAGGCGCTTGCCGCGGCAGGCGGCCACTCTGTGCCCACGCTCCAGCCCATCCACCAACGTGTCACTCTGGGGGCCTCTCCAGGCGCGCGTGGCGGGAGGCTGTGCAGCCAGCGGTGCGTAGTGGCATGCGAAGCTGACAAGATCGCCATCGTGGCGAACGGTGGCGCCCCTAACGGTCCTTTTCTGCACAGTTTGGGCAACTCAGATGGGCATTTAATGCCCTTGTCCCCTGCCGTCAGGGTTAGGTAGGGTGCACTGTACAAGTAACTGTACCAACCACCTCACTTTTTACATTTGTACCCTTCTCTGCGTTGCCACCTGTCGACGACCCCTTTAGCGTATAAAAGGAGGCCCATGCGCAACGTAGAAGGGGTTAGACAAGGTTTGAGGGTTCGACTGGTTCGGAACCCAGAAGAACACTACGCTCTCTCTCTTGAGCAAGAACACAAGATAATCAAACAAGCAGCAGTAGGAGTTTTATCTCTCCGGAGAGCTCCGAAGCTGGGTAAAACTGCTCGTGTGCTTCGCCTTGATCTGCTCTTCGTGCGATCTCCGCCCCCCGCCGAACCGAAAGGGGCTCGGTCCGCCGGCCCCATAGGTGTTCGTGGATCAGTTTCCCCGACATCTTTGGCGCGCCAGGGGGGAAGAGGAAAACTAAGTCCGGCAAGAGCTCTAATGCCCACTCCGGCAAGCGCACCTCTTCGGAGTGCTGCGCTACCGTCGAGGACGCACCATCGAGCTCCACCGGCAAGTGTAAGAAGGCAATGGCAGCTCCACCTGAGACCAAGAAGGTGTCTGCCAAGGAGGACGGCACTGGTGGTACCTTCACCATCAGCGCCACTCTTGACCCCAAATAGGAAAGTGCGCTCGTTGCTTTCCTGCGGGCGAATGTCGACGTGTTTGCGTGGCAAGCGTCTAATATCCCCGATGTTCCCAGGAAAGTAATTGAGCACCACCTTGCCGTCTATCCTCATGCACAGCCCGTCAAGCAAAAAGTCAGGAAACAGGCAGTGGAGCGCCAAGAATTCATCGCAGAAGAAATCAAGAAGCTGGAAGCAGCAGGCCTTGTCAGAGGAGTGCTCCATCCCACATCGTTGGCCAATCCTGTTGTCGTGCGTAAGGCTAACGGGAAATGGAGGCTTTGTATTGACTTCACTGATGTTAATAAAGCTTGTCCCAAAGACCCATTTCCCTTGCCGCGCATTGACCAGATTGTTGACTCCACATCCGGATGTGATTTGCTTTCATTTCTTGATGCATACTCAGGATACCATCAGATCTTCATGGCAGAAGAGGATGAAGAGAAAACCGCATTTATCCCCATGTGGCACGTACTGCTTCGTACGGATGCCTTTCGGTTTGAAGAATGCTGGTTCAACATTCGCAAGGGTAGTCCACCACGCTTTTGAGCCACAGATGCACAGAAATGTGGAAGCCTACATGGATGACATAGTGGTCAAGAGCAAGAACAGGGTGACCCTGATTCAAGATTTAGACGAGACATTTGCAAATCTACGCAAGATCAACCTCAAGCTTAACCCCGAGAAGTGCGTGTTTGGAGTCCCTTTCGGCAAGCTTCTTGGGTTCTTCGTGTCTCAGCGGGGAATTGAAGCCAATCCCGACAAGATCAAGGCCATTGAGCAGATCGAAGCACCAAAGCGCGTCAAGGATGTACGAAGGCTTGCCGGTTGTGTGGCTGCTCTCAGCAGGTTTATCTCTAGATCTGCTGAGCGCGCCCTGCCATTTTTCAAAATTTTGAAAAAGGCAGGTCCAATAAAATGGACTCCGGAGGCGGAGGCTGCGCTGCAAGGCTTAAAGAGATACCTGTCCTCCACTCCAACACTTGTCGCACCTAAGCCGCAAGAGAAGTTGCTGCTATATATAGCAGCAACCAATCAAGTGGTTAGTGCTGCGTTAGTGGCGGAGAGGGAGGCAGATGATGAGCCAGTAACCACGGCAGATGCATCCAGTGACAAGCATGGGGCTTCACCGACAAGATCTGGTCCCGACAGAGATGGATCAGCGCAGGAGCATGATAAGATGCAGAAGAGAATGGTGCAGCGTCTAGTTTACTTTGTCAGTTCCCTTCTACAGGAGGCTAGATCAAGGTACTCTGGTGTACAGAAGTTGCTTTTCGGCCTCCTCCTGGCCTTGAGAAAGCTGCGCCATTACTTCCAAGCACATGAGATCATAGTCGTCACTCGCTTTCCGCTGAAGAGGATACTGCAAAATCCAGAAGCGACAGGCAGGATTGTCGAGTGGGCGCTGGAATTGTCAAGCTTTGGCCTCAAATTTGAGAGCACTTCAACTATTCAAAGCAGAGCATTGGCAGAGTTCATAGCAGAATGGACGCCAACACCAGATGAAGAAATTCCAGAGACGAGCATCCCCGTCAAAGAGGCAAGCAAAGAGTGGCTGATGTACTTTGATGGTGCCTTCTCGCTGCAAGGCGCCGGTGCGGGCGTGCTGCTTGTCGCGCCCACCGGAGAGCACCTCAAGTACGTAGTCCAGATGCACTTTCCCAAGGAGCAAGCAACCAACAATACTGCAGAGTATGAAGGATTGCTTGCCGGTCTCAGAATCGCAGCAGACCTTGGGATCAAGAAGCTCATTGTCAGGGGTGACTCACAGCTTGTCGTCCGCCAAGTGAACAAAAACTACCAGAGTCCATTGATGGAAGCATATGTCGATGAAGTGAGGAAGCTAGAAGAGCACTTTGACGGCCTACAGATGGAGCATATCCCAAGAGCTCAGAATGACATTGCTGATGGCCTGTCAAAGTGCGCCGCACTAAAGTCACCTGTGGAACCAGGGATCTTTGTGCTCAAGTTGACTCAACCATCCGTAACACCATCAACTGGACAAAGCAAGAAGAGGAAGTTGGTTTCTGGTGGCTACTTTCCGGCAGAGCTCCCCGAAGCGCCGCCAAGAAAGTCCCCAAGATCAACACCAAGGATGCTGAGGGGCAGTCTGCTCCGGCAAGCCTTATGGTTTGTTCCGTTGAAGCAGATGCTCCCGACAAGTTTTGCTCCGGCAAGCTTGCCGGGGAACATCAAGCTCCGGCAGGGCCGCAAGTCCTTGCCGTAGAAGCGGATGTTCCCGCAGCAGCAGGTGCGCCTTTAGTCCTTGTTGTCGAGCCACAAGCTCCAGCATGGGCACAGCAGATCGTCCATTTCCTTCAGATAGGAGAACTTCCCGAAGAGCAAGAAGAAGCGGAAAAAGTAGCCCGGCAGTCAAGTATGTACCAGTTTGTCGATAGCATACTGTACAGAAGAAGACTCAACGGTGTGAAATTGAAGTGTATTTGCCGGGAAGATGGACAAAAGCTGTTGGCAGAGATACATGGAGGCATATGTGGCCACCACATTGGCGCGAGAGCACTTGCCGGCAAAGCTTTCCGGCAAGGTTTCTTTTGGCCGACAGCCCTCCAGGATGCAACTGCACAAGTAACCAAGTGTGAAGTGTGCCAGTTCCACTCCAAACAGATACACCAGCCAGCTCAAGCGCTCCAGACGATCCCTTTATCCTGGCCATTTTCGGTCTGGGGGCTCGATATCCTCGGCCCTTTCCCCCGAGCTGTCAGGGGCTTTGAGTACTTGTACGTCGCAATCGACAAGTTCACAAAGTGGCCGGAGGTGCAGCCAGTGAGGAAGGTGACAACACAGTCAGCAGTCAACTTCTTCAGGTCAATTGTTTGCCGTTTCAGGATCCCTAACAGGATCATCACCGACAACGGCACGCAATTCATGAGCCGCACCTTCATGCAGTACGTCCAAGACCTTGGCGCCAAGGTCTGCTTCGCTTCTGTTGCTCATCCGAGAAGCAACGGTCAAGCAGAGAGGGCAAATGCTGAAGTGCTGCGCGGGCTCAAGACCATAACTTTCGACAGGCTGCGCAAGTGCGGAAGAAACCGGATCGAGGAGCTGCCGGTGGCTCTTTGGTCGATCAGAACGACGCCAAATCGAGCCATTGGCCAGACGCCTTTCGCTCTAGTCTATGGAGCAGAGGCAGTTCTCCCCACGGAACTCGTATACGGATCGCCTCGAGTGCTCGCTTATGATGAGCTTGAGCAAGGTCAGCTGCGACAAGACGACGCGCTGCTCCTTGAGGAAGATCGTCTTCAGGCTGCTGTACGAGCTGCTCGATACCAGCAAGCTTTGCGCCGCTACCATAGCCGCAAAGTTAAGGCCAGAAGCTTCGAGGAAGGCGACCTTGTTCTTCGGCGCGTTCAGTCCGCCAAGAATTCCAACAAGTTGACGCCGAAGTGGGAAGGCCCTTATCGGGTGAAACGAGTCACAAGGCCCGGTGCTGTCCGCCTTGAGACCGAAGATGGCATTCCGGTGAGAAACTCCTGGAACATAGAACATCTTCGTAAGTTTTTCCCGTAGGGCGCGGTTGCCGGAACCCGTTCCGGCAACCACCTTTTGTACAAGTCTTGCCGCTGTTGCATGTAATCCTTTGTACAAGGCCGGGCGCAGATCCCGTGCATAAGTAAAACCCCATGTGCTCCGCACAACTTGTCCATTTCATGCATTAGTTTCTTTCTTGCATGCGTTATCTGACACTTTGTGCAGCACCTACATCCGGTAAGCAATAATGAGCCGAAGGGCTCCATATCATTATTTTCTCTTCTTTCTTCTTTTCAACAAAGGAAAAGAAGGTTCCCTCGCACACAAGTTTGCCGGGGGGGAAGGAGAAGATTGTGGTATGGACCAGGCGTCGTTCAAGCAAAGTTTTGCCTTGCCGGGAAGCAAACGACAGAAAAGCTAAGTTGCCAAAGTTTGAGCAATCAGTTTTTAAATTTTTGAGTTATCTTCCTCGAACGACCCTGCTTTGTATGGAAAACCTGTGCGCGGAGGAACCAACTCGTGGCTAGTTGCGCCCTTACTTTGTTTCGAGTCCGCTCAACAACTTAAGTGTGCTGCATCTAGTCGCGACAAGGTTTCTTGTCGGAAGCAGCGCCGCCAGCAGGCTGCTGACGTTCCGCACTCAGCGCTCGCGGCTCGGGTGCCTGCGCCGACAAGTTCCCTAGAAGCGTAGGGTAAAAACATACAAAGGAAGGAATCTAGTAGAGGAAATAACATAGCAATTGATAACAGAAATAAAGTTATATTACAAGATAACTTGTCGCAGCTCTAACAGACTGTTTTCATAACATGATTAGCAGCGACAAGGGAAAAGAAGAAATGGGCGACCTAGTCCACGCGATCGCCCTCAACCCTCTTGATCTCGCTCACCTTGTCCACAATGGCTGCGACAAGAGCCTTGAGTGCGTGCCGATCGGCGTCTGGAGGCAAGGATTTGAGGACGTTGGTGAAGCTGAGGCCTGGATTGCGGAAGGCCACCTTCATGAGCACCTTCTGGAGAACCCCGGCGCAGATTTTGCGCGACTCGTCGGCCAGCCGCTTTGGGATCCTCTCCCGGAGCCGCTGGAGTGCCGTCGCCACGCCCTTGAAGAACAGGCTGAGCTTGGCGCCGGGTTGGAGATTCTCGTCGGAGGGATACCCAAAGTCCTCCATCCCCAGCTGCGCCAGCTCCTCGTCGATGACTGCGGCAATATTCACCAGACCTTCGGTCCAGTGCTCCACAGTATCTCTGAATGAGTTCTGGGTAACTGCGATGCTCTCCAGCAACGCCTTGTCAGCCTTGACCTTCTCCGACAAGGTCTTCTCCCGCTCCTTGGCGGCGTCCAGCGTCTGCGTCAGCGTGGCCAGCTTCAATTCCAGGTATGCATTGGAATCCTTGGCGACGCTGAGCTCCTTGCCCCTCTCAGCGAGAAGACCTTGCAGCTCACCGTGGGCAGCAGCATCCTTCTCACGCTCACGCTTCAGCGCGGCAAGCTCCTCGCCGCTCTTCCCGATGTTGGCCTCCAGCTGCGCCACCTTCTCCTCCAGCTCTTTCTTGGCGGCCTCTGCGATTGCGGTAGCGTCCTTTGCTTCCTTGAGCACCCCGCCAAGTGCTTGCTCGCGCTCGGCGAGCTCCTCCTCGTAGCTATCGAGGTTGGCCTTTCATTGCACCAATTCGCCTTCCCGCGCGGACTGCTTCTCGGCGGCCAGCCTTTGCTCCTCCTCAGCTTCGGCCTTCTTGAGAAGGAAGGCCGTGCGCTCCTCGGCAAGTCGCTCCCGCTCCTGTGCCAGGGACTGGAGAGCTTCTTGATTGTGGCCCCGGAGCTGCTCCGCGCGCTTCTCCATATCAACTCCCGCCTTCGCGACAAGCGCTTCCCGGGAAGCCAGCTTGGCTTGCCATGCGCGTTGAGTGACAGCAGCTTCCACAACAGCTGCTCCTCCTCAGGCTCGCCACTGCTGCTGCTGGGCGCGTCGACCAACGACAGTCCAGCGGAGGTGAGCACTTCCTCATCGAAAGTTTCCCCCTCGACCGGCGCCCTGGAGCTCGATGCCCAGGGTAGCTTGATGAAGATATCATCGCCGGCCTTCAAGTAGGCGCCGGGCTGGGGCTCCTCGAAGCCCGGCCCCGCAGCAGCGGCAGAGGGAGCGGCCTCAGGGTCGTCAGTGCGATCGCCCGACCCCTCGCCCGCTTCTGCGGCAGCCTTGGCGGCCTCCTCGCCGGCGGTCTCATCAGCACCGGCCCCTTCTTCGTTGGCGGTGGCGTCCTCAGTGCTGCCATGCGCGCCTTCCTCGCCGGCGCCCTCTGTCTCCATTGGCTCAGCAGCAGATGGATCTGAAGAACGAAGAAGGAAGAAAAATCAATCAAAAATCCAAGAGAAGAAAATCAGAAGAAGAAGAACCCAAGGGAAAGTTTTTGGACAAGTGAATTACCTGTGCCAAGATCTGCAGTTGCGGTCTCGGCCGCCGCAGGATCGACGGTGTTGCCCCTTGCCGGAGAGCGCTCCCTTACCGGGAACTCCTCCCTTGGCGGCGTAGTCGAAGCAGATGGCACTTCGGGACTAGCTTCCGGGCGCTCCTGATATGGCTGCTCTGCTCCTACACAAATCAACAAGCAAGATATCAACAAAAGAAAAAGCACTCATGCACGCCTGACAGCAGAAAGCTAACTATGAACTTACGCTGGGGGCTGCGCTGGGGGCTGCTTTGAGGAGTGGTTGCCGGGTCCGTCAAGGTGGTCTCGGACCCACCACCTGCTGACACGGTCGATGACAATCACCGCGGCCTTGGCCCTCTTCGCCGCTCTCTGGGCCAGCGTCCTGAAAAGAAAGGAGTTCAGATTGAAGCAAGTCAGATACAAGATAAAAACGGCAAAGAAACTTACTCTTCTTCCTCCTCGTCGGAGCTGAGCGCGGAAAGATCGAAGTCCGGCTTCCCTCTGGCACGGCGAGGCGGAGGAGTAGGATCCCTTGCCCGCTTGGCGGGGGCTGTGGCGGTGGCCCGGGAAGATCCCGCTCCAGTTGCCGCTGCTGCGTTAGGCGCTCCCGTGGCAACATTGCTTGCCGCGGTAGAGCGTGTCGCACGGCTCGGCGGCTGTTGACCCGGCTGCCGCCCCGCTACGTCCGCGGCCCTACGAAGACGCCTTCTTCGCGGGGCCAGGGGCTCCGCCTGCGGCAAGTTTTCTGAACGCTCGGGCTCTTCCTCGCCGGCCTCGCTCGGCTCAGCTTCAGAGCCGGCAGGCTCTTCCTCGCCAATGAACTCCGCGTGCTCAGCGAGGTTTGCCGCCTCCGCCTCCTCCACAGTGAACCCGAACGCGCCCGCGGCAGCTGCGGCCGCAACCTCTTCCGCCCTAGTGGCGATGCGCTGCAGCTCCTCGTCGGTGGTGTCACGGGTGAGGCTCTTCTGCTTGTTTGCACGGACCGGCACTTCTTCCAAGTTGTCGAAGAACGCTTGCACGACGTCATCCGCAGGCTCTTGCCAAGTTGGAACGATTCCGTGTGAATCGCACAACGGCATCATGGCGCGGATCCGGTCAAGCGAAGAATTATTGCACAATGGAATGACGCCCCTCGCCAGCATGAATGGGTGCTGGGGATCGCGTTTGAACAACTCCAGGAGCATTGCATCCAGCTCCATGACGGTGAAGTTGTAGTTGAGGCCCGGCCGCAGCCTCATGATGTTCGCCGAGTTCTTGAATTCCCAAGCGGGCCTCCCCCTCTCCTGTAGGGGGGCGATGCAGCGGCGGAGGAAATCTGCGCCTACAGCGCCTACAGTGAGCCCGGCAAGCCTGAGGCGAAGGATCCTAGTAATGGTGATCTTCAGCCTCTCGTCTTTCGGGGCCACGTTGCTCCAGTCATTGCCGCGCACTATTGGAGCTTGGCGCACGGCGGTGAAGGGCTACGGATTCTCCTCAACGATCCAGCACCACTCCGCTGTCCACTCCTCCCACTTGCTGCGGAGCTCACCCTCCAAGTACGCCTCCTTCTTGTCGACTCTCGAGATCCAGGCGATCCCTCCGGCAAGCGGCTCTCCTCTCTCTACCCGAGGTATGAAGAAGTGGCGGAAAAGGGCAACATTGGGGTGGACTCCGACAAAGTTTTCGCACAAATGTGCGAAAATTTGTCACGACCGGTTTTCCAATAAAAATATTTATTGAGAAACCAATCTTTTGAGTCCAGTATAAGAGAAATCCTCCTCACTGGTAGACAATTTCTTGATACAATAAGCCAGTAGCATAAAATATATTACAGGGTCGAACTGCGGTTGCTCAACCAAATTATTACAAGCACGCCAATAATTATACATAATGGCGGACATGACACAGTGGTGTGGAGACATACTATTGACTCGAGGATAGGGCGGTGGTGGAAAAACACAGCGGGGAGAGAAATACAAGACTCTAAGTCTATCATCTCGTCGAGCGTCGAGGTGAGGCTCGATGAATTTATTTGGTAGCGGAAGCGGATATAAAACAGTGACCAAATCTAGGGTCGCACAAGACTGACTGGGACTCCTCTAAGTGTCGGACTCGCTATCGAACTCTTCATCCATGAAATCGCCTTCGTCAGCATCTGGCCAAATCAACAAGCCAGTGAGTACTTTGAAAGTACTCGCAAGACAGTTCGGACGTAAGATATAACAAATGCATGCATGGATGCGTCATGAATAAATTTACCAATGTTCATTCAAAAACTTATCATAACAAGGTAAGCAAAAGGGAAACGGCGGTAGTCCGCCTGAAATCCCAACAGAACATAAATAATTTCCGATCGGGTGTCTGAAGCGACGCCTCGAAAGGTGAACAAATAAATATAAGAAAAAGCTGCCACAGTCGGGCGTCTTAGCGACACCACATAAAGGGCTAAAAAATAAAATACCTCAGTCGGACGTCGGGGCGACGTCACAGAAAGGGCTTGAAAAGAAATGCCACAGTCGGACGTCGGGGCGACATCACAGAAAGGGCTTGAAAAGAAATGCCACAGTCGGACGTCGGGGAGACATCACAGAATGGGCTTGAAAAGAAATGCCACAGTCGGACGTTGGGGCGACATCACAGAAAGGGCTTGAAGAGAAATGCCACAGTCGGACGTCGGGGCGACATCACAGAAAGGGCTCGAAAATAAATGCCACAGTCGGACGTCGGGGCGACATCACAGAAAGGGCTTTTATGGACAGATAAATAATAATCATAATAAACTTTTAATTCATAAGAATAAATGGGTTAGTCCATCCACAGGAATATCATTTAACCGGAATTAGCACTCATGCGAAACACCGGAGTTTCTGTCATCAACACTGTCATTGTTAGGACAAGATAATACGAATTTGGACATGGAATAGATGACGTGGAGGGATATATGACTCTGCAGAGTTTGTACAAAATTATTCCCACAGCCAACGGATTTCCGTAGTCACGAAGGACTAGTTCCATTTACGGTATTTCGGAAGTAAACACAGCTAACCAGTACACACCCATCATACCTCTCGATGCTAGGAATCACCCTAGACATCGTCCAAGAAAAACTTCTGAGACGGGGAGATCACAATCTCGAATAGCATGGGATCAAATTTATATACGCGCGCTCTAAGGGGTGCCCCCCTCTCGGTCCCAACCGGAAACACCCATGCCCCCTGACCGGATGACTGGCTTTAATCCAGGGCCATGGAACCATCATCACGGCCTCTCCTTTTGGTGTGTACCAGAAAAGCGGTTTGCAACTTACTAAACCATATTCCTTGCGGAAAACATGTGGTAGTACAGGGAAGGAAATGAAAGGAACTGGACCGATACGGTTTGACACTGAAGTCACATAGTCCGGCATGAGATTGGCATGCTACAACACTGCCATCTCACCCATCCTCATGCCAACACATGGCCATTCATACTCACATCCATCCACTTATGGATCATCGAACTCACTTACCTCATTATCGCATAAAATGACATTCATCGATATGCTTATCAACATGCCATGAAACTAACTAAATGCAAAACATGCCAAGACACTCATCATATCAAAAGTTCAAACATGCTTGCCTGGTTCAGAGTAGTCGGAGCCTAGCTCGGTGAAGTTCACGGCTCCGTCACCTCCTTCGGTATCTACGGTATAAAGAAAATATATGCGCTATCGTGAATACCAAGGAGTGCACAGAAAGTATACCAAATATTTTCCAAATAAATCTGATAAAAAACTAGACAAAATTTTAAAGAGAATAGAAAAAGAATCAACCAAAAATACCTTTCTGTTTAAAAGATATAAAGGTTTTTGTCCAGGGACTCATCTGTAATGAAACAGAAGTTTTCTAGGGGCTAGTTTATAAAAACAGAAAGCGCTTCGGTAGCGACTACGCCAGCCCAGAGGGAAAGCGTATTCGGAAGAAGACGTTTTCAGAAAACGCTTCGTTTAGGAAGAACAGAGAGGCTGACAGCGGGTCCCGCTTGTCAGGTTGAAAATATGAACGGGGCGGCAGATCTCGCCGGTGCCCGAGAGCCGCGGTGGTCGCCGGCGGCGATCCACGGCGAGGCAGAGAGATCGGAGGGTACCTCCGTGTTCAGGGCACCCTTCCGCGTCGGTTGGTGGTGGTGGTGGCGGTCGGCGAGCCCCACGTCGACGGCGAGCTTTGCTCCGGCGGACGGCGGTTCGGGTGGTTGCGGACTTCGTCGGAGAGAGCTGCAGTGATCAAATTGAGGAGGGGGTTATGCTCTTGGTAGCTAGAGAGTGTAACGAACGGGGTTTGGGCGCCGGAGACGGCCTCACCGGAGCGAATCGAGGTGGCGGCCGAGGCGGATCGGGGCGGCCGGAGTTGAGGGGGAAGACCTCCTCGGGGTCCCCCTAGTGGCCTGTCGTGGCGTTGGTGAGGTGTGGGGATGAGGCGTGCACGAGGGTGAGCTCGGGGGCCCTTTTTATAGGCAGCCCGAGGCGGTGGCTGTGGACGGGGATTTCCGGCGATGGTTACGGTGGCGCAGTGCTCGGTCGGGGGTGATTAGGGAGTCGAGCGCCGTCGTGGGAGTTTACTGGGTCCGTTTTGATGCTAACCGGACTTGGATTAGAAGCTTAGGGCAGGCTTTGGTCGGAACGGGACGGCGCGGGTCCGTTGGCGGCAGAGAGCACGTCCAGGGCTGTCGGGCCACGGGGACGGTGCAGCGGGGGTGCGCTGGCGTGCATGAGGCCACGCGGAGAGCTAGGGAGCGCTGGGCGGCGCGGAACGGCGTTGAGCCGCCGTTCTTACCCCCTGTCAGCCGCCACGGGAGGTCCCGACGCCGCGGAAGACTCCGGCGAGGGCGGGCCATCGTGCCACCGACGCCAGGAAGAGGCCAGGTGAGCGTGTGGTGCTCCAGACAGTAGGAAGAGGCGGAGAGGAATGTGCCAAAGGCACTGTGAGCACGTGAGAGGAACTGACGAACGCACACGACACTGAAACTGAACTTTTCTGAATTTTTGAACAGTAACAGTGCCCGCAAGGTGTTCGACAGAATGAAAATGGCATCTAGGGATTTTTCCTTGAGCTGAAACTTGGTGGAGTGGCTTCTCATTGCTCACATAGGTTGCCTGAATTTTGGTGGAATTTTTGGAGTAGTGTAAATATGAATTTCATCAAATTTGGCAAATCTGGTCCAAACTTGCAGAGGCTGAATTTTGAAAATTTTGAAAAGAGAAGGAGTGGATCAAGATGGTTCTGGGTTGTGGGTACAAAGGACTATCCAGGAGAGTTGGTTTGAGGTCAAAACTCAAATGCAATATGGTACTTGCTTTGAAAATCATTTGGGCTCAAGATAATTTTCAGAATTGATTTGAGAGGGAAAATAATTAGAATAAAATCCAAAACTTGTTTGGATTAGTTGGGACAAAGAACTTAGGTTGATCACAAGGTGTAGGGGAGGTTTTGGAGGGGTTTTACCACATGGAAACAATGCAAAGTCAAGGGTGGTTCCAAGATATGAAAATCCCCAAATTTTCATAGAGCTTTATTTTAAAAGAAAACAATTTAAACTCAAAAATTAAATTTGAGAGAACCAACAGAGAAGAAGTTTCAAAAGATCAAACACCAAGGTTTTTGAAAAAAAATCCTTGCCAAGGCAAAGGAAGTTTTTAAGTGGGAGGTTTTTTTTTCGAAAAAGAAAATTTTTAAATAGCCTCTCCTCAAAAACCACAAAGTTTTTGATAAAAACCAAATAAAAATTTTAGAGTATCACAAAACTGCCATGGTCAGAACGGCGTTGGGGGTGAAATCAAGGAGGCGGAAGCCGTAGGTGTTCATGATATCGCAGAAGAACTCCGAGAAGGGCGGGCAGAGCCCGCAATAGAAGAACAGCGCGAAGAATGGGTACCCGTTTGGAGCCAGTTCCGAAGTAGCGGCCGGGAGTACCCTCGTGCGCGGATGCGCACGCGTCTCCGTCGCCCAAAAGAGGTAGAAGTACTCCCTCAGCTCCTTCGCGCCGAGCTGGGGGGAGAAGATCGCCCGCTCCTTCCGCAGCGCCGCAAGCCGCTGCGCCTCGGCCGACTTCACACCCTTTCCCTTGTCGGCTTTCGGAGCCATGGCGGAGGTGGTGGGGGAGGTCGACGGCGTTGGTGATGCTGGTGGCAATGGGGGGCCCAGCGCTGCTCTCTCGGCTTCGAGAAGAAGGGGGGGCGGCGGAGGTTCGTGAAGATGGAGTAGTAGCAACCAGCGAGGGGGAACGAACTGCCCCTGTTTCCTCTACTTATAAAGAGGGACGGGGCGGACGTTTTACCCTTCCGAATAAAGAACCACCCACGATCTCTCCCACGACGCCGCATTCAACGCGTGCCGTTAGGGGAGAGCGCGGTGGCTACGGAGCGAGATTCGGCGTGGCCCAGTCCACATGTGCCCGTGCCCTATCTTGGGCCTGGCCCAACAGCGCTCGGCACCGTGTCTGGCCCAGGCCCGGGGGCTCTTGTCGGTGTACTAGAATAGGGGTACCCTAGTACCCCGAACTTGTGCACAGGCAGTTGCAGCACCCCGCGGCAAGGCTTGCGGGGCTAACGCCAAGATCCTCCGTGGTTCCCTTGGAGCCATTCAAGAACAAAGTATTTAAGCTCAGAAGATAAGGCCCTGGCAAGAGGAGCTTGCCGGGAAGGCCAACCAAGGCACTCCAAGGAACTTTCCGCGACGCGCCACGCGCTCCGGCAAGGCAACAAGGCCCCGGCAAGAGGAGCTTGCCGGGAAGACCAACCAAGGTACCTCGAGGACCGGTGAGCGACAAGCTTCCGGACCCGACAAGATAACAGCAGCGGCAAGGCGCTTGCCGCGGCAGGCGGCCACTATGTGCCCACGCTCCAGCGCATCCACCAACGTGTCGCTCTGGGGGCCTCTCCAGGCGCGCGTGGCGGGAGGCTGTGCAGCCAGCGGTGCGCAGAGGCATGTGAAGCTGACAAGATCGCCATCGTGGCGAACGGTCGCGCCCCTAATGGTCCTTTTCTGCATTGTTTGGGCGACTCAGACGGGCATTTAATGCCCTTGTCCCCTGCCGTCAGGGTTAGGTAGGGTGCACTGTACAAGTAACTGTACCAACCACCTCACTTTTAACATTTGTACCCTTCTCTGCGTTGCCACCTGTTGGTGACCCCTTTAGCGTATAAAAGGAGGCCCATGCGCAACGTAGAAGGGGTTAGACAAGGTTCGAGGGTTCGACTGGTTCGGAACCCAGAAGAACACTACGCTCTCTCTCTGGAGCAAGAACACAAGATAATCAAACAAGCAGCAGTAGGAGTTTTATCTCTCCGGAGAGCTCCGAAGCTGGGTAAAACTGCTCGTGTGCTTCGCCTCGATCTGCTCTTCGTGCGATCTCCGCCCCCCGCCGAACCGAAAGGGGCTCGGTCCGCCGGCCCCATAGGTGTTCGTGGATCAGTTTCCCCGACACTTTACCAGAAGAGGAGCATTGGATTATCCAAGTTCAAGTTCCAGGAAGGACGTTAATGCCAGTCACTGAGCCCATAGAGTTTTCCTTTGATGCACCAACCTGGAGTCTGTGAAAGAGCACGGCTGCTTGTAACGCCCCGGATTCGATGCACTAGGTGTCTACCAGTTATTCGCCATCGTTGCCATGTCATTTGCTTGCGTGTTGCATTTTATCATGTCATCATGTGCATCTCATTTTGCATACGTGTTCATCTCTTGCATCCGAGCATTTTCCCCATTGTCCGTTTTGCAATCCGGCACTCCTATGTCCTCCGGCGTCCCCCTTTTGTCTCTTGTTGTGAGCGGGTGTTAAACATTCTCAGAATGGACCGTGATTTGCCAAGCGGCCTTGGTGCACCACCGGTAGACCGGCTGTCAAGTTTCGTGCCATTTGGAGTCCGTTTGATACTCCAACGGTTATCCAGGGAACCGCAAAGCCCTCTTTTGTGTGCATCCCAACACCCTTCCAAAGTTGCCCAATAACCCATCCAAACCCCCTCCATGCGCTCAGTCGTTCGATCACGATCATGTGGGCGAAAACCGCTCCTCATTTGGACTCTCCTAGCTCCCTCTACCTATATAAACACACCCTCCCCTGAAATTTCGGATCAAACCCTGCCCCTAACCCTGGCCTGGTCTTCCTCCGCGCACCGGACATGTCCATCCAGCCGCCGGACACGTCCAGCCGCCTCCCACCTCCAATCCGCCGCCGCCACCTGTCCAACGTCGTATCTCCCGCTGCTGCGGCCCGCCGGGCCCAGGCGCGGCCCGCCCAGGCCCGCGCGGTCGCCCGTCCGCCCCAC
>NC_041381.1:309730209-309751281 GCF_002162155.2 Triticum dicoccoides
CCGCCACCGCCACCGGCCCCGCGCCCCCGCCGGATTCGCCGTCCCCGCTCCTCCCCGACGTCGCGCGCCTCGCCGGAGGTCGCCTCCGTCGCCGGCCGCTGCCTCGTCACCGGATCGGGTCGGGGTGGACCAGATCCACCACCTCACGGACCAAACGCTGCATCCCCGTCCCCGGATCTCCTCGTCCCTGTCACACCCTAGCTAGTCATGCATTAGAGTGTGTGCATCATGTTTAAAATTCCATTTAACTTGAAATGGGGATCTGTGAAACCCTCAGAATCATTTTGAAAATGATCCACATAAAAATTTCTCCAAAAGGGTCCAAGGAAATGCTCATGTTGCTCTCTGAAAATATTGGACAGAGATAAAAATCAAACCAATATTTTTAGTGGCTCATGGACATTTATTTTGGGCATTTGGAATTAAGGCATAAATATTTGCATTGGAAATATATTTCTATATATATGAAATATGGTCCAAATATTATGCCATTTCTAAAGGAGCTCTGGAATAATATATCTAGCCCCTGCAAAAATTGGCATAAGTTAAATAAATGATTTAATATATTATTTAAATCAAAACAAATGTCAGAAATTAGAAAACAGAAAAGAAATAAAAGAGAGAAGCTTACCTGGGCAGCCCATCCAGCCAGCAGGCGGCCCAGCCCGCCTCCCTCCTCTGTCGTCTTCGTCCCGACAGAGGGAGGGGAGTGTGGCCGGCGCGCGCGCCCGCCACCGCGCCACGCCACCTCTCTCCCTGCTTGCCTGCCCTCCCCTCCTCGCTCGTTGCCCTGGACGACGCCACGCCTCCCCCCTGCTCTCTCTCACTCTCCCCCGGCTCTCCCCTCCTCTCCCTCGCTCTCTCTCTCACACGGCCGAACACCACCGTCGCCGCCGTTCGCCATAGCAGCCATCTCCGGCCACCCCTCACTCCCCCGACTAGCTCAGGAGCTCCGCCTCGACCTCCTCTTCCTCCCCACCGCTTCACGGGTCTCCGGAAGCTCTGCATCGCCGTCACGCCGCCGTTCCCCTCTTCGGGCTCTGACCACCGTCGCCGACGAATTCGCCGTCTCCAGCGCGTCCCCGAGCCCGCTTCGACGCCCACTGCAACCGCGGTGAGCCCCGAGTCGTTTCCCCCTTCTTCCCGGGTCTCTTTCGACCTCTAGGCCTTAGCCCCACCTTGGCCGAGAGCTCCACGCCGCCGGCGATGTCGCCGTCGTGGCCACGGTCACCGTAGCGCCCAACCGAGCACACTATCGTGCTCCACGCCTCACTAGGAGCACGCAGCACGCACCAACGCCTCCCCAAACACCCTGCAACGCTGACTCCGACCGCACCCGAACTCCGGCCGCCGCTCACGAGCTCGCCGTCGTCGACTCCGGCCAGCTCAGGCCCGACCACCACCACCGTTCGACGCGCGGGAGCAAGGGCTCTCCAACGAGCCCAAGCACAGCCTCGCCCGTGCCCTGTAGCGCGATCCCGCATCGCGCCGCCGTCTCGGGCCTCGCCGGCGTCACGTCGCCGGTGGGTTTGACCCACTTTGACCACGGCAGGACCCCCCCTGAGTCCCTGACAGGTGGGCCCAGCCCTGTAGCTAATTAGGATTAGCGCTAACCACTGTTAGTTAACCCCCTGACACTGACCAGTGGGCCCCAGCGCCCCTAATTAGTAATTAGGATTAATTTAACTCTGTTTAACCCCCCTGTCACTGACGTGTGGGCCCCACACGTCAGGTTTGACCTCAGCCAGCCGCAGTTGACCACTGACGTCATGCTGACGTCATGCTGGCGCAATAATCATATTTCTGGATTTAAATTAAATCAGGAAATTCCAGAATATTATTTAAACTTCAAAAATTCATAACTTTTATTCTGTAACTCCAAATTGGACAAATTATATATGAAAAATGATTAGAAAAATTCAATCTATCCAGCTGTACTATTTTCATGCATGATCAAACAAGTTAAATTGATGTTTTAAGCAGAACAAGGAAAAGCACTTAAAAAGGCCATGTTTGAGTTTGAAATTTGAATCTTTGATTCAAATTTGTTCAAACCCTTCTGGCTTTAGTTGCATTAGCCCAACACACTCATATTGCCATGTTTCATGCATGCATCATATTGTTGCACATTGTTTGGTGATGGTTGTGTATCGGTGTACTTTGCGACAGGTTCTGCCTCCGAGGAGTACCGTGATTACCCTAACGAAGAACCGTATCAGTGCATCGAACCATCAGGCAAGCAACCAACCATTTGATCATATCGATACAATCCCATGTTCTCGCTCCTGCTCTCTTTTACTGCATTAAGACAACGCGTTTCAAACTGCTGTGTGCTACGGTAGTTGAACCCATTTCCTCTGCATGACCTGTCATTGCCACAGTAACTAGATGAAACCCACTAGCATGTGTAGGAGTTGTTTGAGCCATATGTATGTGTTGTTCCTACCTTGCTATGCCCGCTATGCTTAGAGTCGTGTCAGGTCTGGTTCATCTGGGTGATGGGCTAGAGTGAAATGTTTATGTCGGTAATGAGAGTGGTGTGGTGAACACGATTTGGTAAAGGTATCGATGAGAGGCCATGTAGGAGTACATGGTGGGTTGTTTCATTGAAGCCGACCTTAAGCACTGAGATCTGTATGTGCGATTTAAGAATCAGCTACTACCATGCATTGGGCCCGAAAACAATGGACCCTCTCGGCTTCTTATTCACCCTAGTTCTCCGTCCAGGAGTTGCAAGTAGTTTCTGGTGTTTGTAGCCTACTGGAGGCCGTGGACAGCGCTGACCGTAGGGGTGGGCTGTGATGCGGTAGGTACGTGGCACGGTGTACCGAATACCCGTTAGGTATCTCGGGAACCCTGTTCACATCGTTCGGGGCCGTATGGGAAACCTCGGCCGGACTCCCTGCGGATGGAACCTGGATAGGCGATAAACCTGGACTGGAGGCTTAGGTGATTAGGTAGGTCGTGGCCGACACCCACGTTGGGCTTCCGCTTGAAGGTTGCCGAGTACATGTCGTGTAAACGACGGTAAGTGGTGAGAGCGTGTATGAAGAAGTACACCCCTGCAGGGTTAACATGATCTATTCGAATAGACGCGTCCGCGGTAAAGGACTACTTGGTTGCCTATACAGTTCATAGACAAGTAAATGGAAACTGTTAAAAGCCTCAAGATAAGTGTGAGTGCCGAGGATGGCTCTTCCGTAGGAAGACGGAGGTGGATCCTCGGTGGTGTATTGAAGTGGTGAGTAGTGGACTCGTGTGCGAAAAACCATTTCAAGTTGAAGTATCGTAGGATAGTCTAGCCAAGAGTCAAAGCTGGCTTGCTGCAATAACTCCACCAACCCTTCTTGATACTATGCATGTATGTAGGATCTGATGTAAGTCTTGCTGAGTACCTTTGTACTCATGTTGCTATAATCTACATTTTTACAGAAGACGCTGCAACCCCTTCTCATGGGTTCTATGTAGACGTTGACATCAACGAGTAGGCTAAAGACCCAGGTGGTGACCCTGAGCTTGTGAAGGACCACGTAGTATAGCTAGGCTTTCCAAGCCTCTTTTATTTTACTAGTTGTCTGTACTCAGACAAGTTACTTCCGCTGCCGGTTTGTATGACTGTATGACTTGTATGTTGGGTCGTGAGACCCGTACCTTTGTGTATGTTATGTATGGCTCCCTGAGCCTTAAATAAAGTACTTGAGTCATAGAGTCATGTTGTGATGCTTCATTGTATTTGCACATATCGAGCATATTGTGTGTATGATTGAAATGCTTGGTATGTGTGGGATCTGACCATCTAGTTGTTTATCTTTAGTAGCCTCTCTTACCGGGAAATGTCTCCTAGTGTTACCGCTGAGCCATGGTAGCTTGCTATTGCTCTGGAACACTTAGGCTGGCCGGCATGTGTCCTTCTTCGTTCCCGTGTCTGTCCCTTCGTGGAAATGTCACGCTTTGAGTACCGGAGTCCTGTTAGCCCGCTACAGCCCGGTTTACCGGAGTCCTGCTAGCCCAGTGCTACAGCCCGGACCCACTTGCTGATGACCGACACGTTCGAAGCTGGGTCATGGATGCCTATCCCTGTAAGTCTGTGCCACTTTGGGTCTACGACTAGTCATGTCAGCCCGGGCTCCTTATCATATGGATGCTAGCGACACTATCATATACGTGAGCCAAAAGGCGCAAACGGTTCCGGGCAAAGGTAAGGCGACACCCGTGGGGATACCGTGCGTGAGGCCGCAAAGTGATATGAGGTGTTACCGGCTAGATCTATGTGACATTGAGTCGGGGTCCTGACAGCGTTGGTATCAGAGCTGGACTGCCTGTAGGTTCTCCAAGCCAAACTGGTCGATGTTGAGTCTAGAAATTCTTTAGTTATATGTAGGGGAATTGTTTGTGGGATGGAACGTAAGGCTCTTTTTACTCCTTTATCTTACGACATTCTGATCTGAGTCAGTCCATTCTTCCACCGGGGGATAAGGAATTAGGGTCTGTTCTCTCTATTAGGATCACGTGTTACTAATTAGTAGTACCTTATAAGTTTGATGGATACAAGCCTAGTTCAGTTTTACTACCACATTATGTTGTTAGAATGGATTCAGAACTTTGATATGATGATGTTGAGTGTGTATGAAATCCTTTGTCAAATGTCTCAAAATCCTTCTTGAGCATTTACAGCTGTTATGCTGCCAAAATTTCGCTAGAAATTCTAATGCCTTTGCATTATGATTGTGCTTTCAGATGGCCACTCGTGACCTCAATCAAGTGGTTCGCCTGACTCGATGCCTAGATGTACCCGGCCATACTGCCAAGTTGGTCAGGGTAATGACTGAGGCTGGATACCGCTGGTATCCTGAGTACACGGTCGAAGAGCAATTCCGAGATTTTAATCAAAGCCAGTATCTCTGCACTGTTAGGATATTTCCATCTTATCCTAGATCCACCGAACCTCTTCACTGCTCTTATGGACTCGGGGTTACTATTGAGATGGCTGTGCAGGACGCCGCCTACTCTATGATGACCATTATGCGAGTCAGATCTGGTATATTTCGGGACTCTGATTTCCGGTATATGCCAGGATCACTTCCGGGAGCACAAGGGTATCTCCAGGCTATCTATGCTGACCCCACTCAGGAGGATTCACGGACTCGCACCACTGCTGAGATGCTCGAGGATAAGGACCGTGAAAATCGGGCCTTGAGGTTAGAGCTCTTCAATACCCGTGCTGACCACTAGGCCACTTTGACTCGGTTCGCACCGGCGGTGCAAGCTGGATATTCAGATATGCGCGATCTCTATCCTGTGAGATCTGCTCTGCCAGACGTGATGGTTTGGCGTGATGTAGGAGGCATCACCCCACCTCGCGGTCCCCGCAGGCCACCGTCTGTTGGTCCAAGGCCTCATCCTAGCCCCTATGGTCCACAAGCTCCGCGAGATCGTCTGTTTCCGGATGATCATGTTGAGCTTCCAGGCTATGGAGGTGACTTCTACGAGGACTACTACGGATCGGCCTGAGTTAGCAGTAGTATCACTAGTTCGCACTAGCTGTGTCGTCTATCGTCCCGCGTGACTCATGGGATATGACCTAGTTGTACTCTTTCCGGAGGTGTAGAAAAATAATGTATAGGAGCTTGGGATGCCTTCGATGAGATGTAATCCTCTTTTCACCGGAATAGTACTTGTTTGGTCTTGTACTAAACCCTGTATGGTGTGTATGACGATGGAATAAAGCAGCAGTTTCTGTATCTACCATGTCATACGGATGATCATCTTGCATTTCGAGTTATTCCTTACATTTTTACCCTATGTCGGAATTTTATCATCCTGACTAAATCATTGTCCTGTTTTCCTAGGATGGTCAACACGCGCGCTAACCCTGCTTCTCAAGAGCAGGCCGAAGGCAGTGAAGCCAGGGATGTAAATCTGCCTCATCCTCCTTCACTAGCCGAGGTTATGATGGAAGCTGAGAGAAACAAGCGGGAGACCAACCGTTTGTTGGAGCGTATTGAACAGAACACAGCACACCATCAGAGGACTAACGTGGTGTCACTCAGTGATTTCATCAAATTGCATCCACCCACGTTCCACCACTCCGTCGAGCCTCTCGACGCTGATGACTGGCTTCGCAGTATCTCTCACAAACTGCGTTCCGCGCTCGTAGCGGAGGCTGACAAGGTCACCTTTGCTGCATATCATCTTGAAGGCCCTGCCAGTCTGTGGTGGGAGAATTATGGAGCTATGCGCCCAGCGGGCCATGTCACTACTTGGGCTGAGTTCAGTGAGGCTTTCCGTGAACATCACATTCCGGAGGGTCTCATGGACCGTAAACGAGAGGAATTTTGCAGTTTCACCCAAGGCCGACTTTCTGTGGATGCTTACAGCAAGGAGTTTGGTAATCTCGCACGATATGCAACTGAGGAAGTGTCTACTGATGCCAAGAAGCAAGCAAGGTTCCGTAAGGGCCTTAGTCCTGAGCTTCGCCGCGACCTCCGTCTGCATGAGTGCACATCTTTTCAGAAACTTGTCAACAAAGCCATCAGTGCTGAAACTGGTCAGACTGACTATGACGCAACACGCAAGCATGGCCGTGACATGGGTTCCTCATCCGGTGCTGGTCCTCAGAAGCGCCGCGTGTGGGTACCCAACACCGCCCTGCCACCCAGGTTCACACCGAGGCCATCCTTCCAGGCGCCTCGCCCCGTTCAACAGTCTGCTCCAGCCAAGCCCTATGGGGGTCCAACTAACAATGCTCCTCCACGTACCAGTTCCATGACTTGTTTCAAGTGTGGGGAATCTGGCCACTATATGCGTGAGTGCCCCCAGACCAACCCCAACCAGTCTGCTAAAGCTGTTGGCCGTGGCAAGCCGACAGGAAAAATATTCCACGCCAAGCCGGTCACCGCTTCACGTGGCCATGTCAACTGTATCTCTGCCGAAGAAGCTCAAGAGGATCCCAACGTCGTTCTCGGTACGCTTCTTGTTAATTGCCACCCGGCATCTGTTCTTTTCGATACAGGAGCCTCTCATTCTTTTATATCTGAAAACTATGCTCGCTTGCATAACGTCGCATTCGGTGATATGCCAACCTCTATGGTAATTCAAACTCCGGGATCCAAATGGCAAACTTCTAGAGTAAGCCATGGAAATGAAATCCAAGTCGACAGACTTGTTTTCCTTGCCTCTTTAATAGCCCTTAAATCTTCAGATATTAATATCATTTTGGGTATGGACTGGATGTCAGCTCATCAAGCCAAAATTGATTGCTTCTCTAGGACTGTTCAGCTCACCCATCCTTCGGGGAAGATAGTCAATGTCTTGACCCGAATAGCCAAGCGACAATTATATTCTCTTAACGCCAGCCCCTTGCCAGACCTTGAGGACGTTCCAGTAGTCCGTGACTTCCCGGATGTCTTTCCAGAGGAATTGCCAGGTGTTCCACCTGACAGGGATGTTGAGTTCGTAATAGACCTCATTCCAGGAACCGTTTCGATTGCTAGAAGACCTTATAAGATGGCACCCCTAGAACTAGCCGAGCTTAAGAAACAACTCGATGAGTCCTTGAAAAAGGGTTTCATCCGACCTAGCTCGTCTCCGTGGGCTTGCCCCGTCCTATTCGTCAAGAAGAAGGATGGTACGGACCGGATGGTTGTAGATTACCGACCTGTCAATTTGGTCACAATCAAGAACAAATATCCGCTTCCCAGGATCAACGACCTGTACGATCAGCTCGCTGGATCCTCAGTCTTCTCCAAGATGGATTTGAGGTTGGGCTACCATCAAATCAAAATCAGAAACGGGGACATTCCTAAAACGGCCTTTGTTACTCGTTATGGCCAATACGAGTACACCGTCATGTCCTTCGGTTTAACCAACGCTCCAGCCACCTTTTCTCGGTTAATGAACTCAATCTTCATGGAGTATTTGGATAAATTCATCGTGGTTTACCTCGATGATATACTCATCTACTCCAAGAACGAGGAAGAACATGCCGAACATCTAAGGCTAGTGTTGCAGAAACTTCGAGAGCATCGCCTTTATGCCAAATTTTCCAAATGTGAATTCTGGTTGTCAGAAGTGACCTATCTGGGTCATGTAATATCTGGTAAAGGTATTGCTGTTAACCCTGAGCGAGTTCAAGCCGTCCTTAATTGGACTCCACCTGAATCGGTCAAGCAAGTTCGGAGTTTTCTAGGCTTAGCGAGCTATTGCCGTCGCTTTGTCGAAAACTTCTCCAAAGTTGCTAAACCTCTAACCGAACTCCTCAAGAAAGATAAGAAGTTCGAATGGACTCCACAATGTGAGCACAGCTTTCAGGAACTGAAAAGACGCCTGACCTCTGCTCCCGTACTGGTACCGCCAGACTTCTCTAAGGACTTTGTTATCTACTGCGACGCCTCGCGACAAGGACTAGGTTGCATTCTCATGCAAGATCGACACGTAATTGCCTACGCTTCACGGCAATTGCACCCACATGAGGTGAATTATCCTACTCATGATCTAGAGCTTGCAGCCGTAGTCTATGCACTTAAGACCTGGCGACATTACCTCCTCGGTAATCGTTGCGAAATATTCACTGATCACCAAAGTCTGAAGTACATTTTCACCCAACCGGATCTGAATCTCAGGCAAAGACGTTGGGTTGAGTTGATCACAGACTTCGATTTAGGGATAACCTACACCCCAGGGAAAGCCAACGTCATGGCTGATGCGCTAAGTCGTAAATCTTATTGTAACAACCTGATGTTACAACAAAGTCAACCGCTTCTCCATGAGGAATTTCGGAAGCTTAACCTTCACATTGTTCCTCAAGGTTTTCTTTCCACCTTGGTGGCAAAACCTACCCTTACGGACCAGATTATCAAAGCACAGAAGGTAGATCCGGGAATTTCCCGCATCAAAAGAAACATTCAGAAAGGAATTGCGAATTGCTTCTCCATTAATGATCAAGGGGTCGTATACTTCGGGAATCGACTAGTGGTTCCCAAAGTGCGAAACCTGAGGCGTTTGATCCTTAAGGAAGCTCATGAATCTCCTCTCACCATTCATCCCGGTAGCACTAAGATGTATCAGGACCTACGCCAGAGGTTCTGGTGGACTAGGATGAAGAGAGAAGTTGCTCAGTATATTGCAAATTGCGACGTCTGTCGTCGTGTAAAAGCAGAGCACCAACGGCCTGCTGGCACCCTTCAACCCTTAGCTATTCCTGAATGGAAATGGGATAAAATTGGTATGGATTTCATTACCGGTTTTCCCAGGACCAAGAGAGGGAATAATGCTATCTTCGTCGTTGTCGATCGTCTTTCCAAAGTAGCCCATTTCCTACCTGTTCGTGAGAGTATAACCGCTAGTCAGCTGGCAGACTTATACATCTCCCGAATAGTGTCCCTCCATGGTGTTCCTTTGGAAATTAACTCGGATCGAGGAAGTCTTTTCACCTCTCGATTTTGGGAAAGTTTCCAAAATGCTATGGGAACTCGTCTCTCCTTTAGCACCGCTTTCCACCCTCAGTCGAGTGGTCAAGTGGAACGCGTCAACCAGATTCTAGAGGACATGCTTCGAGCCTCTGTTATCTCATTTGGAATGGACTGGGAGAAGTGCCTTCCATTTGCTGAATTCGCTTACAACAACAGCTATCAATCTAGCTTGGGTAAAGCCCCTTTTGAAGTTCTCTATGGACGACGGTGTCGAACACCCCTTAATTGGTCAGAGACCGGGGAAAGACAATTCTTTGGCCCGGATATGATTCAGGAAGCAGAAGAACAAGTTCGCATCGTTCGTGAAAAGTTGAAAACAGCCCAATCCCGTCAAAAGAGTCAATATGACCGAAAGCATAAGGCTATGACTTTCGAGGTTGACGAGAAGGCTTATCTTCGGGTCACCCCTCTGAAGGGAACCCATCGTTTCGGTATCAAAGGCAAATTGGCTCCTCGTTACATTGGACCTTTTCGCATTCTCGCCAAACGAGGAGAAGTTGCCTACCAGTTGGAACTACCTCCGCACCTCTCCAGAGTCCACGATGTCTTCCACGTTTCTCAACTCAGGCGTTGCTTCTCGGATCCTATCCGTGGAGTGGACCACGAAACGCTTGATCTCCAGGATAATCTTACATATCGAGAGTACCCCATTCGTATCCTCGATCAGGCCGAGCGTACCACTCGACGTCATAATATCAAGTTTCTCAAGGTTCAATGGTCGCACCATTCTGAGGATGAAGCAACCTGGGAAAGGGAGGATCGTCTTCGACTTGAGTATCCCGCCTTCTTCCCGAAGGAACCCAAATCTCGGGACGAGATTCTTTTGAGTGGGGGTGAGTTGTCACACCCTAGCTAGTCATGCATTAGAGTGTGTGCATCATGTTTAAAATTCCATTTAACTTGAAATGGGGATCTGTGAAACCCTCAGAATCATTTTGAAAATGATCCAAATAAAAATTTCTCCAAAAGGGTCCAAGGAAATGCTCATGTTGCTCTCTGAAAATATTGGACAGAGATAAAAATCAAACCAATATATTTAGTGGCTCATGGACATTTATTTTGGGCATTTGGAATTAAGGCATAAATATTTGCATTGGAAATATATTTCTATATATATGAAATATGGTCCAAATATTATGCCATTTCTAAAGGAGCTCTGGAATAATATATCTAGCCCCTGCAAAAATTGGCATAAGTTAAATAAATGATTTAATATATTATTTAAATCAAAACAAATGTCAGAAATTAGAAAACAGAAAAGAAATAAAAGGGAGAAGCTTACCTGGGCTCCTCCCTGTGCAGCCCATCCAGCTGGCCGGCCCAGCCAGCAGGCGGCCCAGCCCGCGTCCCTCCTCTGTCGTCTTCGTCCCGACAGAGGGAGGGGAGTGTGGCCGGCGCGCGCGCCCGCCACCGCGCCACGCCACCTCTCTCCCTACTTGCCTGCCCTCCCCTCCTCGCTCGTTGCCCTGGACGACGCCACGCCTCCCCCCTGCTCTCTCTCACTCTCCCCCGGCTCTCCCCTCCTCTCCCTCGCTCTCTCTCTCACACGGCCGAACACCACCGTCGCCGCCGTTCGCCATAGCAGCCATCTCCGGCCACCCCTCACTCCCCCAACTAGCTCAGGAGCTCCGCCTCGACCTCCTCTTCCTCCCCACCGCTTCACGGGTCTCCGGAAGCTCTGCATCGCCGTCACGCCGCCGTTCCCCTCTTCGGGCTCCGACCACCGTCGCCGACGAATTCGCCGTCTCCAGCGCGTCCCCGAGCCCGCTTCGACGCCCACTGCAACCGCGGTGAGCCCCCGAGTCGTTTCCCCCTTCTTCCCGGGTCTCTTTCGACCTCTAGGCCTTAGCCCCACCTTGGCCGAGATCTCCACGCTGCCGGCGATGTCGCCGTCGTGGCCACGGTCACCGTAGCGCCCAACCGAGCACACTATCGTGCTCCACGCCTCACTAGGAGCACGCAGCACGCACCAACGCCTCCCCAAACACCCTGCAACGCCGACTCCGACCGCACCCAAACTCCGGCCGCCGCTCACGAGCTCGCCGTCGACGACTCCGGCCACCTCAGGCCCGGCCACCACCACCGTTCGATGCGCGGGAGCAAGGGCTCTCCAACGAGCCCAAGCACAGCCTCGCCCGTGCCCTGTAGCGCGATCCCGCATCGCGCCGCCGTCTCGGGCCTCGCCGGCGTCACGTCGCCGGTGGGTTTGACCCACTTTGACCACGACAGGACTCCCCCTGAGTCCCTGACAGGTGGGCCCAGCCCTGTAGCTAATTAGGATTAGCGCTAACCACTGTTAGTTAACCCCCTGACACTGACCAGTGGGCCCCAGCGCCCCTAATTAGTAATTAGGATTAATTTAACTCTATTTAACCCCCCTGTCACTGACGTGTGGGCCCCACACGTCAGGTTTGACCTCAGCCAGCCGCAGTTGACCACTGACGTCATGCTGACGTCATGCTGGCGCAATAATCATATTTCTGGATTTAAATTAAATCAGGAAATTCCAGAATATTATTTAAACTTCAAAAATACATAACTTTTATTCTCTAACTCCAAATTGGACAAATTATATATGAAAAATGATCAGAAAAATCCAATCTATCCATCTGTACTATTTTCATGCATGATCAAACACGTTAAATTGATGTTTTAAGCAGAACAAGGAAAAGCACTTAAAAAGGCCATGTTTGAGTTTGAAATTTGAATCTTTGATTCAAATTTGTTCAAACCCTTCTGGCTTTAGTTGCATTAGCCCAACACACTCATATTGCCATGTTTCATGCATGCATCATATTGTTGCACATTGTTTGGTGATGGTTGTGTATCGGTGTACTTTGCGACAGGTTCTGCCTCCGAGGAGTACCGTGATTACCCTAACGAAGAACCGTATCAGTGCATCGAACCATCAGGCAAGCAACCAACCATTTGATCATATCGATACAATCCCATGTTCTCGCTCCTGCTCTCTTTTACTGCATTAAGACAACGCGTTTCAAACTGCTGTGTGCTACGGTAGTTGAACCCATTTCCTCTGCATGACCTGTCATTGCCACAGTAACTAGATGAAACCCACTAGCATGTGTAGGAGTTGTTTGAGCCATATGTATGTGTTGTTCCTACCTTGCTATGCCTGCTATGCTTAGAGTCGTGTCAGGTCTGGTTCATCTGGGTGATGGGCTAGAGTGAAATGTTTATGTCGGTAATGAGAGTGGTGTGGTGAACACGATTTGGTAAAGGTATCGATGAGAAGCCATGTAGGAGTACATGGTGGGTTGTTTCATTGAAGCCGACCTTAAGCACTGAGATCTGTATGTGTGATTTAAGAATCAGCTACTACCATGCATTGGGCCCGAAACCAATGGACCCTCTCGGCTTCTTATTCACCCTAGTTCTCCGTCCAGGAGTTGCAAGTAGTTTCTGGTGTTTGTAGCCTACTGGAGGCCGTGGACAGCGCTGACCGTAGGGGTGGGCTGTGATGCGGTAGGTACGTGGCACGGTGTACCGAATACCCGTTAGGTATCTCGGGAACCCTGTTCACATCGTTCGGGGCCGTATGGGAAACCTCGGCCGGACTCCCTGCGGATGGAACCTGGATAGGCGATAAACCTGGACTGGAGGCTTAGGTGATTAGGTAGGTCGTGGCCGACACCCACGTTGGGCTTCCGCTTGAAGGTTGCCGAGTACATGTCGTGTAAACGACGGTAAGTGGTGAGAGCGTGTATGAAGAAGTACACCCCTGGAGGGTTAACATGATCTATTCGAATAGCCGCGTCCGCGGTAAAGGACTACTTGGTTGCCTATACAGTTCATAGACAAGTAAATGGAAACTGTTACAAGCCTCAAGATAAGTGTGAGTGCCGAGGATGGCTCTTCCATAGGAAGACGGAGGTGGATCCTCGGTGGTGTATTGAAGTGGTGAGTAGTGGACTCGTGTGCGAAAAACCATTTCAAGTTGAAGTATCGTAGGATAGTCTAGCCAAGAGTCAAAGTTGGCTTGCTGCAATAACTCCACCAACCCTTCTTGATACTATGCATGTATGTAGGATCTGATGTAAGTCTTGCTGAGTACCTTTGTACTCATGTTGCTATAATCTACATTTTTACAGAAGACGCTGCAACCCCTTCTGATGGGTTCTATGTAGACGTTGACATCAACGAGTAGGCTAAAGACCCAGGTGGTGACCCTGAGCTTGTGAAGGACCACGTAGTATAGCTAGGCTTTCCAAGCCTCTTTTATTTTACTAGTTGTCTGTACTCAGACAAGTTACTTCCGCTGCCGGTTTGTATGACTGTATGACTTGTATGTTGGGTCGTGAGACCCGTACCTTTGTGTATGTTATGTATGGCTCCCTGAGCCTTAAATAAAGTACTTGAGTCATAGAGTCATGTTGTGATGCTTCGTTGTATTTGCACATATCGAGCATATTGTGTGTATGATTGAAATGCTTGGTATGTGTGGGATCTGACCATCTAGTTGTTTATCTTTAGTAGCCTCTCTTACCGGGAAATGTCTCCTAGTGTTACCGCTGAGCCATGGTAGCTTGCTACTGCTCTGGAACACTTAGGCTGGCCGGCATGTGTCCTTATTCGTTCCCGTGTCTGTCCCTTCGTGGAAATGTCACGCTTTGAGTACCGGAGTCCTGTTAGCCCGCTACAGCCCGGTTTACCGGAGTCCTGCTAGCCCAGTGCTACAGCCCGGACCCACTTGCTGATGACCGACACGTTCGAAGCTGGGTCATGGATGCCTGTCCCTGTAAGTCTGTGCCACTTTGGGTCTACGACTAGTCATGTCAGCCCGGGCTCCTTATCATATGGATGCTAGCGACACTATCATATACGTGAGCCAAAAGGCGCAAACGGTTCCGGGCAAAGGTAAGGCGACACCCGTGGGGATACCGTGCGTGAGGCCGCAAAGTGATATGAGGTGTTACCGGCTAGATCGATGTGACATTGAGTCGGGGTCCTGACAGTCCCGGATCCCCTCCGTCCATTTTTCCCGGGGTGAGAAAACTGCTAAGTCCCTGATTCCCAACATTCTGGTGCCATGTTCATCGCATCATAACTCCATGCATACTACTCCGTTCGTGCGTGTGATATATCAAAATGTTCGTTGTGAGATGCTCTTCATTTCATTCCATTGTGTCATGTTTGTTTAGGTTCATCTTGATGCCCTAATCATCGTTGCAAGAGTGCTATATGATATTAACTGCTATCTGTTAACAAAACTTGATGATTTATCTTTTTCATTGCATTTTGTGTGTGCATCCTATGAGCATGAGCTCTACATGTGTTTTGAGCTAATTCATGCCATCTTTACAGTGGTGCAATCCATGTATTTTTTTGAGTCTTGTAGTGAGTGCATCAAGCTTGTTAAGTAGGGTACTTGCTATTACTTTTTTGCTAGGCTGATTCTGTTATATTGTGATGCTATGTAAACCTGCTGCTACAAGTCATTCTATGCATAATATGGGGATGTTCACTAAGGATGTTTTGTTATACATGTCATGCTCGATCCATGCATGCCCCTGGTTGCATTTATAGCCTGTTGTAACTTGCTGTTATCTTGCTCCAAACTTGCTAAATAATGTTGTTGCCAGCCTCTTAACATTAAGTTCAATGTTGCCATGATTGTTGTTAGTGACCCAAGCATGCTATGAACTTGCTATTGCCATGTATAGCTTCATAAACATGTATTCTTACTGTTGGTTACTTTTCATGCCATGTATTGGTGTGTGGTGAGTTGTACAAGCTCACCAACATGCCTACTTATTGTTGTTCCTGCCATGTCTGAATCTGTCAAATCATTTGCCATATTTGCATGGATGCTACCATGTTTTCTGTTGATCTTTGGAATTAGTTAAGTAAGGGAGTTTTGTTCTTTGTCTTTAGTACTAGTATGCCATGCTTTTGTTTGCCATGATAAGTTCCTTTAGCATGTTGTTTGATAGCTCTAAACATTGCAATCTGATGTTATTTCTGCTAAGTCTGAAACTTTTACTATTTGCAATCTTGCCATGTCCTTTTGAGCATGATCTAGTGATTTCTGGAGATAGCTCAGTGTTCATGTTTTGTCATGATTTACCTGTAATTCATGCCCATGCCTTTTTTCACGTTGAGATGATGTAGCATACTGTTTTGATGCTTGCTAGATGCCTAGTTGCTGTTTTGGACAGCTTGTCCTTTAAAACTTGTATAGAGTCTATGTGTGGAACCGTTGCTCCGTTTTGGGTGTGCTCTATATGAATCTTGCTTGATTTTGCATGAAGTTTCATATTATCATGTTGCATCCTTGTTTTGGGTATGTTTGCTTGATGTTTGAATGCATTTTGCACCAATGCCATGCTTAACTTGTTTTGCTCATATCTTCTAGGCCGTAGCACCGAACTAAATGAACTTTATATGTAACTTGACTAGAATTTCGTGTAGATTCTCTTAGTGCTCTTTAACTTGCTGTTTAACAAATTGAACATAAGGTTTATTCAGATCTGGACCAATTTCTAAATTTTCATATGAGTACTTACCGGAATTGTTATATGTTGTTTCCAGCCTCATTCAAACTTGCCATGAGTAGCTCCATGTAGCTTTGTCATGCATCATGCTTGTTGTGCATCATGTCTTGTCTATGTGTGGTGTGTTTACCATGTTGTGTGCTTCTTCTCGATAGTTCCCCTTTCGTTGCGATCGTGAGGATTCGTTCGTCTACGCTTGGTTCGGCTTCATCCGTTCGTCTTCTTCATGGAATCGTTCTTCTTCCTTGCAGGATTTCAGGCAAGATGACCGCTACCCTGGATCTCACTACTATCATTGCTATGCTAGTTGCTTCGTTCTATCGCTATGCTGCGCTACCTATCTCTTGTTGATCAAGCCTCCCAAATTTCCATGTCAGCCTCTAACCTTTTTCACCTTTCCTAGCAAACCGTTGTTTGGCTATGTTACCGCTTTGCTCAGCCCCTCTTATAGCGTTGTTAGTTGCAGGTGAAGTTGAAGATTGCTCCATGGTGGACAGGATTATGTTGGGATATCACAATATCTCTTATATTATTAATGCATCTATATATTTGGTAAAGGGTGGAAGGCTCGGCCTTATGCCTGGTGTTTTGTTGCACTCTTGCCGCCCTAGTTTCCGTCATATCGGTATTATGTTCCCGGATTTTGCGTCCCAAACGCGGTTGGGTGATTTATGGGACCCCCTTGACAGTTTGCTTTGAATAAAACTCCTCCAGCAAGGCCCAACATTGGTTTTACCATTTGCCTACCACCTATACCTTTCCCTTGGGAGTAATTAACCCGAGGGTCATCTTTATTTTTACCCCCGGGCCAATGCTTGTCTAAGTGTTGGTCCAAACTAGAGCACCGTGCGGGACCATCCCTTGGCAACTTGGGTTACGTCGGTACCTGTACGCTTAGCTTATCCGGTGTGTCCTGAGAATGAGATACGTGCGACTCCTATCGGGATTGTTGACACATCGGGCGGTCTTGCTGGTCTTGTTTTACTATTGTCGAAATGTCTTCTAAACCGGGATTCCGAGACTGATCGGGTCTTCCTGGGAGAAGGAATATCCTTCGTTGATCGCGAGAGCCTATCATGGGCTAAGTTGGGACACCCCTGCAGGGTATAAACTTTCGAGAGCCATGCCCGCGGTTATGTGGCAGATGGGAATTTGTTAATGTCTGGTTGTAGATAACTTGACACCTGATTCGAATTAAAACGCATCAACCGCGTGTGTAGCCATTATGGTCTCTTTTCGGCGGAGTCCGAGAAGTGAACACGGTTTTGGGTTATGTTTGACGTAAGTAGGAGTTCAAGATCACCTCTTGATCATTGCTAGCTTCACGACCGTTCTGTTTGCTCTCTTCTCGCTCTTATTTGCGTATGTTAGCCACCATATCATGCTTAGTCGCTGCTGCAACCTCACCACTTATCCATTCCTTACCCATTAAGCTTTGCTAGTCTTGATACCCATGGTAATGGGATTGCTGAGTCCTCGTGGCTCACAGATTACTACTACAACAGTTGCAGGTACAGGGTATGCAATGATCATGACGCGAGAGCGATGTTTGCTTGTTTTGGAGTTCTTCTTCTGCTTCTTCTTCGATCAGGGGATAGGTTCCAGGTCGGCAGCCTGGGCTAGCAGGGTGGATGTCGTTTGAGTTTCTGTTTGTGTTTTCATCCGTAGTCGGATGGTGCTCTTATGTAAGATGATGTTGTATTCTTGTGGCATGGTATGCCTTTTGTATGTATCCCCATCTATTATGTAATGTTGATGTAATGATATCCACCTTGCAAAAGCGTATCAATATGCGGTTCTATCCTTCGTGGGACCTTCGAGTCTCTTTAGGATAGTATCACATATTGGGCGTGACAAGTTGGTATCAGAGCCTCGACCGACCATAGGAGCCCCTTGATTGATCGTGTAGTTTGGCCGTTGTTGAGTCTAGAAGAAAACTGTTTTCGGAGTCTAGTTATAGCGGAGAGTAGAAATTCTTTTTACTCCTCAGTCCCTTCGTCGCTCTGGTGAGGAATCTTGACGTAGGTGTTTTGAAGTACTCCTCTTCCCCTTCAAATTTTTCTTTAGGTTCACGCAGTTGGTTTTCCGATCGTTGGTTCTCAGCTCTTTTCATCCGGTGCATTTCTCGTCAAGTTGACTCGAGCCTCTTCATCTTGCCAAGTTCAATCCTCAGTTGTTTTTTTCCCACCCGCCCACCCTTTTCTTCTCGAATCCGGAGTCCGTTATCGAGTATCCATCCTACTCGTGTGAAGTCTGTGCTTTCTTTCCTAAATGATTTCAACCGGTGTTTCCTCTTGAAGTTATTCGTCAGTTTCCCCTTCCAAGTTGCCTTTGTTTTCCTCCCTCCCACCCTCTTCTTCCCGGAGTCCGAGTCTATTTCGACCATCAATTTCATTCTTGTGGAGCCTCTTCAGTCTTTTGTCAATTATTTCAATCGGTGAATTCTCGTCTCGTTCGTCATTCTTCATCCCTTTCTTTTTCCGGTGCACTCAATTCAAGTTCTTCGGGTTAATCATATTCTTTTCCCTCGGCTCAAGTGTTTTCTCTGCTCGTTCGCCCTCGCCAGTTTATCCTTCCGGAGTGTCCAAGACATCTTAGGAGATTCGTCTGTGTTCCAATTAATTCGAGGTTGTGACCTCATTCAAATATTTTAAATTGTTCCGGTGCATCATCTATCTCTTCAACATCCCTTTCCAATGGTGTTTTCTCTTTAGTGGGCCCTAACCCATAGGTCTTTTCCAAGGATCTTACCTGACTCTTCTAATTATTCCGGAGCTATTCCCAAAATCTTTTCAATAGTGACGTAAGAAAGGATCCCATCAGTCACATGCCTTCTCCAAGATCGCTTTCAAATTCTTTTCATTGTTGGCTCAACCTTTTCGGTATTGATTCTCCCGGAGCATCTTAACAAATTTTGGTGTTGTTTCTTGTCGTCATTCTTAACATTTGAAGACCGAAGAAGAGTTTTTCCTCTCAATCTTGCCCGTTCTCCCGAAGATTCGTGGTTCTAGCTTCTTGTTACCCTCTTGAATTATTCCGTTTGTCGGAAATTCCTTTTTCTCAACCATCCGGAGTATGTCAGGAGTTGTTTTTCCATTTCTTTTCACCGGAGGCCATCATTCCAGAAGAATTATTTGTCCTCACGTTTCAGCTACCGTTATCCAATTATCCCGGTGCTTCGTTCAAGTGTTCTTTAATCGGCTCATGATCTCTTTGTTCTTTTGCATCTAAATCCCCTCTAGCATATTGGTTCTTCTAATTCTTCCCGGTGATTCATTCTCTGTCATCAGTCATTTTCGAATTCTTATGGTGGTTCATTCAAGATCCCTTTTCCTTTGTTATCATATCAGTTCATTCCTTCCTTCCAATCCTATTGGTGGTTCAGGAAGACTTTCTCATGTTTTGCGCTATATCCCCCCTTAATCCTTTTCAACAAGAATAAGTAGTATGCAAAATCCATTGCTTGTCATCAATTTAATATGATGAAGGATAATCATACAATAAATCTTATTCTTATTTCATCCAAGCGAGTAATCCCTTCCTTCAGAGTTTGTTCTTGAGGAATAAATTCTAGTTCCATGTGTTCTCATCTTTTCTTTTCCGGAGTTCAAATTTCCTCGGGCATTTCGTCGGAACCTCCATCTAAATCATCACAAGTTGTAATCTTATTCTTTTCATCCTTCAATTCTATCTCATCATCCTTTTGTAACCGAAGTTCTTCATGGTGGTTCTTCATGATTTAATTCATTATTCAAGAGTTCATAAAGATTCTTGTTGGTGGAGTTCAAGTATCCTTTCTTCTCGCATCTCGAAGTGTAATTAATTCTCCGTATTCTTTTCAAGTGGAGTTTTGCATTTCTTCGGTATTCCCAGATATTCAAACATTTGGTTGTGGCATAATTTCACCTCAAGTTTTGAGTTGTTTCGGATAAGTACACAACAAGCTTATTCTTTCGTTGTTGATTTTCTCAACAATTCCATTCAATCCTTCCTTCTAAGTTCTTTTCATTCTATTTCAATTCTTCCGGAGGCATTGCATTGTTCATCTCGTCAAGTGTCATCTCATTGGGTGAAGTTCATGTTCTATTCCTCCATGTTTCAGACGGAGTGCTGCCTAAATCCTTTCAGTCTTATTCGTTTCTTATCTTGGTCTAACCGGAGTGGTTTCATAGTCTATCTGATTCCGTGAGCTTTCGATTCCCGTCATTCTCGTCATTCCTCTCTTCTTCTCGAGTGCTCTCGATTCTTTGCTTCTTCTCTTGAATTTTTGTTTCACCTCATCCCTTTTTCCTTCTGTCTCGTTCCTAAGATCTCGGGACGAGATCTCTTGTTAGTGGAGGAGAGTTGTAACGCCCCGGATTCGATACGCCAGGTGTCTGCCAGTTATTCGCCGTCGTTGCCATGTCATTTGCTTGCGTGTTGCATTTTATCATGTCATCATGTGCATCTCATTTTGCATACGTGTTCATCTCTTGCATCCGAGCATTTTCCCCGTTGTCCGTTTTGCAATCCGGCACTCCTATGTCCTCCGGCGTCCCCCTTTTGTCTCTTGTTGTGAGCGGGTGTTAAACATTCTCGGAATGGACCGTGATTAGCCAAGAGGCCTTGGTGCACCACCGGTAGACCGCCTGTCAAGTTTCATGCCATTTGGAGTCCGTTTGATACTCCAACGGTTAACCGGGGAACCGCAAAGCCCTCTTTTGTGTGCAGCCCAACACCCCTCCAAAGTGGCCCAATAACCCATCCGAACCCTCTCCATGCTCTCGGTAGTTCGATCACGACCGTGTGGGCGAAAACCGCTCCTCATTTGGACTCTCCTAACTCCCTCTACCTATATAAACACACCCTGCCCCAAAATTTCGGATCAAACCCTACCCCTAACCCTAGCCTCGTCTTCCTCCGTGCACCGGACATGTCCAAACAGCTGCCGGACACGTCCAGCCGCCTCCCGCCTCCAATCCGCCGCCGCCACCTGTCCAACGTCGTCTCTCCCGTCGCCGCGGCCCACCCAAGCTCGCGCGGTCGCCCGTCCGCCCCGCGCGCCGCTCCCGCGTGGCTCCTCCCGAGGGCCGCCGGAGCCGCTGCCCCTC
>NC_041381.1:309751812-309896291 GCF_002162155.2 Triticum dicoccoides
CGGGTTCCGCCCCGCGCCTCCCTCCGCCTCGCCTCCGATTCGCCCCGTCGTCGACAGCCGGCCGCCGCCCCGGTTGCCGCCCGCCGCCGCCACTGGCCCCTCGCCCCCGTCGGATTCGCTGTCCCCGCTCCTCCCCGGCGTCGCGCGCCTCGCCGGAGGTCGCCTCCGTCGCCGGTCGCCGCCTTGTCATCGGATCGGGTCGGGGTGGACCAGATCCACCACCTCACCGAACCAAACGCCGCATCCCCGTCCCCGGATCTCCTCGTCCCGGAACCCCTCCGTCCATTTTTCCCGGGGTGAGAAAACTGCCAAGTCCCTGATTCCCAACATTCTGGTGCCATGTTCATCACATCATAACTCCATGCATACTGCTCTGTTTTGTGCGTGTGATATATCAAAATGTTTGTTGTGAGATACTGTTCATTTCATTCCATTGTGCCATGTTTGTTTGAGTTCATCTTGATGTCCTAATCATCATTGCAAGAGTGCTATATGATATTAACTGCTGTCTGTTAACGGAACTTGATGGGGATGTTCCCTAAGGATGTTTTGTTATACATGTCATGCTCGATCCATGCATGCCCCTGGTTGCATTTATAGCCTGCTGTACCTTGTTGTTATCTTGCTCCAAATAATGTTGTTGTCAGCCTGTTAACATTAAGTTCAATGTTGCCATGATTGTTGTTAGTGACCCAAGCATGATATGAACTTTCTCTTGCCATGTATAGCTTCATAAACATGTCTTATTACTATTGGTTACTTTTCATGCCATATATTGCTCTGTGGTGAGTTGTACAAGCTCACCAACATGCCTACTTATTGTTGTTCCTGCCATGTCTGAATCTGTCATATCATTTGCCATGTTTGCATGGATGCTATCATGTTTTCTGTTGATCTTTGGAATTAGTTCAGTAAGGGAGTTTTGTTCTTTGTCTTTAGTACTAGCATGACATGCTTTTGTTTGCCATGATAAGTTCCTTTAGCATGTTGTTTGATAGCTCTAAAAATTGCAATCTGATGTTATTTCTGGTAAGTCTGAAACTGTTATTATTTGCAAGCTTGCCATGTCCTTTTGAGCATGATCTAGTGATTTCTGGAGATAGCTTAGTGTTCATGTTTTGTCATGCTTTACTTGTACTTCATTCCCATGCCTTTTGTTTTCACGTTGAGATGATGTAGCATACTGTTTTGATGCTTTCTAGATGCCTAGTTGCTGTTTTGAACAGCTTGTCCTTTAAAACTTGTATGGAGTGTATATGTGGAACCGTTGCTCCGTTTTGGGTGTGCTCTATGTGTTGCTCTTGTATGCATAATCTCTTGCCATGAGTAGCTCCATGTAGCTTTTTCATGCATCATGCTTGTTGTGCATCATGTCTTGTCTATGTGTGGTGTGTTTACCATGTTGTGTGCTTCTCGATAGTTCCCGTTTCGTTGCGATCGTGAGGATTCGTTCGTCTACGCTTGGTTCGGCTTCATCCGTTCGTCTTCTTCATGGACTCATTCTTCTTCCTTGCTGGATTTCAGGCAAGATGACCTCTACCCTGGATCTCACTACTATCATTGCTATGCTAGGTTCTTCGTTCTATCGCTATGCTGCGCTACCTATCTCTTGTTGATCAAGCCTCCCAAATTTCCATGTCAGCCTCTAACCTTTTTCACCTTTCCTAGCAAACCGTTGTTTGGCTATGTTACCGCTTTGCTCAGCCCCTCTTATAGCGTTGTTAGTTGCAGGTGAAGTTGAAGATTAATCCATGGTGAACAGGATTATGTTGGGATATCACAATATCTCTTATATTATTAATGCATCTATATATTTGGTAAAGGGTGGAAGGCTCGGCCTTATGCCTAGTGTTTTGTTCCACTCTTGCCGCCCTAGTTTCCGTCATATTGGTATTATGTTCCCGGATTTTGCGTCCCTAACGCAGTTGGGTGATTTATGGGACCCCCTTGACAGTTGGCTCTGAATAAAACTCCTCCAGCAAGGCCCAACATTGGTTTTACCATTTGCCTACCACCTATACCTTTCCCTTGGGAGTAATTAACCCGAGGTTCATCTTTATTTTAGCCCCCCGGGCCAATGCTTGTCTAAGTGTTGGTCCAAACTAGAGCACCGTGCGGGACCATCCCTTGGCAACTTGGGTTACGTCGGTACCTTTACGCTTAGCTTATCCGGTGTGTCCTGAGAATGAGATACGTGCGACTCCTATTGGGATTGTTGACACATCGGGCGGTCTTGCTGGTCTTGTTTTACCATTGTCGAAATGTCTTGTAAACCGGGATTCCGAGACTGATCGGGTCTTCCTGGGAGAAGGAATATCCTTCGTTGATCGCGAGAGCTTATCATGGGCTAAGTTGGGACACCCCTGCAGGGTATAAACTTTCGAGAGCCATGCCCGCGGTTATGTGGCAGATGGGAATTTGTTAATGTCTGGTTGTAGATAACTTGACACCTGATTCGAATTAAAACACATCAACCGCGTGTGTAGCCTTGATGGTTTCGGCGGAGTCCAAGAAGTGAACACGGTTTTGGGTTATGTTTGACGTAAGTAGGAGTTCACGATCACCTCTTGATCATTGCTAGCTTCACGCCCGCTCGGTTTGCTCTCTTCTCGCTCTTATTTGCGTATGTTAGCCACCATATCAAGCTTAGTCACTGCTACAACCTCACCACTTATCCATTCCTTACCCATTAAGCTTTGCTAGTCTTGATACCCATGGTAATGGGATTGCTGAGTCCTCGTGGATCACAGATGTCAGGACCCCGACTCAATGCCACATCGGTCTAGCATGTAACACCTCATATCACTTTGCGGCCTCACGCACGGTATTCCCACGGGTGTCACCTTACTTTTGCCCGGGACAGTTTGCGCCTTTTGGCACACGTATATGATAGTGTCGCTAGCATCCATATGATAAGGAGCCCGGGCTGACATGGCTAGTCGTAAACCCAAAGTGGCACAGACTTACAGGGACAGGCATCCATGACCCAGCATCGAACGTGTCGGTCATCAGTGAGTGAATTCAGGCTGTAGCACTGGGCTAGCAGGACTCCGGTGAACCGGGCTGTAGCGGGCTAACAGGACTCCGGTATTCATCGCGTGACATTTCCCCGAAGGGACAGACACAGGAACGAAGAAGGACACATGCCGGCCAGCCTAAGTGTTCCGGAGCAGTAGCAAGCTACCATGGCTCAGTGGAAACACTAGGAGACATTTCCCGGTAAGAGAGGCTACTAAGGATAAACAACTAGATAGTCAGATCCCACACATACCAAGCATTTCAATAACATACACACAATATGCTCGATATGTGTAACTACAACATGGCATCACAACATGACTCTACAACTCAAGTATTTATTCAATAGGCTCCGAGGAGCGAGATATTACAATCATGGGTCTCATGACCCAACACTCAGAGCATACAATCAAAGCACATGCGGAAGCTTAACATGTCTGAGTACAGACATCTAGAAATGAGAAAGGCTGAGAAGCCTGACTATCTACCAGATCCTGCCGAGGGCACAAGATCGTAGCTGAGGTAACAAGCTAAACGTCGAAGTCCACGCGGAACTACTAGTGAGACTGAAGTCTCTCTGCAAAACATAAAATAGGCAAACGTGAGTACAAATGTACCCAGCAAGACTTACATCAGATCTATCTACATATGCATCATTATCAACAAAGGGGGTGGTGGAGTTTAACTGCAGCAAGCCAGCTTTGACTCGGTGGCTATCCTGAACTACGACTGCAAGTAACTCTTTTGAGGTGGCGCACACGAGTCCACATATTCACCATATCAATACACCACTATGGATCCGCTCCCGTCTCCCTACGAGAACGCCATCCATAGCACTCACGCTTATCTTGCATATTTTAGAGTATCCACTTTCACTTGTCTATGAACTGTACAGGCAACCCAGAAGTCCTTTTCCGCGGACACGGCTATTCTAATAGATGATGTTAACCCTGCAGGGGTGTACTTCTTCACACACGCTCTCACCACTTACCGCCGTTTACACGACATGTACTCGGCAACCTTCAAGCGGAAGCCCAACGTGGGTGTCGGCCACGGCCTACCTAAACACTCAAGTCTCTAGTCCAGGTTTATCGCCTATTCAGGTTCCATCCATGAGGAGATCCGGCCGGAGTTTCGCTCACAGCCTCAAACGATGTGAACAGGGTTCCGTGACACCAAACGGGCGCCCGGTTTACCCGGCCACGTGCCTACCACATCACAGCCCACCCCTATGGTCAGCGCTGCGCACGGCCTCCAGCATACTACAAACACCAGAAACTACTTGCAACTCCTGGACAGAGGACAAGGGTGATCAAGAAGCCGAGAGGGTCCATTGGTTTCGGGCCCAATGCGTGGTAGTAGCTGAATCATGGATCACAAACACAGAACTCAGTTCCTGAGGATGGCTGCAATGAGACAACCGACCATGTACTCCTACATGGCCTCTCACCGCTACCTTTACCAAATCGTGTTCACACGCTTAGCTCACACACCGTAGGACATGTTCACACACCTCTGATTCATCCCGGATCAATCAGACCTGACTCAACTCTAAGCAGTAGCAGGCATGACAAACAAACATGAATGAGTAGGCACAACAGGGCTCAAACAACTCCTACTCATGCTAGTGGGTTTCATCTATTTACTGTGGCAATGACAGGTCATGCAAAGGATAAAGGGGTTCAACTACCGCAGCAAGTAACAGTTGAATCGTTGTTGTCCTAATGCAATAAAAGAGAGCAGGAGCGAGAGAGTAGGATTGTATCGGAATGAACAAGGGGGTTTTGCTTGCCTGGCACTTCTGAAGATAATATAGCTCTTCATCGGTGTCATCGAACTCATCGTCGGTATCACGTCTATCGAGAGGGGGCAAGTTCCGGCAACACAGAAGAAACACAATCAATGCAATGCACAATATGATGCATGATCATGACATGGCAAAATGAATGTGTTTTGGGCTAATGCATCTAGCAACAAGTTAAATGGGGTTGGTTTGAATACAAGATTCCAATTCAAACCCCTTATGTGATTATTTAAATGCCCTTTATTTGTTTTGTCCAAAACAGAGGACAAACATTGTCCAAACATGCATGAAAATGGTACAGATGGATTCCTTGAATTTTTCTGATAATTTTTCATATATAAATTATTTAATTTGGAGTTACGGTTGAATTTCTATGATTTTTAGAAGTTTATACAATTTTCTGGAATTTCAGGATTAAATTAAATCCAGAAAACATTACTGCGTCAGCATGACGTTGGCATGACGTCAGCAAGTCAACAGGGGCCGGTCCGGGTCAAACCTGACCAGTGGGGCCCACTGGTCAGTGACTATGGCTAATCCTAATATAACTTAAACCTAACCTAGTTTAATTAGCCGGGCCGGGCCCGCAGGTCCGTGAGTCAGTGGCTTAATTAAACTTAGTTATTAACTTAACCAAGAGTTAGCAGGGGACGGGCCCACACGTCAGTGCCCCAGGGGGGTCAAATCCCTGGTCAACCGGGCTAATCCACCGGCGTCTAACCGCCGGCAACGACCAGACGCGGCGGTGGCTCGCCGGAATGGCTGCTCCGGCGCCCATTCGACGCGCGGAGGGGTTCTACAGGGAGCTCGAGCTCGTGCGCATCCAATGGAGCAACCCAGAGGAGTTGAGGTTAGCTGTGGCGTCGGCAGCGGCGAGGGAGGCGGCGGCCGGAGTTTGGCCAACGGCGGGTTAGGCGATGCAGGGCGCTAGGGGAGGCGTTGGTGCGTGCTACGTGCTCCTGGTGAGGTGTGGAGCATGGTGGTGTGCCCGGCTTCGAGCCACAGTGGCTCTGGCCATGACGGCAACGAGGCACGGCGGCGGCGAGCTTCGGCCGTGGTGGAAGATGGAGCTAGGGGACGAAATCAAGTGCGCGGAGTGAGGGGAAGAGAAGAGGAGCTCACGGGGAGTCGGACGAGACGCTAAGTGGGCTCGGGGACGTCCTGTCGGCGGCGATCGCCGGCCGTGGCGATGAAGATGGCGGTGATGGCGTGGCTACAGGGCACCCGGCGTCGCATGCGTCGTGGTAGAGCTTCATGGGGTCGGGACGGAGCTCAGGGATGCGAGGAGGGAGCGAGGGGGTGGCTGTGGCCGCGGCGAACAGCGTCGGTGGCGACGAGCTCCGCTCGGGCGGAGAGGGAGAGAGAGCAGAGGAGAGGATGAGGCGAGGGAGAGAGTGAGAGAGAGCCAGGGGCTGCGTGGCGCTCTGTGGCGTGGATTAGGCCGAAGGGCGGCCTCCAGCGCGAAGCAGGAGGTGGCCGGGGCTCTCGGGCGCGCGCCACGCCTCGCCTCTGCCTACTGGCAGAGGAAGACGACGAGCGGCGAGGTAGATGGGCTGGGTTGGGCCGCTGGAGGAGCTGGGCCAGGTAAGTGGCCGCCAGGTAAGTTCTGTTCTGTTTCATATTTTTCTTCTGTTTTGTTTTTCAATTTATTTTGCCACTGTTTTGAATTTAAAAAAATAATTCAAACAATGCCAAAAGGTCCTCTGAATATTTTTATTTTGCTAGATGGACTTTTCCAAAAGCTCATAAAATATTTCAGGGATATTTGAAATTATATTCTAATTATATGAATATAATTCAAATTCAAATAGCTAATGATTTAAATTCAAAGTCCAAAAAATAAATCCTTAAAAATGTTCAATATTTTGGTTGGGACCAGAACCCTTGCCAAAAATTATTAAACATTTAAGAAGAGCATTTTGGAACAATGAATGAGATTTTTAGGGTTTTTGCCCTTCTTTTAATTAAGTTTTTGAGGCTTTCAAAATTCCTCAATTCAAGTTTCAAAAATATAGACATGATGCACACATGAAGCTAGCCTAGAGCACTACCAGCAGCTAGGGATGTGACAACTCACCCCTACTAAACAAAAATCTCGTCCCGAGATTCAAGCGTAGGGTAAGATGAAGGGGAAACGCAAACTAGTATAATCTTCACGATCCAGGGTGCACTTCATAAGAGCGTTGATTCGATCACCATCATTGTCTTGATGTCTTGCTTCGAGAACTTCAGCTAATCATGACAAGAAGAGGAAAGGGAAACTCTAGAAGGATCGAACTTCTCGAAGGTCGAACAACTCACGGAATGAGACATAGAACCATCTCTCGGGTGGAGACACGAGATACACATCAAGAGGGGTGGAAAGAAATGGATGACGAAGGTTCACTAGGTGGACAACAATTCCACACTTAAAAAGGTGGTAAACGATTGTCAACGTAGCGAGGAGTTGAGTTGCCATGATACCACAACGAGGCACCTTAGGGACGGTGACTCGTAGAAATATCCCCTTAAGTGGCAAAAAGAATTAATTTTGATTCCGAGATCATTGAAATTCTTTTAACCAGCCTAAGGCAATTCTCAAGCGATCGTTTGGAGGGGGTCGGTAGAATGGCATACTCGGACTTGGATGATGTGGATTACCTTGTTGAAGACAACGTAATGGATGAGTTTGCTTATCACCGGAAATGGAAGAGACCCATGGTAGAATGGCACATTGGCGGTGCAAGCTGGAAACAAAATGCAAATGCTGGGAATGATTCTGGTAACTGGGGAAGAACCCAACAATAGAAAGTGAATTCACTGTTTGAAAAGGTCATAGCATTGCCGAGGAAACTGAGAGCAATCCAATTAGTACCGATGATAACACCTAGCGCTTGTGCGTGCTCTCAAGAACTTTGAGCATTTCCATATTCATCAAGGTTTTACCAACATCCGTGTCAAGGATCCTGGCAACACAACATACCACCATGATGAACAACGATGGACGATGCAGATGCATAGGAAGATAACATCAACTCAGATTTCACCCTAGCGAGGCCAAGGAAACAAAATCTGGATGATCGACCGAGAGACATTTAGCACTCCGCTTCTAGTGTTCTCCTTGATGTGCTAGTGTAACCCATTCATAGAAATGGTCTGGTATCTAGACATCAAGTAAAAGGTCGGACTTCGGAACACAAAAATCCATAAGGAACAGCTAGGGAGTAAGTCCTACGAAGTCCTTATGGGGAGGTGGCCAACTTTCTCAATCAAGATACTACAATAATAGGTCTTCCGGCTGGGTGTGTTGGCCATGACATCCACTTTACCGGTTATCGAGGGATCAGTATTATAGTTCTTGGGAAATGTTCCAACAATCATATCTGCCTGAGATTCAGATCTAGTTGGTGTTAGGATATTCCAGACTCATCGAGTCTAGGAAGAAAAAGAAAGTTTGCAACACAATTCGACGAGATGACGTTGCGAGAATCTCGGGGGACGAACTACGATAGCAAGCTCCAAAACATGAGCTGGTTCTTCTACACACATGTGAACATGTTGTCCCAGACAAAACATGATCACATGGTAGTCTTACAATAAAACACTACCGAGTTCCGGTGGGGAACCAGCATCGAGGATATCGAAGTCCTTGTGCACTTATTGATGAACTTCTTATCCTTGAGCAAGTCAATCAGTGGCTTGGCGTGCTAGGGACACATATGGAATGGAGGTAGCTAATCTCACAGTCCAATGTATACTTCGCACATGCATGACTGACTTGGGATGATTCCAAAGGAAACAAAAACAATCTTTCTCGAATTCACGGCAGCAACTTTCATCAAATGCACGTGAATCAAAGGAAGTCACTTCTTTCATCCAAACATATACCTCAGAGACGGAACTCGAAGGCATTGTTTACAAAGTTTCCAACACTAGCTTAATGTTCAACATGAATCATGGGGGAGACAAAATGCTGCTGATGGGCTCAACAACAACTCATCGGAATTTCCATATCACTGGACTTCCACCATCATGTGGACACGGTGATAGTATTGGTCAGACCAAAAATATAATGGTGTATGCTCGAGGAAAACCACGAGTAAGACAACATTACGAATATCGTTGGTTCTGATTTGATTTGACGATAGCCCATACTTAAATCAAAGTTTTTATAAGACAATAGGTCCAATAACTGATCACAGGGACCAATCGATGAAGATATCATCTTTCTTCAACTAACACACCAACACCAGGATATCCCTTTGAAACGAACTAAGTTAGGTAAGCTTTTATCTTCCAACTCTCCAAGTTGTCGTTTAGCTTAACCAACTAGCTCAGAGGTATCCAACACGGATTCTTGGAGAAGGGGGTGGTTTACAGGAATAAACCAACTTGATCACGAACTCAACATAGCGGTCAGGTGACAACCTGGTCATACTTCCGAGAAGATATACGGGAAATCACAACCACCGATATGCTATTAGGCTCAAGAACAATCTCGCTTTTCAGGGCAAGACGATATGATCAACAGAGCGAGGGATTTGGAATAATCCTAACTCATCGATCAAGGAGTGCACCAGGAAAAGGACTAGGTAGCATGATCAACCTTAGAATGATGATTCAAAAACCAACACGCTAAGAATGAAATTATTGTCCATTAACTACCAAGCAACAAGGTTGCTAGGAGTATTGAATTCACACATCACGATTCACTTGTCGGCATTCCGGTTGCGACAACACGGAACCGAGGGATGAATAATGATGGCGAGAAGTATCACTGCACCAAGAATTCATACGATGATGTGTAATTCCTATGACTTTCTTGACATAAAGAGGGTAATACTTCAGGGTAGAACAGAACAAAAGTTGGATTAGCAACTTGATCTGCAGGGTACAACTGCTTTGACCCAATCCTAGATATGGATGAGGTACTGGAGTTTGTTTCTCCAAGTCATTCAGGACAGAATGGCTTGACGGACCACAAGAGTAATAGGCATCGATAAACGAACGCACGCATACTCTTGACTATCAACTGATAGACGAAGGTCAGTAGACAACTAAAGAGGGACAACTCAAAGGAACATATAACTTTCTGAGTTGTGGATGCATAGATTAGTATGTCGAACCAAGTTCAACTTAATTCTTCCGGATAACCCATGCAGAAAGGTTGAGCTGGCAGAGTCACAATATAGCATGGAGAACTCATCGAGAGCACTCTTGTTGTCATCTTTTGGTTCAGAAGAACTCCTGCCAAGGATGGTTCATGGTCATTGGAAGAAGGATGTACCACGAACCTCGAGGACTATCGCAAAGGTTACTAATATCCTAAAGGAGCTAGCAATTACTATCAACATGATGTAAGTAGAGTGAATCTCGGGTTCAAGAACCCAGAAATAGAATACCTACTACTAAGTAGCACCACGGAATGCTTTCGAGAATAAAGGCCAGAGTCATCACACTGGGACACAAATCATAGCTAGATTACTAGATGATCCCCTAAGACACCTAGGGTCATAATAATGTCTCCAACATATATGTCAAGGCAACAAAGTACCTCAACTCACCGATTAGTGTGGTTAATCTGGCCCAAAGGAACATCGAAACGGGAGGAAGGAATTTGCAAATGCATCAGACTGTTTAGAAACCTGGGATGACTCGGACAACATAACGGCTGTAAATGCTCAAAAAGATTGGATACATGCTACAAAAATGGTGGCATAGCCACTCAGTAGCACAATATCAAGGTTTCTGTCAGGACCCCGACTCGATGTCACATCGATCTAGCCGGTAACACCTCATATCACTTTGCGGCCTCACGCACGGTATCCCCACGGGTGTCGCCTTACCTTTGCCCGGGACCGTTTGCGCCTTTTGGCTCACGTATATGATAGTGTCGCTAGCATCCATATGATAAAGAGCCCGGGCTGACATGACTAGTCGTAAACCCAAAGTGGCACAGACTTACAGGGACAGGCATCCATGACCCAGCTTCGAACGTGTCGGTCATCAGCAAGTGGGTCCGGGCTGTAGCACTGGGCTAGCAGGACTCCGGTAAACCGGGCTGTAGCGGGCTAACAGGACTCCGGTACTCAAAGCGTGACATTTCCCCGAAGGGACAGACACAGGAACGAAGAAGGACACATGCCGGCCAGCCTAAGTGTTCCAGAGCAGTAGCAAGCTACCATGGCTCAGCGGTAACACTAGGAGACATTTCCCAGTAAGAGAGGCTACTAAAGATAAACAACTAGATAGTCAGATCCCACACATACCAAGCATTTCAGTCATACACACAATATGCTCGATATGTGCAAATACAACGAAACATCACAACATGACTCTACGACACAAGTACTTTATTTAAGGCTCAGGGAGCCATACATAACATACACAAAGGTACGGGTCTCACGACCCAACATACAAATCATACAGTCATACAAACCAGCAGCGGAGGTAACTTGTCTGAGTACAGACAACTAGTAAAATAAAGGAGGCTTGGAAAGCCTAGCTATACTACGTGGTCCTTCACAAGCTCAGGGTCACCACCTGGGTCTTTAGCCTACTCGTTGATGTCAACGTCTACATAGAACCCATCAGAAGGGGTTGCAGCGTCTTCTGTAAAAATGTAGATTATAGCAACATGAGTACAAAGGTACTCAGCAAGACTTACATCAGATCCTACATACATGCTTAGTATCAAGAAGGGTTGGTGGAGTTATTGCAGCAAGCCAGCTTTGACTCTTGGCTAGACTATCCTACGATACTCCAACTTGAAATGGTTTTGCGCACACGAGTCCACTACTCACCACTTCAATACACCATCGAGGATCCACCTCCGTCTTCCTACGGAAGAGCCATCCTCGGCACTCACTCTTATCTTGAGGCTTTTAGTAGTTTCCATTTACTTGTCTATGAACTGTATAGGCAACCAAGTAGTCCTTTACCGCGGACGCGGCTATTCGAATAGATCATGTTAACCCTGCAGGGGTGTACTCCTTCATACACGCTCCCACCACTTACCGTCGTTTACACGACATGTACTCGGCAACCTTCAAGCGGAAGCCCAACGTGGGTGTCGGCCACGACCTACCTAATCACCTAAGCCTCTAGTCCAGGTTTATCGCCTATCCAGGTTCCATCCGCAGGGAGTCCGGCCGAGGTTTCCCATACGGCCCCGAACGATGTGAACAGGGTTCCCGAGATACCTAACGGGTATTCGGTACACCGTGCCACGTACCTACCGCATCACAGCCCACCCCTACGGTCAGCGCTGTCCACGGCCTCCAGTAGGCTACAAACACCAGAAACTACTTGCAACTCTTGGATGGAGAACTAGGGTGAATAAGAAGCCGAGAGGGTCCATTGGTTTCGGGCCCAATGCATGGTAGTAGCTGATTCTTAAATCACACATACAGATCTCAGTGCTTAAGGTCGGCTTCAATGAAACAACCCACCATGTACTCCTACATGGCCTCTCATCGATACCTTTACCAAATCGTGTTCACCACACCACTCTCATTACCGACATAATCATTTCACTCTAGTCCATCACCCAGATGAACCAGACCTGACACGACTCTAAGCATAGCAGGCATAGCAAGGTAGGAACATCACATACATAGGGCTCAATCAACTCCTACACATGCTAGTGGGTTTCATCTAGTTACTGTGGCAATGACAGGTCATGCAGAGGATATGGGTTCAACTACCGTAGCACACAGCAGTTTGAATCGCGTTGTCTTAATGCAGTAAAAGAGAGCAGGAGCGAGAACATGGGATTGTATCGATATGATCAAATGGTTGGTTGCTTGCCTGATGGTTCGATGCACTGATACGGTTCTTCGTTAGGGTAATCACGGTACTCCTCGGAGGCAGAACCTGTCGCAAGGGACATCGATACACAACCATCACCAAACAATGTGCAACCATATGATGCATGCATGAAACATGGCAATATGAGTGTGTTGGGCTAATGCAACTAAAACCAGAAGGGTTTGAACAAATTTGAATCAAGGATTCAAATTTCAAATTCAAATATGGCCTTTTAAAGTGCTTTTCCTTGTTCTGCTTGAAACATCAATTTAACTTGTTTGATCATGCATGAAAATAGTACAGATGGATAGATTGGATTTTTCTGATCATTTTTCATATATAATTTGTCCAATTTGGAGTTACAGAATAAAAGTTATGAATTTTTGAAGTTTAAATAATATTCTGGAATTTCCTGATTTAATTTAAATCCAGAAATATAATTATTGCGCCAGCATGACGTCAGCATGACGTCAGTGGTCAACTGCGGCTGGCTGAGGTCAAACCTGACGTGTGGGGCCCACACGTCAGTGACAGGGGGGTTAAACAGAGTTAAATTAATCCTAATTACTAATTAGTGGCGCTGGGGCCCACTGGTCAGTGTCAGGGGGTTAACTAACAGTGGTTAGCGCTAATGATGTCCACCTGGCCGACGGGGCCCACGCGTCAGTGACCCTGGGGGGGTCAAACCCCAGGTCGGACAAGTCAAACCCCACCGGCGACATGACGCCGGCGAGGTCTGAGACGGCGGCGTGATGCGGGATCGCGCTACAGGGCACGGGCGAGGCTGTGCTTGGGCTCGTTGGAGAGCCCTTGCTCCCGCGCGTCGAACGGTGGTGGTGGCCGGGCCTGAGGTGGCCGGAGTCGACGGCGGCGAGCTCGGCTGCGGCCGCCGGAGTTCGGTCGTGCACGGAAACGGGGTTGGAGCTCGAAGGCGAGCTAAGCGAGGCGCTAGGGATGCTCTACGGAGCCTTACGAACTCGTTGGACTCGCCGGGGTGACCAAATGGTCACCGGAGCTGCGTCGACGGCGAGCTCGGCGACGGCGGAGGTTCGGCCGTGGTGGGGAGGAGGCTGCGGTGAGGGAACGAGGGGGAGAAGAGGGGTAAACGGTGGCGTAGCTCACCGCGGTTGCAGTGGGCGTCGAAGCGGGCTCGGGGACGCGCTGGAGACGGCGAATCGACGGTGACGGTGGTCGAAGTCCGAGGAGGGGAACGGCAACGTGACGGCGATGCAGGGCTTCCGGAGACCCGTGGAGCGGTGGGGAGGAAGAGGAGGTCGAGGCGGAGCTCCTGAGCTAGTCGGGGGAGCGAGGGGTGGCCGGAGTCGGCTGCTATGGCGAACGGCGGCGACGGTGGTGTTCGGCCGTGTGAGAGAGAGAGCGAGGGAGAGGAGGGGAGAGCCGAGGGCGAGTGAGAGAGAGCAGGGGGGGAGGCGTGGCGTCGTCCAGGGCATCGAGGCGAGGAGGGGAGGGCAGGCAGGCAGGGAGAGAGGTGGCGTGGCGCGGTGGCGCGCGCGCGCGCCGGCCACACTCCCCTCCCTCTGTCGGGACGAAGACGACAGAGGAGGGAGGCGGGCTGGGCCGCCTGCTGGCTGGGCCGGCCAGCTGGCTGGGCTGCACAGGGAGGAGCCCAGGTAAGTTTCTCCCTTTATTTATTTTTCTGTTTTCTAATTTCTGACATTTGTTTTAATTTAAATAATATATTAAATCATTTATTTAACTTATGCCAAATTTTTTCAGGGGCTAGATATATTATTCCAGAGCTCCTTTATAATTGGCATAATATTTGGACATATATTTATATATATAGAAATATATTTCCAAAGCAAATATTTATGCATTAATTCCAAATGCCCAAAATAAATGTCCATGAGCCACTAAAAATATTGGTTTGATTTTTATCTCTGTCCAATATTTTCAGAGATCAACATGAGCATTTTCTTGGACCCTTTTGGAGAAATTTTTATTTGGGTCATTTTCAAAATGATTCTGAGGGTTTCACAGATCCCCATTTCAAGTTTCTGATGAAAGAGTAAACATGATGCAACACTCTAATGCATGACTAGCTAGGGTGTGACAACTCACCCCCACTCAAAAGAATCTCGTCCCGAGATTTGGGTTCCTCCGGGAAGAAGGCGGGATACTCAAGTCTAAGACGATCCTCCCTTTCCCAGGTTGCTTCATCCTCAGAATGATGAGACCACTGAACTTTGAGGAACTTGATGTTCTGACGTCGGGTGATACGCTCGGCCTGATCGAGGATACGAATGGGGTACTCTCGATATGTAAGATTATCCTGGAGATCAAGCGTTTCGTGGTCCACTTCACGGATAGGATCCGAGAAGCAACGCCTGAGTTGAGAAACGTGGAAGACATCGTGGACTCTGGAGAGATGCGGAGGTAGTTCCAACTGGTAGGCAACTTCTCCTCGTTTGGCGAGAATGCGAAAAGGTCCAATGTAACGAGGAGCCAATTTGCCTTTGATACCGAAACGATGGGTTCCCTTCAGAGGGGTGACCCGAAGATAAGCCTTCTCGTCAACCTCGAAAGTCATAGCCTTATGTTTTCGGTCATATTGACTCTTTTGACGAGATTGGGCTGTTTTCAACTTTTCACGAACGATGCGAACTTGTTCTTCTGCTTCCTGAATCATATCCGGCCCAAAGAATTGTCTTTCCCCGGTCTCTGACCAGTTAAGGGGTGTTCGACACCGTCGTCCATAGAGAACTTCAAAAGGGGCTTTACCCAAGCTAGATTGATAGCTGTTGTTGTAAGCGAATTCGGCAAATGGAAGGCACTTTTCCCAGTCCATTCCGAATGAGATAACAGAGGCTCGAAGCATGTCTTCTAGAATCTGGTTGACGCGTTCCACTTGACCACTCGACTGAGGGTGGAAGGCGGTGCTAAAGGAGAGACGGGTTCCCATAGCATTTTGGAAACTTTCCCAAAATCGAGAGGTGAAAAGACTTCCTCGATCCGAGTTAATTTCCAAAGGAACACCATGGAGGGACACTATTCGGGAGATGTATAAGTCTGCCAGCTGACTAGCGGTTATACACTCTCGAACAGGTAGGAAATGGGCTACTTTGGAAAGACGATCGACCACGACGAAAATAGCATTATTCCCTCTCTTGGTCCTGGGAAAACCGGTAATGAAATCCATACCAATTTTATCCCATTTCCATTCAGGAATAGCTAAGGGTTGAAGGGTGCCAGCGGGCCGTTGGTGTTCTGCTTTTACACAACGACAGACGTCGCAATTTGCAATATACTGAGCAATTTCTCTCTTCATCCTAGTCCACCAGAACCTCTGGCGTAGGTCCTGATACATCTTAGTGCTACCGGGATGAATGGTGAGAGGAGATTCATGAGCTTCCTTAAGGATCAAACGCCTCAGGTTTCGCACTTTGGGAACCACTAGTCGATTCCCGAAGTATACGACCCCTTGATCATTAATGGAGAAGCAATTCGCAATTCCTTTCCGAATGTTTCTCTTGATGCGGGAGATTCCCGGATCTACCTTCTCTGCCTTGATAATCTGATCCGTAAGGGTAGGTTTTGCCACCAAGGTGGAAAGAAAACCTTGAGGAACAATGTGAAGGTTAAGCTTCCGAAATTCCTCATGGAGAAGCGGTTGACTTTGTTGTAACATCAGGTTGTTACAATAAGATTTACGACTTAGCGCATCAGCCATGACGTTGGCTTTCCCTGGGGTGTAGGTTATTCCTAAATCGAAATCTGTGATCAATTCAACCCAACGTCTTTGCCTGAGGTTCAGATCCGGTTGGGTGAAGATGTACTTCAAACTTTGGTGATCAGTGAATATTTCGCAACGATTACCGAGGAGGTAATGTCGCCAGGTCTTAAGTGCATAGACTACAGCTGCAAGCTCTAGATCATGAGTAGGATAATTCTCCTCGTGTGGGTGCAATTGCCGTGAAGCGTAGGCAATTACGTGTCGATCTTGCATGAGAATGCAACCTAGTCCTTGTCGCGAGGCGTCGCAGTAGATAACAAAATCCTTGGAGAAGTCTGGCGGTACCAGTACGGGAGCAGAAGTCAGGCGTCTTTTCAGTTCCTGAAAGCTGTGCTCACATTGTGGAGTCCACTCGAACTTCTTATCTTTCTTGAGGAGTTCGGTTAGAGGTTTGGCAACCTTGGAGAAGTTCTCGACAAAGCGACGACAATAGCTCGCTAAGCCCAGAAAGCTCCGAACTTGCTTGACCGATTCAGGTGGAGTCCAATTAAGGACGGCTTGAACTCGCTCAGGGTTAACAGCAATACCTTTACCAGATATTACATGACCCAGATAGGTCACTTCTGGCAACCAGAATTCACATTTAGAAAATTTGGCATAAAGGCGATGCTCTCGAAGTTTCTGCAACACTAGCCGTAGATGTTCGGCATGTTCTTCCTCGTTCTTGGAGTAGATGAGTATATCATCGAGGTAAACTACGACGAATTTGTCCAAATACTCCATGAAGATTGAGTTCATTAACCAAGAAAAGGTGGCTGGAGCGTTGGTTAAACCGAAGGACATGACGGTGTACTCGTATTGGCCATAACGAGTAACAAAGGCCGTTTTAGGAATGTCCCCGTTTCTGATTTTGATTTGATGGTAGCCCAACCTCAAATCCATCTTGGAGAAGACTGAGGATCCAGCGAGCTGATCATACAGGTCGTTGATCCTGGGAAGTGGATATTTGTTCTTGATTGTGACCAAATTGACAGGTCGGTAATCTACAACCATCCGGTCCGTACCATCCTTCTTCTTGACGAATAGGACGGGGCAAGCCCACGGAGAAGAGCTAGGTCGGATGAAACCCTTTTTCAAGGACTCATCGAGTTGTTTCTTAAGCTCGGCTAGTTCTAGGGTGCCATCTTATAAGGTCTTCTAGCAATCGGAACGGTTCCTGGAATGAGGTCTATTACAAACTCAACATCCCTGTCAGGTGGAACACCTGGCAATTCCTCTGGAAAGACATCCGGGAAGTCACGGACTACCGGAACGTCCTCAAGGTCTGGCAAAGGGCTGGCGTTAAGAGAATATAATTGTCGCTTGGCTATTCGGGTCAAGACATTGACTATCTTTCCCGAAGGATGGGTGAGTTGAACAGTCCTAGAGAAACAATCAATTTTGGCTTGATGAGCTGACATCCAGTCCATACCCAAAATGATATTAATATCTGAAGATTTAAGGGCTATTAAAGAGGCAAGGAAAACAAGTCTGTCGACTTGGATTTCATTTCCATAACTTACCCTAGAGGTCTGCCATCTAGAACCAGGGGTAGAAATCTCCATAGTGGATGGCATGTCACAGAATGCAACGTTATGCAAACGAGCATAACTTTCGGATATAAAAGAATGAGAGGCTCCTGTATCGAAAAGAACAGATGCCGGGTGGCAATTAACAAGAAGCGTACCGAGAACGACGTTGGGATCCTCTTGAGCTTCTTCGGCAGAGATACAGTTGACATGGCCACGTGAAGCGGTGACCGGCTTGGCGTGGAATATTTTTCCTGTCGGCTTGCCACGGCCAACAGCTTTAGCAGATTGATTTGGGTTGGTCTGGGGACACTCACGCATATAGTGACCAGATTCCCCACACTTGAAACAAGTCACGGAACTGGTACGTGGAGGAGCATTGTTAGTTGGACCCCCATAGGGCTTGGCCGGTGCAGACTGTTGGACAGGGCGAGGCGCCTGGAAAGATGGCCTCGGTGTGAACCTGGGTGGCAGGGCGGTGTTGGGTACCCACACGCGGCGCTTCTGAGGACCAGCACCGGATGAGGAACCCATGTCACGGCCATGCTTGCGTGTTGCGTCATAGTCAGTCTGACCAGTTTCAGCACTGATGGCTTTGTTGACAAGTTTCTGGAAGGATGTGCACTCATGCAGACGGAGGTCACGGCGAAGCTCAGGACTAAGGCCCTTACGGAACCTTGCTTGCTTCTTGGCGTCAGTAGAAACTTCCTCGGTTGCATATCGTGCGAGATTACCAAACTCCCTGCTGTAAACATCCACAGAAAGTCGGCCTTGGGTGAAACTGCAAAATTCTTCACGTTTGCGGTCCATGAGACCCTCCGGAATATGATGCTCATGGAAAGCCTCGCTGAACTCAGCCCAAGTAGTGACATGGCCCGCTGGGCGCATAGCTCCATAATTTTCCCACCATAGACTGGCGGGGCCTTCAAGATGATATGCAGCAAAGGTGACCTTGTCAGCCTCCGCTACCAGTGCGGAACGCAGTTTATGAGAGATACTGCGAAGCCAGTCATCAGCGTCGAGAGGCTCGACGGAGTGGTGGAACGTGGGTGGATGTAATTTGATAAAATCACTGAGTGACACCACGTTAGTCCTCTGATGGTGTGCCGTGTTCTGTTCAATACGCTCCAACAAACGGTTGGTCTCCCGCTTGTTTCTCTCAGCTTCCATCATAACCTCGGCTAGTGAAGGAGGATGAGGCAGATTTTCATTCCTGCCTTCACTGCCTTCGGCCTGCTCTTGAGAAGCAGGGTTAGCGCGCGTGTTGACCATCCTAGGTAAACAAGTCAATGATTTAGTCAGGATGATAAAATTCCGACATAGGGTAAAAATGTAAGGAATAACTCGAAATGCAAGATGATCATCCGTATGACATGGTAGATACAGAAACTGCTTCTTTATTCCATCGTCATACACACCATACAGGGTTTAGTACAAGACCAAACAAAGTACTATTACGGTGAAAAGAGGATTACATCTCATCGGAGGCATTCCAAGCTCCTATACATTATTTTTCTACACCTCCGGAAAGAGTACAAACTAGGTCATATCCCACGAGTCACGCGGGACGATAGACGACACAGCTAGTGCGAACTAGTGATACTACCACTAACTCAGACCGATCCGTAGTAGTCCTCGTAGAAGTCACCTCCATAGCCTGGAAGCTCAACATGATCATCCGGAAACAGATGATCTCGCGGAGCTTGTGGACCATAGGGACTAGGATGAGGCCTTGGACCAACAGACGGTGGCCTGCGGGGACCGCGAGGTGGGGTGATGCCTCCTACATCACGCCAAACCATCACGTCTGGCAGAGCAGACCTCACAGGATAGAGATCGCGCATATCTGAGAATCCAGCTTGCACCGCCGGTGCGAACCGAGTCAAAGTGGCCCAGTGGTCAGCACGGGTATTGAAGAGCTCTAACCTCAAGGCCCGATTTTCACGGTCCTTATCCTCGAGCATCTCAGCAGTGGTGCGAGTCCGTGAATCCTCCTGAGTGGGGTCAGCATAAATAGCCTGGAGATACCCTTGTGCTCCCGGAAGTGATCCTGGCATATACCGGAAATCAGAGTCCCGAAATATACCAGATCTGACTCGCATAATGGTCATCATAGAGTAGGCGGCGTCCTGCACAGCCATCTCAATAGTAATCCCGAGTCCATAGGAGCAGTGAAGAGGCTCGGTGGATCCAGGATAAGATGGAAATATCCTGACAGTGCAGAGATACTGGCTTTGATTAAAGTCTTGGAATTGCTCTTCGACCGTGTACTCAGGATACCAGCGGTATCCAGCCTCAGTCATTACCCTGACCAACTTGGCAGTATGGCCGGGTACATCTAGGCATCGAGTCAGGCGAACCACTTGATTGAGGTCGCGAGTGGCCATCTGAAAGCACAATCATAATGCAAGGGCATTAGAATTTCTAGCAAAATTTCGGCAGCATAACAGCTGTAAATGCTCAAGAAGGATTTGAGACATTTGACAAAGGATTTCGTACACCCTCAACATCATCATAGAAAAGTTCTGAATCCATTCTAACAACATAATGTGGTAGTAGAACTGAACTAGGCTTGTATCCATCAAACTTATAAGGTACTACTGATTAGTAACACGTGATCCTGTTAGAGAGAATAGGTCCTAATTCCTTAACCCCCGGTGGAAGAATGGACTGACTCAGATCAGAATGTCATAAGATAAAGAAGTAAAAAGAGCCTTACGTTCCAACCCACAAACAATTCCCCTACATATAACTAAAGAATTTCTAGACTCAACATCGACCAGTTTGGCTTGGAGAACCTACAGGCAGTCCGGCTCTGATGCCAACGCTGTCAGGACCCCGACTCGATGTCACATCGATCTAGCCGGTAACACCTCATATCACTTTGCGGCCTCACGCACGGTATCCCCACGGGTGTCGCCTTACCTTTGCCCGGGACCGTTTGCGCCTTTTGGCTCACGTATATGATAGTGTCGCTAGCATCCATATGATAAAGAGCCCGGGCTGACATGACTAGTCGTAAACCCAAAGTGGCACAGACTTACAGGGACAGGCATCCATGACCCAGCTTCGAACGTGTCGCTCATCAGCAAGTGGGTCCGGGCTGTAGCACTGGGCTAGCAGGACTCCGGTAAACCGGGCTGTAGCGGGCTAACAGGACTCCGGTACTCAAAGCGTGACATTTCCCCGAAGGGACAGACAAAGGAACAAAGAAGGACACATGCCGGCCAGCCTAAATGTTCCAGAGCAGTAGCAAGCTACCATGGCTCAGCGGTAACACTAGGAGACATTTCCCGGTAAGAGAGGCTACTAAAGATAAACAACTAGATAGTCAGATCCCACACATACCAAGCATTTCAATCATACACACAATATGCTCGATATGTGCAAATACAACGAAGCATCACAACATGACTCTACGACACAAGTACTTTATTTAAGGCTCAGGGAGCCATACATAACATACACGAAGGTATGGGTCTCACGACCCAACATACAAGTCATACAGTCATACAAACCAGCAGCGGAAGTAACTTGTCTGAGTACAGACAACTAGTAAAATAAAAGAGGCTTGGGAAGCCTAACTATACTACAAGGTCCTTCACAAGCTCAGGGTCACCACCTGGGTCTTTAGCCTACTCGTTGATGTCAACGTCTACATAGAACCCATCAGAAGGGGTTGCAGCGTCTTCTGTAAAAATGTAGATTATAGCAACATGAGTACAAAGGTACTCAGCAAGACTTACATCAGATCCTACATACATGCTTAGTATCAAGAAGGGTTGGTGGAGTTATTGCAGCAAGCCAGCTTTGACTCTTGGCTAGGCTATCCTACGATACTCCAACTTGAAATGGTTTTGCGCACACGAGTCCACTACTCACCACTTCAATACACTACCGAGGATCCACCTCCGTCTTCCTACGGAAGAGCCATCCTCGGCACTCACACTTATCTTGAGGCTTTTAGTAGTTTCCATTTACTTGTCTATGAACTGTATAGGAACCAAGTAGTCCTTTACCGCGGACGCGGCTATTCGAATAGATCATGTTAACCCTGCAGGGGTGTACTCCTTCATACACGCTCCCACCACTTACCGTCGTTTACACGACATGTACTCGGCAACCTTCAAGCGGAAGCCCAACGTGGGTGTCGGCCACGACCTACCTAATCACCTAAGCCTCTAGTCCAGGTTTATCGCCTATCCAGGTTCCATCCGCAGGGAGTCCGGCCGAGGTTTCCCATACGGCCCCGAACGATGTGAACAGGGTTCCCGAGATACCTAACGGGTATTCGGTACACCGTGCCACGTACCTACCGCATCACAGCCCACCCCTACGGTCAGTGCTGTCCACGGCCTCCAGTAGGCTACAAACACCAGAAACTACTTGCAACTCCTGGACGGAGAACTAGGGTGAATAAGAAACCGAGAGGGTCCATTGGTTTCGGGCCCAATGCATGGTAGTAGCTGATTCTTAAATCACACATACAGATCTCAGTGCTTAAGGTCGGCTTCAATGAAACAACCCACCATGTACTCCTACATGGCCTCTCATCGATACCTTTACCAAATCGTGTTCACCACACCACTCTCATTACCGACATAATCATTTCACTCTAGTCCATCACCCAGATGAACCAGACCTGACACGACTCTAAGCATAGCAGGCATAGCAAGGTAGGAACATCACATACATAGGGCTCAATCAACTCCTACACATGCTAGTGGGTTTCATCTAGTTACTGTGGCAATGACAGGTCATGCAGAGGATATGGGTTCAACTACCGTAGCACACAGCAGTTTGAATCGCGTTGTCTTAATGCAGTAAAAGAGAGCAGGAGCGAGAACATGGGATTGTATCGATATGATCAAATGGTTGGTTGCTTGCCTGATGGTTCGATGCACTGATACGGTTCTTCGTTAGGGTAATCACGGTACTCCTCGGAGGCAGAACCTGTCGCAAGGGACATCGATACACAACCATCACCAAACAATGTGCAACAATATGATGCATGCATGAAACATGGCAATATGAGTGTGTTGGGCTAATGCAACTAAAACCAGAAGGGTTTGAACAAATTTGAATCAAGGATTCAAATTTCAAATTCAAATATGGCCTTTTAAAGTGCTTTTCCTTGTTCTGCTTGAAACATCAATTTAACTTGTTTGATCATGCATGAAAATAGTACAGATGGATAGATTGGATTTTTCTGATCATTTTTCATATATAATTTGTCCAAATTGGAGTTGCAGAATAAAAGTTATGAATTTTTGAAGTTTAAATAATATTCTGGAATTTCCTGATTTAATTTAAATCCAGAAATATAATTATTGCGCCAGCATGACGTCAGCATGACGTCAGTGGTCAACTGCGGCTGGCTGAGGTCAAACCTGACGTGTGGGGCCCACACGTCAGTGACAGGGGGGTTAAACAGAGTTAAATTAATCCTAATTACTAATTAGTGGCGCTGGGGCCCACTGGTCAGTGTCAGGGGGTTAACTAACAGTGGTTAGCGCTAATGATGTCCACCTGGCCGACGGGGCCCACGCGTCAGTGACCCTGGGGGGGTCAAACCCCAGGTCGGACAAGTCAAACCCCACCGGCGACATGACGCCGGCGAGGTCCGAGACGGCGGCGTGATGCGGGATCGCGCTACAGGGCATGGGCGAGGCTGTGCTTGGGCTCGTTGGAGAGCCCTTGCTCCCGCGCGTCGAACGGTGGTGGTGGCCGGGCCTGAGGTGGCCGGAGTCGACGGCGGCGAGCTCGGCTGCGGCCGCCGGAGTTCGGTCGTGCACGGAAACGGGGTTGGAGCTCGAAGGCGAGCTAAGCGAGGCGCTAGGGATGCTCTACGGAGCCTTACGAACTCGTTGGACTCGCCGGGGTGACCAAATGGTCACCGGAGCTGCGTCGACGGCGAGCTCGGCGACGGCGGAGGTTCGGCCGTGGTGGGGAGGAGGCTGCGGTGAGGGAACGAGGGGGAGAAGAGGGGTAAACGGTGGCGTAGCTCACCGCGGTTGCAGTGGGCGTCGAAGCGGGCTCGGGGACGCGCTGGAGACGGCGAATCGACGGCGACGGTGGTCGAAGTCCGAGGAGGGGAATGGCGACGTGACGGCGATGCAGGGCTTCCGGAGACCCGTGGAGCAGTGGGGAGGAAGAGGAGGTCGAGGCGGAGCTCCTGAGCTAGTCGGGGGAGCGAGGGGTGGCCGGAGTCGGCTGCTATGGCGAACGGCGGCGACGGTGGTGTTCGGCCGTGTGAGAGAGAGAGCGAGGGAGAGGAGGGGAGAGCCGAGGGCGAGTGAGAGAGAGCAGGGGGAGGGAGGCGTGGCGTCGTCCAGGGCATCGAGGCGAGGAGGGGAGGGCAGGCAGGCAGGGAGAGAGGTGGCGTGGCGCGGTGGCGCGCGCGCGCGCCGGCCACACTCCCCTCCCTCTGTCGGGACGAAGACGATAGAGGAGGGAGGCGGGCTGGGCCGCCTGCTGGCTGGGCCGGCCAGCTGGCTGGGCTGCACAGGGAGGAGCCCAGGTAAGTTTCTCCCTTTATTTATTTTTCTGTTTTCTAATTTCTGACATTTGTTTTAATTTAAATAATATATTAAATCATTTATTTAACTTATGCCAAATTTTTTCAGGGGCTAGATATATTATTCCAGAGCTCCTTTATAATTGGCATAATATTTGGACATATATTTATATATATAGAAATATATTTCCAAAGCAAATATTTATGCATTAATTCCAAATGCCCAAAATAAATGTCCATGAGCCACTAAAAATATTGGTTTGATTTTTATCTCTGTCCAATATTTTCAGAGATCAACATGAGCATTTTCTTGGACCCTTTTGGAGAAATTTTTATTTGGGTCATTTTCAAAATGATTCTGAGGGTTTCACAGATCCCCATTTCAAGTTTCTGATGAAAGAGTAAACATGATGCAACACTCTAATGCATGACTAGCTAGGGTGTGACAGTTTCGAGATCAACAGATAACATACAGAAGTAGTAGGAACTGAACTCAAGCTTAGAACCATCAATCCTACAAGTCTGCAGATTAGTAACACGTGATCCTGATAGAAAGAAGAGATAGCCTAGTTCCTTAACCCTGTAGGAAAGATAAGATGACTCAGATCAGAAGGGCATGAGGTAAAGGAGTAAAAAGAGCCTTACGTTCCATCCCACAATCAATTCCCTTATATAACTAAAGAATTTCTAGACTCAACTTCGACCCGTTTGGCTTGGTAATCCTACAGGCAGTCAAGCTCTGATACCAACACTGTCAGGACCCCGACTCAATGCCACATCGATCTAGCATGTAACACCTCATATCACTTTGCGGCCTCACGCACGGTATTCCCACGGGTGTCGCCTTACTTTTGCCCGGGACTGTTTGCGCCTTTTGGCACACGTATATGATAGTGTCGCTAGCATCCATATGATAAGGAGCCCGGGCTGACATGGCTAGTCGTAAACCCAAAGTGGCACAGACTTACAGGGACAGGCATCCATGACCCAGCATCGAACGTGTCGGTCATCAGCGAGTGAATCCAGGCTGTAGCACTGGGCTAGCAGGACTCCGGTGAACCGGGCTGTACCGGGCTAACAGGACTCCGGTATTCATCGCGTGACATTTCCCCGAAGGGACAGACACATGAACGAAGAAGGACACATGCCGGCCAGCCTAAGTGTTTCGGAGCAGTAGCAAGCTACCATGGCTCAGTGGAAACACTAGGAGACATTTCCCGGTAAGAGAGGCTACTAAGGATAAACAACTAGATAGCCAGATCCCACACATACCAAGCATTTCAATAACATACACACAATATGCTCGATATGTGTAACTACAACATGGCATCACAACATGACTGTACAACTCAAGTATTTATTCAATAGGCTCTGAGGAGCGAGATATTACAATCATGGGTCTCATGACCCAACACTCAGAGCATACAATCAAAGCACATGCGGAAGCTTAACATGTCTGAGTACAGACATCTAGAAATGAGAAAGGCTGAGAAGCCTGACTATCTACCAGATCCTGCCGAGGGCACAAGATCGTAGCTGAGGTAACAAGCTAAACGTCGAAGTCCACGCGGAACTACTAGTGAGACTGAAGTCTCTCTGCAAAACATAAAATAGGCAAACGTGAGTACAAATGTACCCAGCAAGACTTACATCAGATCTATCTACATATGCATCATTATCAACAAAGGGGGTGGTGGAGTTTAACTGCAGCAAGCCAGCTTTGACTCGGTGGCTATCCTGAACTACGACTGCAAGTAACTCTTTTGAGGTGGCGCACACGAGTCCACATATTCACCATATCAATACACCACTATGGATCCGCTCCCGTCTCCCTACGAGAACGCCATCCATAGCACTCACGCTTATCTTGCGTATTTTAGAGTATCCACTTTCACTTGTCTATGAACTGTACAGGCAACCAAGAAGTCCTTTTCCGCGGACACGGCTATTCGAATAGATGATGTTAACCCTGCAGGGGTGTACTTCTTCACACACGCTCTCACCACTTACCGCCGTTTACACGACATGTACTCGGCAACCTTCAAGCGAAAGCCCAACGTGGGTGTCGGCCACGGCCTACCTAAACACTCAAGTCTCTAGTCCAGGTTTATCGCCTATTCAGGTTCCATCCATGAGGAGATCCGGCCGGAGTTTCGCTCACAGCCCCAAACGATGTGAACAGGGTTCCGTGACACCAAACGGGCGCCCGGTTTACCCGGCCACGTGCCTACCGCATCACAGCCCACCCCTATGGTCAGCGCTGCGCACGGCCTCCAGCATACTACAAACATCAGAAACTACTTGCAACTCCTGGACAGAGGACAAGGGTGATCAAGAAGCCGAGAGGGTCCATTGGTTTCGGGCCCAATGCGTGGTAGTAGCTGAATCATGGATCACAAACACAGAACTAAGTTCCTGAGGATGGCTGCAATGAGACAACCCACCATGTACTCCTACATGGCCTCTCACCGCTACCTTTACCAAATCGTGTTCACACGCTTAGCTCACACACCGTAGGACATGTTCACACACCTCTGATTCATCCCGGATCAATCAGACCTGACTCAACTCTAAGCAGTAGCAGGCATGACAAACAAACATGAATGAGTAGGCACAACAGGGCTCAAACAACTCCTACTCATGCTAGTGGGTTTCATCTATTTACTGTGGCAATGACAGGTCATGCAAAGGATAAAGGGGTTCAACTACCGCAGCAAGTAACAGTTGAATCGTTGTTGTCCTAATGCAATAAAAGAGAGCAGGAGCGAGAGAGTAGGATTGTATCGGAATGAACAAGGGGGTTTTGCTTGCCTGGCACTTCTGAAGATAATATAGCTCTTCATCGGTGTCATCGAACTCATCGTCGGTATCACGTCTATCGAGAGGGGGCAAGTTCCGGCAACACAGAAGAAACACAATCAATGCAATGCACAATATGATGCATGATCATGACATGGCAAAATGAATGTGTTTTGGGATAATGCATCTAGCAACAAGTTAAATGGGGTTGGTTTGAATACAAGATTCCAATTCAAACCCCATATGTGATTATTTAAATGCCCTTTATTTGTTTTGTCCAAAACAGAGGACAAACATTGTTCAAACATGCATGAAAATGGTACAGATGGATTCCTTGAATTTTTCTGATAATTTTTCATATATAAATTATTTAATTTGGAGTTACGGTTGAATTTCTATGATTTTTAGAAGTTTATACAATTTTCTGGAATTTCAGGATTAAATTAAATACAGAAAACATTACTGCGTCAGCATGACGTTGGCATGACGTCAGCAAGTCAACAGGGGCCGGTCCGGGTCAAACCTGACCAGTGGGGCCCACTGGTCAGTGACTATGGCTAATCCTAATATAACTTAAACCTAACCTAGTTTAATTAGCCGGGCCGGGCCCGCAGGTCAGTGAGTCAGTGGCTTAATTAAACTTAGTTATTAACTTAACCAAGAGTTAGCAGGGGACGGGCCCACACGTCAGTGACCCAGGGGGGTCAAATCCCTGGTCAATCGGGCTAATCCACCGGCGTCTAACCGCCGGCAACGACCAGACGCGGCGGTGGCTCGCCGGAATGGCTGCTCCGGCGCCCATTCGACGCGCGGAGGGGTTCTACAGGGAGCTCGAGCTCGTGCGCATCCAATGGAGCAACCCAGAGGAGTTGGGGTTAGCTGTGGCGTCAGTAGCGGCGAGGGAGGCGGCGGCCGGAGTTCGGCCAACGGCGGGTTAGGCGATGCAGGGCGCTAGGGGAGGCGTTGGTGCGTGCTACGTGCTCCTGGTGAGGTGTGGAGCACGGTGGTGTGCCCGGCTTCGAGCCACAGTGGCTCTGGCCACGACGGCAACGAGGCATGGCGGCGGCGAGCTTCGGCCGTGGTGGAAGATGGAGCTAGGGGACGAAATCAAGTGCGCGGAGTGAGGGGAAGAGAAGAGGAGCTCACGGGGAGTCGGACGAGACGCTAAGTGGGCTCGGGGACGTCCTGTCCGCGGCGAATCGAACGGCGGCGATCGCCGGCCGTGGCGATGAAGATGGCGGTGATGGCGTGGCTACAGGGCACCCGGCGTCGCATGCGTCGTGGTAGAGCTTCATGGGGTCGGGACGGAGCTCAGGGATGCGAGGAGGGAGCGAGGGGGTGGTTGTGGCCGCGGCGAACGGCGTCGGTGGCGACGAGCTCCACTCGAGCAGAGAGGGAGAGAGAGCAGAGGAGAGGATGAGGAGAGGGAGAGAGTGAGAGAGAGCCAGGGGCTGCGTGGCGCTCCGTGGCGTGGATTAGGACAAAGGGCGGCCTCCAGCGCGAAGCAGGAGGTGGCCGGGGCTCTCGGGCGCGCGCCACGCCTCGCCTCTGCCTACTGGCAGAGGAAGACAACGAGCGGCGAGGTAGATGGGCTGGGTTGGGCCGCTGGAGGAGCTAGGCCAGGTAAGTGGGCGCCAGGTAAGTTCTATTCTGTTTCATATTTTTCTTCTGTTTTGTTTTTCAATTTATTTTGCCACTATTTTGAATTTAAAAAAATAATTCAAACAATGCCAAAAGCTCCTCTGAATATTTTTATTTTGCTAGATGGACTTTTCCAAAAGCTCATAAAATATTTCAGGGATATTTGAAATTATATTCTAATTATATGAATATAATTCAAATTCAAATAGCTAATGATTTAAATTCAAAGTCCCAAAAATAAATCCTTAAAAATGTTCAATATTTTGGTTGGGACCAGAACCCTTGCCAAAAATTATCAAACATTTAAGAAGAGCATTTTGGAACAATGAATGAGATTTTTAGGGTTTTTGCCCTTCTTTTAATTAAGTTTTTGAGTCTTTCAAAATTCCTCAATTCAAGTTTCAAAAATATAGACATGATGCACACATGAAGCTAGCCTAGAGCACTACCAGCAGCTAGGGATGTGACAACAGATTACTACAACAACAATTGCAGGTACAGGGTATGCGATGATCATGACGCGAGAGCGATGTTTTCTTGTTTTGGAGTTCTTCTTCTGCTTCTTCTTCGGTCAGGGGATAGGTTCTAGGTCGGCAGCCTGGGCTAGCAGGGTGCATGTCGTTTGAGTTCTGTTTGTGTTTTCATCCGTAGTCGGATGGTGCTCTTATGTAAGATGATGTTGTATTCGTGTGGCATGGTATGCCTTTTGTATGTATCCCCATCTACTATGTAATATTGATGTAATGATATCCACCTTGCAAAAGCGTATCAATATGCAGTTCTATCCTTCGTGGGACCTTCGAGTCTCTTTAGGATAGTATCGCATATTGGGTGTGACACAGCCCACATCACCATTGGACGCATTGGAGAAGTTTACCACAAGGATCTCAAGAATACTATCTACCAGATTTGTGGGCGCCGAGATGAGTAATGGGAGATGATCAGCACCAGGAAGGATAGATCAATTGCAGCTTCCATCCAGGAGTTAAACCAGCACATTCGCCGCCAGGAGAACCAGATGTGCACAGGCATGATAGATCTGAAGAAGGCAATGACCAAGATCACGGAGCTGGAAGAAGAACTCAAGTCTACATGCGATGGATATGAGGAGGAAATGACGATGATTCCACTTGCCCAGAGAACTACATCATCATCGATGACACCGACTCAGACCCCGACGATAGTGATGATGACTTTGTTGATGAAGCTGGGGCAGATATCATGGAGTCTTCGACCGATCAATTTTTCTAGTCGACCACCATAACAGTAGTAGTTTTCCCCCATGTATATAGTATAGTCCGAGCACTTTTGTAACGATAGTTAGACCGTTGAATTGATTGAAGTGATATGTTTGTGTTTGTCTCATGTGCATATGGGTAGTGTTTATCTCCCTAGACCTCATTCTATTCTACTTTCTCATCTTTTCTAAACCCTCAGTTGCCTCTGAGACGCGATAATGGATTTGTTTTCCCACCGGAGCTCACTCAGTTGATCCAGCAGCAGAATGCATTGATGCAGATACTAGTCTAGAATCATAATCAGGGGAACAACAACAACAACAACAACCCACCACCACCACCACCTGTTGATCACTTAGCCCGTTTCTTGAGACTTAATCCGCCGGTGTTCTCCAGTAGCACGGAGCCGATAGTTGCAGATGATTGGCTCCGCAAGATAGGGAGGGAGTTGACCATTGCAGGATGCACAGATGCGAAGAGAGTGTGTTCTGCCGCACATCAGCTTGATGGACCCGCAGCATCATGGTGGGAGAATTTCACAGCCACTTACCCCATTGACACTGTCACCTGGGATCAGTTTCAGCAGGCTTTCCATACTGCCCATGTTTCAGCAGGAGCTATGGCCATGAAGAAGCATGAGTTTCACAACTTACGCCAAGGAGGACGTACAGTTGGCCAGTATGTGGATGATTTTAGTAAGCTAGCATGTTATGCCCCAGATTACGTTGCTACGGATGCAGCTAAGCAGGAGAAGTTTCTAGAAGGACTGACTGATGAGCTGAGCATGCAGTTGATGGTGGCAACCTTCAACAACTACCAGAAGTTGGTAGACTGAGCTCTCATGATTGAAGGGAAGCAGCAGTAGATTTACATCCGCAAGAGGAAGTATGGACAAGGGAAGTACAATACTGGAGCTCATGAGAAGCCCCGTTTTACCCCGAACTCGGGAGGACCTTTTCAGCATACCCATGGAGGCCACATTCATAATGGAGGGAGCTCGCACAACTATAGTGGCACCAAGAATGGCAGTGGTAATGGAGGAAGCAACGGCCAGAACCGTACCAACCCATCAACCCCGGCTAAGAAGGACCTGAGCCACATCACTTGCTACAAGTGCCAGAAGACTGGACAATATGCCAATGAATGTCCTAAAGCTAAGAATGGAAATGGCAATGGAAGCTCTGGGAAGAAGACAAACCCTTTCAGCAGGGGACAGGTGAACCACGTTAACGTGGAGGAGGTTGAAGCCAGCTAGATGCAGTAATAGGTAAGTTTTTGGTTAAGTCGTTTACTGCAATCGTTCTTTTTGATACTGGTGCATTGCATTCAGACATATCAAGGGGATTTGTGGATAAGTATAAACTGCCAACCCAAGCCCTTAGGTCACCCATATTAGTAACCTCGCCAGGAGCTGAGTATATGGCTAGCCTATGGTGTGATCGGTTACCACTAAGGATTGGTAACTACGTGTTTCCCTCAGACCTAATAGTATTGGAGTCACAAGGACTGGATGTGATATTAGGCATGGATTGGTTATCGAAGTATGGAGGGAACATTGAATGCGCCACTAAGTCGATTTTGCTTACCACCCCAGAAGGAAGAAGGGTCAAGTATGTATCCCGGCATGTGCCGAAGAGGACTCAAGTGAATTCCTTATTAGGAGTTGTACAGGAGGAAGTACCAGTGGTGAAGGATTTCCCTGACGTATTTCTAGAGGAGTTTCTAGGCATGCCACCGGATAGAGACATTGAGTTTTTGATTGAGCTTTTGCCAGGCACAGGGCCAATATCTAAGAGACCGTACAGGATGCCTACAAAGGATCTGAAGGAAATTAAGAAGCAGATTAAAGAGTTACTAGATAAAGGCTATATTCGCCCATGTTCGTCACCTTTGGGATCACCAGTGCTTCTAGTGGAAAAGAAGGACAGATCGTTGAGGATGGTTGTTGATTATCGAGGATTGAATGAAGTGACAATCAAGAACAAGTACCTACTGCCGATGATCAATGATCTGTTTGATCAATTGCAAGGAGCTAAGGTATTTTTCAAGATCGATCTGCGATCAGGATACCACCAGCTGAAGATTCGAGAGCAGGATATACCTAAGACAGCTTTTACCACAAGGTACGGGCTATATGAGTGTATAGTTATGTCATTTGGTCTTACTAACGTACCTGCCTATTTGATGAACATGATGAACAAGGTGTTTATGGTGTTTCTGGATAAGTTCGTCATGGTGTTCATTAATGATATTTTGGTCTAGTCGAAGAATGAAGAGGAGCATAAGGAGCATTTGCGTTTGGTACTTGGGAAGCTCAGAGAACATCAGTTATATGCCAAGTTCAGCAAGTGTGAATTTTGGTTGAAGGAAGTTGGATTCCTCGGACATGTTATATTCGGAGAAGGAATAGAAGTAGACCCCACCAAAGTTGTCACTGTGACAAATTGGGAAGCACCCACGTCAGTTGGAGAGATCCGGAGTTTTCTTGGACTCGCAGGATACTACCGGAGGTTCATTGAGAATTTCTCGAAGATTGCCAAACCCATGACGGAGTTGTTGAAGAAGGACACCAAATTCAAATGGACTGAGGAATGTGAGGCCAGTTTCCAAGAATTGAAGAAACGTTTGGTTACATCACCAGTGTTGATTCTGCTAGATCAGCGCAAGAATTATGAAGTATATTGTGATGCTTCTCGTCGAGGACTTGACACGATGCTTATGCAGGAGGGAAGAGTTGTTTCGTATGCCTCGCGACAACTCAAGCCCCATGAGTTGAATTATGCCACGCATGATTTGGAGTTAGCAGCCGTAGTGCATGCGTTGAACACATGGAGACATTTTCTCATCGGAAACCATTGTGAGGTGTACACGGATCACAAGAGTTTGAAGTATATCTTCACGCAGAAGGAGTTGAATCTCAGGCAAAGGAGATGGTTGGAGCTCATTAAGGATTATGGTATGAGGTTGCATTATCATCTAGGAAAGGCCAACGTAGTAGCCGATGCGTTGAGCCACAAGAGTCATGTCAACACCCTCATGACGGAGAGTTACCAAAGGAGTTAGCCGAGGATCTTCGCAAGCTATGTTTGGAGATAGTTCCGAGAGGCTATGTAGCAGCATTGGAGATTCAGTCTACTTTGATGGATAATATCAGAGAAGCTCAGAAGACCGACAAGGAGATTGCCGAGATAAAGAAGAAGATGAGCAAAGGAAAAGCTAAGGGATTTCGTGAGGATGAGCATGATACCCTATGGTTTGAGGACCGCGTTTATATTCCTAATGACCCGGAGATCAGGAAGTTGATTCTGCAGGAGGCCCATTATTCACCGTATTCGATTCACCCAGAAAATACCAAGATGTATCTGGATTTGAAGGACACTTTCTGGTGCACCGGAATGAAGAAGGATATTGCGGAGTATGTAGCAGTTTGTGATGTATGTCAGAGAGTAAAGGTAGAGCATCAGAAGCCAGCAAGATTGCTACAGCCATTGCCGATACCCGAATGTAAGTGGGATAAGCTAGGCATGGATTTTATCACGGGATTGCCTAGGACACGTTCAGGCTATGACTCCATATGGGTTGTAGTTGATCGTTTGATGAAAGTAGCTCATTTTATCCCAGTGAAAACCACTTACACCAGTGCAAAGTTGGCAAAGATATACATGACCAGGATAGTATGTCTGCATGGAGTCCCGAGGACCATTTTACCAGATAGAGGAACCTAGTTTACCTCAAAGTTCTGGAATCAGTTGCACGAAACTTTGGGTACCAGGCTAGAGTTCAGTACAGCCTTTCATCCACAGACAGATGGACAGACCGAGAGAGTCAATCAGATTCTGGAGGAGATGTTGAGAGCTTGTGCCCTAGATTATGGATCTAGTTGGGACAACAATTTACCGTATGCAAAGTTCTCTTATAACACCAGTTATCAATCTAGTTTGAAGATGCCCCCTTTTGAAGCTTTGTCCGGAAAGAGGTGCAGGACACCGTTGTTGTGGGACGACGTTGGAGACCGTCAGTTGTTTGGACCAGATTTGATTAAAGAGTCTGAAGAGAAGGTTAAGCTGATTCGCGATAGGCTCAAGGTAGCCCAGTCCAGGCAGAAGAGCTATGCATATTCTAAAAGCAAAGAGACAGTTTACGAAGTCAGAGACAGAGTTTATCTTCGTGTATCCCCACTTTGAGGAGTTAAGCATTTTGAAGTGAAGGGAAAGTTAGCACCATGTTTTGTGGGACCATACATAGTTTAGGAACGTATGGGAGAGGTTGCTTACAAGCTGGAGTTGCCTGAAGGATTGTCAGGAGTTCATGATGTGTTCCACGTTTCCTAGTTGAAGAAGTGCCATGCAGAGATGGCCGATATCCCTCTAAGAGATACAGTGCCACTAGAAGCGATTCAGTTGGATAGCGATTTGACCTACGAGGAGAAACTAGTGAAGATTCTCGAGTTTTCCAGCCGAGTCACACGCAGCAAGGTTATCAAGTTTTGCAAAGTACAGTGGAGCCACCATACCGAGGATGAAGCCACCTGGGAGCGAGAGGAAGACCTACTGAAGGACCACCCACACCTATTTTCTAGCCAACCCGAATCTCGAGGGCGAGACTCATCTTAAGGGGGGTAGGTTTGTAACATCCCAAATTTTCAATTTGGAATGTCATACATTAGATCGCATATCATATTTTATTGCATTTGGCTTGATCCTAGAAATTCTACGCAACTCAAGGACCCACGGAGAGAGTTGGGGATTTCGTTATTTTCATATTTGAGTTTTCTCAAATTTTTGAAAATAGGATCATTTGATTTTAATTATTTTATCTTCGAATATTTCTATTATAAAAATAAGAGAGAGGGAATAAAATGACTTTCCAAAAATAAAGAAATATTGGAGGTTTAATATTAAAATCAAATAAGTATTTATTTCAGAGTTTTATCGCTATTTTTTTGAATTAGGAAAAATGCGCGTTTTTTAAAATTGCATTTTAGGCCCAAATAAATGTTCACCTTGTCCGGCTTATTTTATGAGGACGGGAAAAATTTATTTCGGGATTTTTGGAGTCCATTTAGTATTTCTTTTCTTTCTTTTTCTGCACGTCGGAATTATTCAAAAAAAGGTAAACCAACTCCGGGCCGTACCCGAGCGGGACTCCGCCCGGGGGGGCTTTATAAGCCGGGGGCCCATGCCTCGCAGCCCACACTGCCGCCCCAGCCCACCCCACGCCCTAGCCTCCGTCGCCGCGCTTCCCTAGTCGCCTTCGACGGAGACGCCGCCGCCGACGGAGTTGACCGCCGTCGCCACCATTTTTTCGGTTTATTTCGGTAAAGCCTAGATCTAGATCCTTTTTTTAAAATCCGGTTTATTTTCGTTAGATCGGTTTTTTTTGGTTTAGTTTATTTAGCGGGCGTTCATTCGTACATTCATTTTAACGAACGGTTTTCACCGTTTAGCCGCAGACAACGAATGTTTGTTCGTTAGCCTGTTCGTCAATTTTTCTTTTTCTCGGATTTTTCGCGATTATTTTTCGATCATGATTTCTTATCCGATTTTCGTTTTAGTATAACTTTTCGCTCGTATATCGGAATAAGGCGATTCAAGCGCCTAGAGTTTCGTCTCGAAACCCTCTTTTCGTTTAGCCAACTTAAACAAGTTTTTGCTACTTTAAAAATTGACTTAGGTCCAGATTATTAAACGAAGCTTGTTTCTTTCGCCGTTTGATTTTCGTTGCTTCGTTTGATTTGATTCTTTTTGCAAACCGGAGTTCTTAAGTTGAGCTTTCTGGTTAGATCTCTTATTTGAGTTTTACTCGTGCTTTAGGTGAGTGCTTATTGTATGCTTGTCTGTTTGCGATAGAGTACCCGGAGTGCGCAGCGTGCTACTACGAGTCTCTAGGTTTCACGGATTATCGGCAAGGCAAGTAACACTTTGATCATACCTCTTTGCTACCCAGTTTTATTGCATTAGATAAATCCTCAAACAATTGCATGGTTAGGATCTAATTTTAACATGTGGGACTTGGGAAGAAGATGAGGTAGTACCTATTATCCTGTTTATTATCAAACCTTTCGGAGTTACTTCTACATTTTCTTATATTTATATGCTATGCTAGTAGACGTGGATTGGGTGAGTGTATCCATGATAGATGTGGGTACTGTTAAATAATGGTTAAACTAAGGTGGCTACATTAATACACATCTGGGTAGATTGAGGCACCTGGGGAACCCAGTGTTGCCTGTATTTTTGGAAATCCCGGGGTACCGCGTGATTCTCCTATGGACTGCCACCGAGGCTCAAAGGTATCAAGAGATTGCTCATGCTAGAAACTTCCGTGTGCAAGCGCAAGCTACTATGGGCTCTAGCATAGTTGATTAAGTCGTGTGAACTCTTAAAGTGGTAGACTAGCAGCTGTAGTGGATGTAGGTGGTACTGTCTACCCATCATAAGGTGCTAACGCTTCTGAAAGACTATGTCTCAGTCATCCGTTTCTCAAACAACATGTAGTGCGAGAATCCAACGAAGGAGATCGAGTCTTGTGGGGAAAAGCGCGCAAACCACTGCAGGGTGTACAAACTAACCATGGTTAGCCGTGTCCCCGAGTATGGACGTTTTGAGTATCTAGTACTTGGATTATCATGTGAATCTCATCATGATACTTAATTTAATTTTGATTGGGTTTAATGATGATGCTTAATTGGTATTGAGTTGGGTGAACCTTCTCAATGTTTAACAACCACCATGATAGTTAAAAATAAAATTTATTCCTCTGTTTTATGGAAAAATTGGCTTTATGCAAAACTGTAACCATAGAGCTTTCCACCAGCCATATATGCATGTAGTGATAGCCTTATTTCTGTTCATTACTCTCTATGTGTTACATTGCCAGCATATTCCATGTGCTGACCCATTTTCAGGCTGCAATGTTCATGTTGCAGATTTTTCAGACGACGAGTAAGCTGCCTTAAGTTGTGATCTTTCACTCAGTGATGCCGTTGGAAATGATGGACTCACTTTATCTTCCAAGGCTTCCGATGTTATCATTATTAGATGGCCTTAAGCCATATTTATTGTAATAAGTTCTCTTTTGAGACATCCAATGTAATAAGTGTGTGATTGCTACTCTATTATAAATACTTCAAGTACTATGCATGTCAGCATTACCGATCCATGGATGACACTGATGCACAGAGATCAGACTGTTTGAGGTCTGGTCGCTACAGAACCACTCATCGAACTTGGCTTGGACCTTGTAGTTGGTATTGAACATGTAGATGTCAAGGCATCTGGCTGTCCCAGGGTGCGATGAAAGGATCTTGGGGACTGCGGCCATGCGTTTGCAATCCCCGTCGCAGAGGCAGTTGTCGATGGTGAGCTTGAGGGGGCCGCGGCGCTAGAGGAGGCACCACCGCCGGGAGAGCAGGGTGGTTCGCACGACAAATTTGGTGGAGAGGAGGTCGATGATGATGAGCAGCATGTCGTCAGGGAGGATGCTGATAAAATCCAGGCTTGCCGAATGTGGTTTTGACTCGAGCCGCCTCCGCATGTTGGTTGCCTCGCCGTCCATTTCAGTCGGCGGCAATGCCGGTCTACACGTGTGCTGGTGTGTATTGTGTAATGGGTGTGCGCGAGTGCGTCCTTTTGTGCATGCCGACGCATAGTGGTGAAGTGTGCGCGAGTGCGTCCTTCACGCGGAAGAAATGTGCCCTCAATTTACTAGCGTGCGGGGTGCTACCCCGAGTGGTTTCAACTATGTTTACTTCATCATGTGTCATATGGGCCTCTAGTTTACTTTTTTTCACCCACTGCCACATGGGCCAGCACACGAAGATAGAGAACACGAGCTGACAAGGCATCATGTGAATTGGTTGACCGGTTAACTAAACAATATATGGAGCTATACGCTGACATAGTGACCGTATAATCGCTTGGTATAGAGAGTTCGAGTGAGAGGGGAGGCCCGGAGAGAGAGAGAGAGAGAGAGAGAGAGAGAGAGAGAGAGAGAGAGCTACTCCCCCCGTTTGATAATGTAGTGCCTAAATTTTTTTAAAGTCAAACTTTTGAAACTTTGAGTAAGTTTATAAAGAAATTACTTATATCTACAATACAAAGATAAATGATAGTATGCAGTAAGTACATGTTGTGATGAATCTAATGATCGTTCCAGATGTAAATGTTATTCTCCACATATACCTGGTCAAACTTTTCTAAGGTTTGACTTTTCAAAACATCCATATGCTTATGGACGTGACAGAGTACCTAACTAGAGAGAGAGAGAGAGAGATAGAGAGAGTGAAATAGAAAGAGTGATTGAAAAAAGTGTGCGTGCGTGTGTGAAAGAGACATGGGCAACACACGATAAAAGTAGAGAAAAAGTGTGTGTGTCTTATGCAAACATATCACACATGCATCTTCGACAATGGAAGCAAGGTGAGGAGATAGTGTGTGGTTGTTTGCAACCAAGAGAGAAAGACCCCTAGCACATGGCCAAGAGAGGTTTGACAAACAAGGGAGAGAGGTCGAGAGAGACTTAAGGAGAAAATGCAGACATTGGGAGGAGAGAGTGTATGTTTGTGATAGAGAGATCCCCTGGAGATCGTGATGGGACTACATGGGTGGGAGATCGAGTGAAATGGTGTGTGCGTGATAGAAGATATCCCGAGAGATATCAAGATAGACGTATGGATGGAAGCAGACAATACGTGTGTTCCTAATGGCTAGTGAGAGATAGTCATACTTAGGGGGGAGTGCGTGCGCCTATGATGGAGTGAGGGATTATGGTACTTAGGGGGGTGCGTGTCACATAGAGAGAGAACAAGGGCGGAGAGTGTTAGACGGGTCTATGTAGCGCGAGCGAGATATGTGTATGTGTGAACCAGGGAGATATAAAGTTTGAGAGAGATAGAGGAGCCCCGATACGACTGAGTGGTGTGTCAGATAGCTGAGAGGGGGAAAGTGATATTCCATCTGCTCGACAATGCAGTGCATATAAATTTTTTAGCAGTCGAACTTTGGAAACTTTGACCAGGTTACGCAAATATTATTTATATCTACAATACCAAAGGTACATCATACGGAACTACATCTCATTATGAATCTAATGATATATGTTTGCCATACTAGATGTAAATGTTTTTCTCCATGTACATGGTCAAACTTTGTGATGTTTGACTTTTCAATAAATCTATATGCTATGGATCGAAGAGAGTGCCTAAGTCGAGAGAGATCAAGTATGTGTGAAGGAGAATGAATTAGTGTGCAAAAAGAGTATGTGTGTGAAATAGAAAGGGACAACAAACGCTAAATTAGGGAGAGGGAGTGTGTGTGTTTGTTTCTTATGCAAACATATCATGCATGCATCTCCAAGATAGAAAAGCGAGGTGAGGAGATACATGAAGATAGCTAGTGCGTGATTGTTTCCAATGAAGAGAGACACCCCTATAGCACATGTCCAATAGAGGTCTGGCCAACAAGGAACAAAGGTCGAGAGGGACGCATGGAGAAGATGGACGCATGGGGAGGGAGAAAGGGTGTGTTTGTGATAGAGAGATCCCCTCGAGATCGTGAGGGGACTATATGGGTGGGAGATCGAGGGACGAGGTGCGTGTGCGATAGAATGATGCCCCGAGAGAAATCGAGATAGACCATGCACATGTTTGTGATAGAGACTAAGTATTAGCTAGTCATATACATATAGGGGGGACTGCATGTGCCTACAATTTAGTGAGAGAACATCATACTTGGCTAGGCATGAGATTGTGTGTATGTGCATGTGAGATGGAGAGAGAACGAGGGAGAGAGATAGAGTTTTAAATGGGTCTATCGAGTGCGAGTGAGATATGCATGTGTATGTATGACCCGGGGAGATGGAGAGTTTGAGAGAGAGAGGGGAGAGCTCTAGGATGGTAGAGTGGTGCGTGAGAGAGTTACGAGCAATGAACCAGGGAATTTGTGTGCGTACGATGAGTGCACCCAAGATATTTAGCTTGGACTAGAGAATCGTACATAGTGTGCGAGAGAGACCTATACATGGAGTATGCATGCGAACTTGAAAGACCCCTCTGCCGGTGTCAAAACCGGCGGATCTCGGGTAGGGGGTCCCGAACTGTGCCTCTAAGGCTAATGGTAACAGGAGGCAGGGGACACGATGTTTTACCCAGGTTCAGGCCCTCTCGATGGAGGTAATACCCTACTTCCTGCTTGATTGATCTTGGTGATATGAGTATTACAAGAGTGGATCTACCACGAGATTGTAGAGGCTAAACCCTAGGAGCTAGCCTATATTATGATTGTTGTCCCTGCTACGGACCAAACCCTCCGGTTTATATAGACACTGGAGGGGGCTAGGATTACACAAAGTCGGTTACAAAGAAGGAGATCTAACATCCGAATCGCCAAGCTTGTCTTCCATGCAAAGGAGAGTCCCATCCGGACACGGGGCGAAGTCTTGAGTCTTGTATCTTCATAGTCCAACAGTCCGGCCAAACTATATAGTTCGGCTGTCCGGATACCCCCTAATCTAGGACTCCCTCAGTAGCCCCTGAACCAGGCTTCAATGACAATGAGTCCGGCGCGCAGATTGTCTTTGGCATTGCAAGGCGGGTTCCATCTCCGAATACTCCAAAGTAAATCTCGAACACTTAAACCGTGTCCGGCTCTGCAAGATAATTTCCACACACCACCGTAGAGAGCATAACACTTTAGAAATCTAATCTACTGACAATTTTTCATGGTGTGCCCTTACACTGCGGCCTGGCTTGATACGAACTGGTTTTTCCTCGACCTGCCACGACACGCACTGTAAGGAGGTTTTATTGGCATGCCTCGTTGAAGCAGAGATCGTGTTCCCCTTATTGTGGGACTCCCATCAATACGGGTGCGGGCAACCCCACTACGCCTGTTGGTATAACCTCGTGTTTTTAGGCAAGTCCCAAACGGTTACGCTGGGGATGCTTGATATTCACCCCCTTTATAAAGGGGCTGAGGACTATCCCTCTCTCTTACCACGCTTGCACCTTTCCGCATCTCGAGTTCCAACACCCGAAGCTCAAGCTTAGGCACTTCGGATCTTCAATCATGTCCGGATCCAACCTTCAAGGCCAGTGGATGGCTGACAGAGGAGGACATTGCGAAGCTTAGGGAGGCCAGATATCTGACCGCCGACATCAAGCACAGGCTTCCTACTCCAGGGTAGGTCGACCCTACTCCCGAGCCCAACGAGAGCGTCTTATTTGTCTCTCACTTCCTTTGTGGCCTAGGCTTCACCCTCGATCCCTTCATGAGAGGGCTCATGTTCTATTACGGGCTAGATTTTCATGATCTAGCTCCGGACTCCATCCTTCACATCTCATCATTTATAGTCGTGTGCAAAGCCTTCCTCCACATCACCCCGCACTTCGGCTTATGGCTCAAGACCTTCAATGTAAAGCCGAAGGCGATTGAGGGGCGACACGCGGAGTGCGAGGGCGCTGTAATAAGCAGAAACGCCGATGCCCCGTGGATAGAGGGCTTTTTCCCGGAGGTGTCCGATCTATGGCAGCGGAGGTGGTTCTACGTCACGGCTCCGCGAGGCACAAAGTGGGCGGCTGCCCCCGACTTCTTCTCGGGCCCTCCGCCTCAACTGGCATCGTGGGCCAACGTGGGACTGGACTGGGGCCTTCTAATGACGTATCGACATTGGAGAGGCGCATTCGGGAGCTTCTTAAGAGGGACATCAGTCTTGTCAGCATAATTCAGGTAATGTTAGTCCAACAGATCTTGCCGTGCAAACGTCGGCCTCTCCGGATGTGGGAGTTCAACCCGGAAGGTCCGCGAACTATTCAACACTTCTTCGGCATGACGCTCGAAGGGATGTATAGGTTATTCTTCGAACCACAAGTAAAGTGTCCGGACACCACCGAGGATGTGGGCCTGAGCTGCAACCGCCCAGATACCCAAGTAAGTAACCATGAAACCGAACACTTTGTTTATATTTATCACAATGTTATTCTGAAATCCTTGAAACCGAGGATTGGCTCAGCAAGACGGAGAGAATCAGGTGTCCGGCGCCACTTCCCGAAGGCTCGCCTAGCCCTGCAATAGCCAGGATGCTTAGACGTGTGCTAAGTCAAGTGCCCTCGGGGAAAGACGAAGGGAAGAGTAGAGACACAGAGCTTCACAGATTGCACATCCAAACCGGGAAATTACTGTCTCCACGAAGGAGAATAGTCGGGGAGGGGAATCTAAGGTCTCTTGCCCCCGCGGGAAGAAGAGGGCCGCCTCCGAAGACTTGGAAGTGGAGGTGCCTAGACAAGGGAAGAAAACTTCACCAGGGGGCACTGCCCCGGAGGACATCCTCACCGTGCCATGCCCGCAAACGGGCCAGCCCTCCACCGAGTTGTAAGTTAATCATAAATACAAAGATACAGCTTCCTCCTTCGAGAACAATAACCAGGATCCATCCTTTGCAGTCTGGCTAGTAGCTCTTCTCGACAGAGTTCATCTTCGGGGGATCTTCTTCCGGAGATGATGAAGAGTGAAACCCCACCTGCCTCTCGGCCCCATGGGGCGGGCAACCCCGAGGTGTCGTCACGGAGGAATCCAGATTCGCCGAGGCTAGAAGCTAACACTTCGGCCACCCTGAGCCCGGAGCATTCGGCCCCCACGGGGGGCAATAAGAAGGATTCGGTACAGTCCGGCGGCCGGCCGGACACGCTGATGGGCCTTCTGGAGCAAGCTACTCTCTCGGAGGATCACCGTGCGTTAATGGGCACGGTGCTTGAGAAGATTTCATCCGCCACAAGCGGGTTGAATGAAGCTTCTACGAGCCTGCTCAAAAGCTTTGAGGTACATTTGTAAAAAAAATGGTTGTACCGCACGCGCTAGGTGTGCTCCGTATAGATAGTAGCCCCGGAGACTCTGGTTGCCAGCCCTAGGCGGCAAATGGAGGATCATACTCTCAAGTAATGATCGCACTGCATTCATGCGCAGGTGGCTAAGGGTCCGGCGATAGACCGGACAGCTGAATTCGCCGAACTGAGGCGACAGATTGAAGTTGTGGACACCGACATCACGCTTGTGTACGAGCAGCTTGACGAGTCACAGAGTATGTGCTTTGTTTTCCTCATTTGTTATAGGAAATATTAAGAGGAACATAATGTTAATTTGATATGCTTTGGCTGCAGGCGGGGCTGCTGCCGTGGAGGCCCTGAGGGCGGAACTTGCCCTAGCCAAGGAACAAGCCCGGGCTAGCAATGTGGCTGCTCTAAAGGCGGCCGAAGATTTGAGAGCCGAACAGACTGCTCATCACCAAAGCGAAGATAAAATAGCCAAGATGGCTGTGGAGCTGAGACACGCCGCCGGCCGGTATGAGCTCCTTGAGAAGGAGAATCAGGTGAAGTCGGCTGACCTGAAGAAGGCCCTTGATGCGGCCATGGAGACGCGTTCCGAAATTAGGGACGCACGGGAGGAGCTTCGACAGGCCGGAGAAATCACAGCTGGAAGCCCCTATTTGTTGCGGATGAAGTTTTTAGATCCAAAGTACTCTCCTCTGGATCAGCTCTTGAGTGCTACAGATGCGTAAGCGGATCTGGCAAAAAGTACGGCTGATGCGACCAAGTTTTTCAAGAATCAAAAAGATAGTGAAGTAGAAAGGCTGTTCTGGTCGCAATTCAGTGCTCCAACGCGCCCGTTGCCATTGAGTGAAAGGATGGTCATTGTGGCCGAGCTCCATAGGTTGTCCGGTCTTGCAATGAGGTCTGTAATAGACCATCTATGGCCCAAAGGGCCGAGGCCGGACAGTTATTTTGGTTTAGTGCAACAATTCCTTGGCGCCGTATCACGAATCGATGCCATGAAGAGGTCGGCGTGCATAGAGGGTGCGCAGATGGCTCTTGCCCGTGTTAAAACATATTGGGAGGATATGGAGGCCACCATCATTGCAACCCAGAATCCGGCAGGAAGCCGAGGATATGGAGGCCATCATCATTACAACCCAGAATCCGGCAGGAAGCCAGGATCTAGCCGAGCGCTCTTTTGAGCAGGTAACAGAAGGTGCTCGTTTAATAGAGGCTCAGTGCTCGAAGAGTGTCATGTTCGAGTGACAAGTCGTTCGATTGTAAAAACAATTCTACTTTAATTATAGAGGCTATATTTATACTTTCGCCCGAAAGTGTTATTGTGCCTCCTGTGCGGCCGTTTGATGTATATATATATATATATAACCTGAAAGTTAGCAGTCGTTGGCTTCAGCCCCCACTCATACAATGCGGGGGTGTTCGCAAAAATTTGCGTAATCACACTTGATCCAACGTCTTGGTCCATTAAGGAGGTGATCGCACGTCGAACTAGGCAACCGGATTATATAGCTTTAACACTTTCACTTAGCCATAGGAGTTTGATGGTGGGGCTACTATGTAGCCCCTGGTACCCTCGCGTGCATCCGGATATGGGCACGTATGTACATGGCCGGGAAACGGCCCTTCGTTAATGCGGAGGAATCCCGAAGATTCCGATGAGTCCTCGAGTGGTTGACCAGTCTCTCGCTATATCATGACAGTCAGTTTTCGGCTTTCTCTACTGAGGTGCTCATCCGGAATAACCAAGGCACAATCGCAGTAGTTTTCCTTTGGCCGCCTTAGCCGATAGAAGCGGAACGTAAGGCAGCAAACCCAGGAGCCGGGCAAACCCGACATTTGACCAAAGACATGATTCGGTGCTGATGCATATAAGGCCAAACTCACGACGCCGAACACTCCCGAAGGTATTCGGACTTTATAACATATACTGGGCTGAGTAGTGCCCTTGATTATGAACCCTGTATTTCCAGGTACGTGTGTTAGTCTGTTTTGGCGAAATGCCAATAACGCCAGTATCCCCTGTGGGTATATTGAGTACCCATGGGATGTTAAGCAACAAGAGACAATAAAGAAGGGTTACACAGGGGCTTAATCTAAAGAGAAACCTTTGAGCGGGGCCCTGCTGCACGTCTGCGCCTTTGTCTCCGTTGTGCCGTGTCCTCGTAGGGTGTCGCATGAATGGTGTCTGTAAAGAGGAAAACTCATGTAAAAGAGTATGGCGTAAGCATGCGAAGAGTTGGTTATTATCAATGGATAGCAGGAGTGTAAGACATTGGTCTATTAATAAGGTCAAGCCAAAAGGTGGGCTTTATTGCATGTTTGCAGCCCCTGATGTCCTCTATGGGATTATGTGTATAGCACCACGCTCATGTTTATCTGGGCTGTTACCGACAGTGGTGCACCGGACTCGTCTAACCGTGTCTGTGGTCTTAACGACCGATCATGCGTTCTGATATGAGAGGTTGCTTAGTGTCCGACTGCTAGAGCCGCCACATACTCTTCCGCACGTAAGGAACGCTCTGTGTTTCCGCTAACAGTGGTGACGCCACGTGGATCGGGCATCTTGAGTTTAAGGTAGGCGTAGTGCGGTACTGCGTTGAAGCGAGCGAAGGTCGTTCTTCCGAGTAATGCATGATAACCGCATCGGAGGGGAGCGATGGCGAAGAGTAATTCTTCTCTTCTGAAGTTGTTGGGAGAACCGAATGTCACCTCTAATACGAGGGAGCCCCTGCAGCGGGCCTCAACGCCTGGTATCACCCCTTTAAAGGTGGTGTTACTTTGGCTGATTCTGGATGGTTCTATCCCCATCTTGCAGATAGTGTCCTGATATATTAGATTGAGACTACTGCCGCCGTCCATGAGGACACGAGTGAGATGGTATCCATCGATTATTGGGTCGAGCACTAAAGCAGTCGATCCTCCGTGCCGAATACTAGTCGGTGGTCCCTGTGATCAAAGGTGATCGGGCAGGCTGACCAGGGGTTGAGTTTGGGGGCAACGGGCTCTACAACGTGTACGTCTCTGAGCGCGCGTTTGTGCCTTCTCTTTGGTATATGAGTCGCGTAGATCATGTTTACTGTTTTTACCTCTGGTGGGAATTTTTTCTGTCCCCCAGTGTTCGGCTGGCGAGGCTCATCCTCGTCTTCACTTGGTGTTTCCCTTCACTTGTGTTCGGCATTTAACTTGCTGGCCTTCTTAAAGACCCAGCATTCTCTTTGAGTGTAGTTCGCAGGTTTTTCGGGGGTGCCATGAATTTGGCACAATTTGTCCAGGACTTTGTTCAGGCCGGACGGTCCCTCTTTGCTGCCTTTAAATGGCTTCTTTTGTTGACAGGGTCGATGGCCCCTGAATCCGGCGTTGACCGCCGTGTTGTCCGGACTTTCTTCCTTGTTTCGACGCTTGTTTTTATTGCATCGTGGCTTCCCATTGCCATCCCTAATTTCGGATGTGCCCGGGTTGTTGGTGCCTCTACGGGCCAACCAGCTATCCTCACCTGCATAGAAGCGGGTCATGAGGCTTGTTAAGGCTGCCATTGTCCTCAGCTTTTCTTGGCCGAGGTGTCTGGCGAGCCACTCGTCTCGGATACTGTTCTCGAAGGCCGCTAGGGCTTCAGCATCCGAACAATCGACAATTTGATTCTTCTTAGTGAGAAATTTGTTCCAAAGCTTACGGGCGGACTCTCCGGGCTATTCTATTATGTGATTAAATCGTCAACGTCCGGAGGTTGGACATAGGTCCCTTGAAAATTGGCCCTGAAAGAGTCCTCAAGTTCTTCCCAACTTCCGAATGAATTTTCGGGGAGGCTTTTCAACCTGTGCCGAGCTGGCCCCTTCAACTTGAGGGGTAGGTATTTGATGGCGTGGAGGTCATCCCCATGAGCCATGTAGATATGAAGGATAAAATCCTCAATCCAGACCGTAGGGTCTGTCGTTCCGTCATATGCCTCTATGTTCATGGGTTTGAATCCCTGTGGAAATTCATGATCCAGTACCTCTTCGGTGAAGCACGGAGGGTGCGCAGCCCCTCTGTATCTGGACATGTTGTGGCATGCTGTCAACTGTTGTTGTGTCCGGTGTTGATTCCGAACTGGTATTTGATCAGTCTGATCATTTTGGTGACCGTAGTCCTGCGTCGGAGCATGTCCTCTAGATCCATAGATGGACCTGGTCGCGCCGGCCTTTTTGTCCAGGAGCTCATGTAAATCGTGTGCGGCGTCAGTAGCTGCTCTATCGCGGTCATGAAGTGGTTGGTCCGGCCTATTGGCCGTATTGTTCTTAGGCAGAATGGCCTCATCGTCGAATTCTGGCAGCAGCTTGCGCTTTGGGTAGCTCTTTGTGTGGCAATCGTCGCCATATTTTTCTTTAGTGTCAAGCACTTTATTCCATCTGCGGTTGAGCATTTCCTGCGCAGCCTTAAGCCTTTGCTTCTGCTTCTTTATGCTTCTCGCAATGGCCATAAGCCTTCTTTAGGCTTCTGCTCCAAATGTTTTTCCAGGATGATGAATGCATCATCATCCGGACTGTACTCTTCTCCGGAGGCAGGTTGATGAGTTCGGCCCTCGGGATCGCTGTGATCGGGCGTCTGCTCCGGACTATGTTCGGTGTGACCTGGCTCATCCGGCCCCATCGCTGGGTCCATATGGTCGTTGTTGCCTTTGGAGTTGACTAGGGTGTCAATTTTTCCAGCGCTGGTATCGCTATTTTTACCGTGGCTAGACTTAGAGCGGCGTCGGTGCCGTCGTTTTGGCTTTTGTCCGGGGGTTTTATCCTCCGTTGTGTCCTTTTTGTCGCCATTGTCCTCCTTAGACGTGTCCACCATGTATATATTATATGATGAGGTGGTAGTCTAGCGCCTCATGGGCGGTGGTTCCAAATCGTCCCCTACGCCAACGTTCATGCCGTCGGTGTCGTTGGAGTCGAAGTCAAGCATGTCTGTTACGTCATCGACAGTGGCTATTAAGTGGGTGGTGGGTGGACGGAGATTTTCTTCGTCGTCCGAATCCCCCTCAAGCCGGACATAGTTTGGCCAAGAGTCCTCTGACAAAGAGAGGGACCATAAAGAGTTTAGCATGTCGCCAAAGAGGGAGTGCTGAAAGATATCCGCAGCGGTGAACTCCATTACCGGAGCCCAATCGGATTTGATGGGCCCGGGTGCGAATGGTCTGGAACCTACAGCAGGAGACAAGTCCGGGGGTCCGGTGACACAGATTTCCTTGGAGGTGGAGTCTGTGTTCGGCTCTACCACCGATGAGTATGCGGCCTCTGGGGCGGGGTCCATTCACCCGTCCTCGGACAACGCGATCTGCCCTGGATTTAGGTCAGGAGCCATTGTAGGTGCGATATCCCGAACATTGTCTAGCAGCAGATCTAAGCCATGCTCGTTATGACTGTTCGGCACTCCTGGCGTAGGCCTGAATCCATCGAAGATCAAGTCTCCGCGGATATCGGCCGTGTAGTTCAAGTTTCCGAACCTGACCTGATGGCCAGGGGCGTAGCTGTCGATCTGCTCCAGATGGCCAAGCGAGTTGGCCCGCAGTGCGAAGCCACCGAACACGAAGATCCGTCCGGGGAGAAAAGTCTCACCCTAGACCGCGTTGTTGTTGATGATTGAAGGAGCCAGCGAGCCTTGCTGCGACGACACAGAGGAACTCCCAATGAAAGCACCAATGTCGGTGTCAAAACCGGGGGATCTCTGGTAGGGGGTCCCGAACTGTGCGTCTAACGCTAATGGTAACAGGAGGCAGGGGACACGATGTTTTACCCAGGTTCGGGCCCTCTTGATGTAGGTAATACCCTACTTCCTGCTTGATTGATCTTGATGATATCAGTATTACAAGAGTGGATCTACCACGAGATCGTAGAGGCTAAACCCTAGGAGCTAGCCTATGATTATGATTATTGTCCCTGCTACGGACTAAACCCACTGGTTTATATAGACACCAGAGGGGGCTAGGGTTACACAAAGTCGGTTACAAAGAAGGAGATCTAACATCTGAATCGTCAATCTTGTCTTCCACGCAAAGGAGAGTCCTATCCGGACACGGGACGAAGTCTTGAGTCTTGTATCTTCATAGTCCAACAGTCCGGCCAAAGTATATAGTCCGCTATCCGGATACCCCCTAATCCAGGACTCTCTCACCCCCCCACACACACAAAGAGAGAGATAGGGAGAGGGACCAACAAGGCTTGTGTTTGGATGCGTGCGATAGAATTGAAGATTGTCAGCAAGAGAGAGAGCGAGCTGGAGTCTGGGAGAGGGGGAGGTCGCATTTTATGCATCAAAGACTGATATAAAACATGTTTTGATATAAACTTGCATTCAAATATTTAAATTGGAGAACATTTTGACTTTCAACATGTTTATGGAGTACTATAATATTGTACAACATGCTACTCGATTGAGGTGTTTAATCTTAGATTTAGTTCACTATTTTGACCTTGTGAACGAGCTATTTCATTGAATCAAGATATTTCATTTTGGGTTTGATTCCCGTTTTTGAGTGGGTCAACTATTTGTCATACAGTAAATCATCAGCAACGAGCATGTAAAAACACATTAGTCCCGAGCATCATCTCTCCATCTAAAAAAGAAGTGGCAAGCTAATATTTCAAAATTTGATTCGAATTGAGTTGGTAAGGTAGACGTGGATGCTCTTTCTCCCAAAATTTGAACGAACTGTTAAACACCCTCTGCTCGGTGGAATTCTCCCGAGCAAATAAATGGGAGACGTGAAATTACCAGCCTATGTAGGACACGCATCAATTGGCCCATTGTACATCAAGGGTAGATTCGTAACTTCATCCAAGCGCGCCTTCTCCTCAGCCGAAATGACATGTGCCGAATAATTCATAAACCATGGGCGGCAAAACCACCCTCTCCTGCCTGAAATCGCTCGCGCCTACTATTTCAAAACACGCCCTCCTCGCCCGAAATCGCTCGCGCTGACTATTTCAAAACACACCCTCCTCACCCGAAATAGCTCGCGCCCACTATTTCAAAACACGCCGTCCTCGCCTGAAATCGCTCATGCCCGCTATTTTTCAAAACACACCCTCCTCGCCCGAAATCGCTCGCGCCCACTATTTGGGAGAAGCAAAGTTACTCTACTATCCCTGACTCTCAGTACACAGACCCAAGCCAAGAAGCCTAAAGGCAGTGCTAGAACTATAACCCCCCCCCCCCCCCCCCCACACACACACATTTCAAACAAATGTCTTCGTAAGACATGGTTCCCCCTCCCAATTCCCCATTCATACATCGTGGGTACCAAATCACCTTCTCCTCGGAAGCTCCCTTCTCCCCAGCCGCGAAACCTCAGCCCCTCCTCCATGGGGCCCACCACCGCACCAAATTCACCGCCGCCCTCATCCCAATGCCGGAGATGCCGTCCGTTTGTCGTCGTGCACTGGTCCATGTGCCTCTTACTCCGTGTTGCCGGAGCTGCCTCGATGACAGCCGCGTGAACCGTACTGGAGCCGATTCACCCCCGGTGTTGTGCACGGCACCAGAGCGGCTCCAACTTCGGATGCGTCCAGGGCCCCGGCGCTGCTTCCCCAAAGCCGTCGACCGTCGTGACATCTCTGCTTTCCTGCCGCCTGTAGCCACCGCAACCGTGCCAGCCTCACTGACTCCGCAGCTGGAGCTGCCTACTTCACCGGGCCACAAGATAGGTCGTACCCTCATCTCAAATCACTTTATTTAGGAGTCAGTTGTCTAAAGTTTTATTCTGGTCCAATCGATTCCCAATGGGAAGCAGCACCCCTTGAGGCAGCGGAGCTCCTAGGCCGTCGGTTGGCTGGTGTTGACGTAAGGGTGCGGGGGCGCAAGTTCATCGTGGAAGCAGCGCTTAGATGGCTATCTTAGAGTTGCGTGGGTTGAAGGTACTGCTGCCGCCGGATCTGGATGACGACGAGTCTTTGTGGAATGGTCGGGGGCAGTGCAACCAAGGCAGTGCGGAGGGGCGGGGATTAGGGTTCTAGTCGGAGCTCTCGTGGCCCCGGACGACGGAGGTAGGCTGCTCTGCCAGTGGTCGCTTGCTCTTCAGGGAAGATTCCAAACAATGTCAGCCGGGAGGCATGAGACGACCATCAAGCCATCCAGCGTAGATCGAACAGTACCAAAATAAAATAAAATCGTGTGACCCCAATTTAGTCTTCAGTCAACAGATGTGTGACCACTCTTGTACCTTGTTGTTGATCTCTCAGGGTATTTCTTCAGATCAGAGATATGTGTCGTTCTTAGCATTATGTGTTTTCTGCATCTTCAGCCACACCTTCTTCCAAGTCATCGCAGCTGCTCCAACAAGGGAGGCATACAACAGAAGGGAGCTATAGTCCCCACTCAACAGTTCCCTGCATCGAATGTGCGCGCCCGACATGGACAACCACAACAACTGCAGGGCCATCGACAAGTCAGCACATGATGCTCACTCCTATGGATAGCGGTCAGATAGGTTGTACCCTCATCTTACTTGTGTGCAACATTTATGGCTTTGTTATTCATCTAAGCATGGAAAATAGATTATCACATTTCGCTGTATATTCATGCTGATGTCTTTTCAGGAGTTAACGTTGTTCCATAATTCAGCTAAGAGATTTGTTCTTTATGTAACATTGTTCCATAGTTATCATCCATCAGCCAATGCTATCACACAGGCTGGTGATTATAGTATTATACCACTTCTACTATTACCTATGTTGTTCTTTAATACTTTTGTGTGCCATCTAGTTAATCTCGAGTACAAATGATACATATTATGTAGCTTTCATTTGTGTTGTGCCTTTAGTTTTTGAGACATGTTGCTGCTAGTTAACCCTAGTCCTACTATTTATGTCGTCTCCTACAGACACTCGTTACATAAATCTAACTACTAGTTGTCTTCCATGCATGTCAGATATAATTGCACACACTTATTTATCTACAAGAACCTCATGGAGCAATGTAACGGTCAACAAACTTGACCTCAATGATACCCAATATGATGGAACATGTAAAGGCAGTTCTTCAGAAGACTTGCAGAAAGATGATGAATCATATTCACCCCACAAGGTCCTTGCTCTAATTTGGCCCGTGATATGTGTACAACATGCATATAATGTCCTGGAATGCATCTATTCTATTGTACTGCCTTGTGCTTAGCCTGCTGATCATGCATGTAAATATGTCATGCCTTGCTGTTTTTTTGTACCTATTCCATTCATGATACCATGTTTTCAAATTCAAGTACTGTCATTCTACTCTATCACAATTGCATCTGCTTAGTTTGCACATCATGCTTCTGAATATCTTATGCATTGTTATTCATAAGTATGTACTTCATCTTTCTACCATACCATGTTCTTTTTTTACATTGAAGTGTTGTTCTAATGGTTTCTTGCAATGCCATCTTAGTTTCCCAATAATACACACATATGTTGCCTTGGTGTTTTTCTGTATGTATTCCGCTAGCATACAGTTTTACATTCAACTAGTGTTTTTTTACACTGTTATCTTGTCGTATCCCTAGCTCTTACATCATGCTCCCTCCGTCCGAATTATATGTCGTAGAAATGGATAAAATGGATGTATCTAGAACTGAAATATGCCTAGACCCATCCACTTATTTACGGATGGAGGGAATACATGTCTCTGCTATAGCATGTTTTACAATTGAAGCACCATTCTTCTATATAAGGCATGCAAGGGAAAGATGGCTATGTTAGAATCTCAAGGGTTATAAACTAGGTCTTTGCAAAAGATCCAAACGTCAGGAGATAGTAAACCAACTCTAGTTTTCATAGATACCGCTCCAGCACAGAGAAACCCAACTCCTACTGATAATAAGCAGATTCCAGTGGCCAAAGAACTAGTCCGCTCCAGTCCAGCAAAAGTATGTCAACTCCATTCTAAGAAGCATGTGCGTATCCTCGCATCATGAAATTTTATAGCATTCTGATCATATTTTCTACATGTTTCTTACCCATCTCCCTTTTAGAAAATAATCTTAAATGATAGAAGTCTTTCTGCACTGGGATCATATTCGAGGAAAGTATCTTGTGGGAATTCTCTGTGCTCCAATGCTGATGTAAGTACCTGTTGTATATCACTATATTTTACATCAACATGTATTTTGATAATCGGCGTGAATCCAACCTTTATATGATCTAAATTTATTTGTAGCAAAATGTATAATTAAAGGCGACAATGTTGATTTTTGTAAGGAAAACTGCCTGGTAGTTTTGCATACTGAGTTGCATGAGTGTACTATATCATATCATACATATTACTGAATTGTAGTGCTACTCTGGTTGCCATTCATTCATTGTGTCAATGTTGCTTTCGTATTAGCTTACCTAGATGATGATAGTTATGCCATATTATGTTAATTTGGTGTAGGCTGGTGTGGTCTAGTTGCCCAAATGTTCGTTGTGTCAATGTTGTTTCCTATTATCTGACCTGGCCATGATAGCAATGCTAGTTTGTTAATTTGGTGCAGGCTGCTAAAGATAAGAAGACAAACTTTGAAAATAGCAAGCAACCCCATTGTTTCTTTCCAATAATTCTAGGCCAGGTAATATGCAATAACTCTTGATTAATCTGTTCAGCTCCCCTCCTAATTTATGTTATGATGCAGTGGTCGAGACACTCTCCACTATCAATAATACAAGCCTGCCAAAATCGTCATCTGAATCTGTTCAGTTTCCTCTGTCTCGAATGCAACGGAAAAAATGTATGTTTGTGAACCAATTACTGGCTGAAGCAATGATGGAAATCGTGGAGGAATCAGAGGTGCACATTCTTATGCAACAACAACTGATCAATGTTTTCAGAGACAGTGTAGCAAAGAAGGAAGAAATTGCTCACATGCTTATGGGCGTCATCCGCGCTGAGGTTGCAGATTGTGAAGTTGTACATTGTTAGATTCTATTCATTTATTTGCACTGGCATCAATCTTTGATTGCCCAGTGGATGTAATTTCCTGTAATATATGATGGATGCGCAACGCTTTTCCCTATATGCCATACCTTTGCTTAGCGCGCCTCGCATTCCAGCTAACTGGTCGTTAGGAAGCTAAAAAGCAATTAAATTATTAGTTAGCACGAACAGTTGTGGTCCCTACATGAAGGAAGCAGCACACTACCCTTAATGGGCTTCCCTAATGGGCTCGTAGGGACCAAAGTTCTCATAGGCCTTTTGATTGATCAGTTTTGATCCTGTGCATAATTTCTCGTCATAATGGGCTCAAATTATCTAATTGGGCCTACAGATATGTTCAGACTTTAGTGGGCCAATTAAGTTAATGGGTTGTTACCAGGCCAAAAGTTAATGGTCGGCCCTATTACCTCTCGGGTCGTTAACAGTCCGACATCGAAGCGGGCAATAGGTGGGCCCATTTGATTTCACGGGCCGTTAATAGGCTGATACTAAGGTCGGGCTACATATGGCCCAACTATACTTTGGGCCTTTAGCAGGCCGAAAGAGACAGCAGGCTCATACTGGACCATGAAGAGCATGGGCCGCTAAGAGGCCAAAAGTCAGGTCATACTGTATATGGCCCAACTGCGTTGTGGGCCTTTATCAGGCCGAAAGAGAAATCGGGATGGTATTGGACCATGAAGAGCATGGGCCGTTAAAAGGCCAAAACTCTGGTCCGGCTGCAAATGGCCCAACTCATTTATGGGCCATTAACAGGCTGAAAGACATACCGGGCCAAAAATTGGCCCAACACTTAAATGGGTCGGTAAAAGGCTGAAAGATGTACATCCTGAAAATTGGCCAATCCCTTGAATGGGTCGTTAACAGGCTGAAACCACATCGGGCCGATATTGAGCCCAAATATATAGCGGGTTGTTAACAAGCCCGAACTGACGATGGGCTGCAATGGTGTCAAATCATTAACGGGCCATTGATAGGCCGAATTGGCACATCTCGTATGGGCTATGTGCTTAAATGGACCTGACACAAATAGGCCTTATATGGGTCGGCCTGTTAATTTTTACTGGGCCGACCTTTTTCACCAGAATGGGCCACTGTTGGGCCGTGCCACGTGTCGACGTATCATAGGCGCCTCATGTCCAATGAGTGGATGACATCTGTCCCAATGGTGAGCCAACACGCGTTTCTTTCGGCCAATGAGAATATTACACGTGGAAAATCCCCATTGGCCGGGCTGTTAACAGGTTATCGGATCTGAAACCAGACCCGATAGCTTAACGGCGACCAGTTACGATGGATGCCACATCTCGGTTACCCTTGACGAAAGCACTTCCATGACGCGCCGTTTATCATCATGGAAGTGCACACTTCCGTGATGATAATTTTGGTAATGTCATGGAATACTTCTATAGTAGCACAAGTATGACTATCTTGATTCTATCATAAAATCGTCATGGATGTACATGCATGACAGAAAACGTGACCTACTGTGACAAACACGTATCATCATGGAAGTGTATTTTTTTGTAGTGATAGTCTGGGCAACATACAAAGGTTTGTTGCACAGAGACCCCCAGGTCTAATTTCCATCTTATATTTTTAGATCTATAAAACAAAAAACCCAAAAATATCTTGCTGCAATTATTTTGTGTTTAATTTATTTAGCTTTTTACTTTAGTTTTAAATATATCTCTATCAGATCTCACACTTGTTCGTAACCCTGAAGGAATGTACAACCCCTTTTCGTGTTGTGTGCAAGTGTTTGTTAGTTTGTGCAAGTGTATAGATTGGAGATTTGCTTGTGCCTCCTACTGGATTGATACCTTGGTTCTCAACTTAGGGAAATACTTATCTCTACCTTGTTGCATCACCCTTTCCTCTTCAAGGGAAAAATCAACGCAAGCTCAAGAAGTAGCAGCAGCCGCCACCCAAGAGAGAGCGCGGCCGCCCCTGCAAGTCCACCGCAACTCCAGCGGCGGTGCCCCAGGGGTTCAGGCACGCTCCCTTAGGGGGTGACACGTCTCCAACATATCTATAATTTTTGATTGTTCCATGCTATTATTTTATCTGTTTTGGATATTTTATATGCATTAATATGCTATTTTATGTTATTTTTTGGGACTAACTTATTATCCTACAGCTTAGTGCCAGTTTCTGTCCTTCCTTGTTTTTGAGTTTCACAAAAAAGGAATACCAAACATAGTCCAAACGGAATAAAGCCTTTGTGATGATTTTTCTTGCACCAGAAGACTTGGAGATCAAGTCGGAGGAGCCACGAGGCGGCCACGAGGATGGACGACGCGCCCCTTGTCTTGTGCCCCCCCCCCCCCGACTCCCCTGGCCTAATTCTTTCGCCTATATATTCACATATATTCCCAAACCATCAGAAGCATCCCGGTACACCCTAAACCCCTGGATTCATTGCACATGTCACTCTTTCATACATGTCGCTCTTGGTTCAATGCACATCCCGGAACACCGCCGAAGGCATTCATATAGAGTCATATTTTGTTCTAAGAATCGAGTTGTAATTTTTGAGTTGTAAGTAAATATAAGTGTGATGATCTTCATTATTAGAGCATTGTCCCATGTGAGGAAAGGATGATAAAGACTATGATTCCCGCACAAGTCGAGATAAGACTCCGGACAAAAAAAAGAGGCCAAAAAAATGAGAGAAGGCCCAACAAAAAAATGACAGAAAAGAGAGAAGGGGCAATGCTACTATCCTTTTACCACACTTGTGCTTCAAAGTAGCACCATGATCTTCATGATAGAGAGTCTCCTATGTTGTCACTTTCATATACTAGCGGGAATTTTTCATTATAGAAATTGGCTTGTATATTCCAATGATGGGCTTCCTCAAATTTCCCTAGGTCTTCGTGAGCAAGCGAGTTGGATACACACCCACTTAGTTTCTTTTGAGCTTTCATAAACTTATAGCTCTAGTGCATCCGTTGCTTGGCAATCCCCACTCACTCACTTTGATATCTATTGATGGGCATCTCCATAGCCTGTTGATACGCCTAGTTGATGTGAGACTATCTCCTTCTTTTTGTCTTCTCCACAACCACCATATTCTATTCCACCTATAGTGCTATGTCCATGGCTCACGCTCATGTATTGCGTGAAAGTTGAAAGTTTGAGAACAACAAAAGTATGAAACAATTGCTTGGCTTGTCATAGGGGTTGTACATGATTTAAATATTTTGTGTGATAAAGATGGAGCATAGCCAGACTATATGATTTTGTAGGGATAAGTTTTCTTTGCCATGTTATTTTGACAAGACATAATTGCCTTGTTAGTACTAGTAAGCTGGCACGTGCAACGTCTCAGCCAAAGCAACACATGAAACTCATATGCATATTGAATTCTGAATCCATATTCTAGAAATTTAATAAACCACAATGACTATAATGTCTAATGATCCCTGACTGTTTAAAGGTCATATAGTAAAAAAATGTAATACAAAGCCCATCGATGCTTGAAGAGTCGCAAGCTTGATGAGTCTGTCGGTTTTGAGGACCATTTTTGCCCCCATTCTGAGTTTCTCTCATCTCCTGGAGTGCAACATTCGTGAACAAGAAATGAAGGAAAATTAAGATTTTTTTTGTATGACATGGATGGCATGCAAGCGGCAAGCCACACTTTCTCTAAGCTAATCTTAGTTCTGGCCGGATTAACCATGAATGAAACCTGTCCTATCAACATAGGGTTTATTGCATAATAAAAGGAAAAAATATAATATTTTTATTTTCTTGACACAGATCTCATCAATGAAAAAGCCATGCTTTTATTACCCTCTATTACTAAATCATGTAGTGTTTATAGGGTCAGCCTGTTTGAGCATCCTCTACTTTTTCTTCTTTTCTTTCTTTGCCATTAGAGTATGGTGATTGTTGCATCCCAAGTACGGGAAGGGCCTAAATGATCATATTGTGATGTGAATATTTAATATGCAAATATAAGACGCTATTAGATAGCAGGCAATATATGTTCACTTCTGTTTAAAAAAATACCAGCATGATCACACATTTAATCGAGATAGCATAAATACCTATATAGTATTCTCATGTATGTTTCCAAACTAACCTGCACTTTAAGGCCATATTTACCAGCATGTAGGAGATCAGCTCTAGAGAAATGGCACTTCAATGCATCGGAAACAAGATGTTGAAATGAACAACAATACCTGGCAAACTCTATACATAGCATGCCTGTTGTATTTGGCTCCTGACTTTAGCTCCTCCTCCGTCCATTTTAGAGTCCCCATTCCTAAAAACAAAACATTTCATACATGAAAATCTTATATGTCTCCAAGGGATAGTGGTAACCACAATGTTTAATTCAGGAGCTATTATCAATATAAAATATAAGATGAAAAGTGAGAAATTTATTGTATGTGCTAAAAGTGCTTTGTAAGTAGAATTAATAAATGGTGCAGATCTCTAACTCATAATTCGGAACCTAGAATACCCGCCGATGAGTGTTTGTATGGCATCAAGGGACGAATAAGGTCAGGGGCTAAGGCAGGTGGTCGAGGATTGAACCTGATCTTGCCTGTCATCTGATTCTATGACTCTCGGGGCTGAGCATCCCCATGCCTTCTGCTTAACCGTATCCTTGTCTGTGCCATGCAGTTTACGCAGCTCAGCTCGAGGAACACAACCCTTAATTCCCTCTATCAATGGAATAATACGCAACCTGTGTATTCACGGAAAAAAAGTAATCTCTTCTTTTTATTACCAACGTAGGAGCAGGCTAGTGCTCTTTATACAGTAGTTAAGCACGCGAAATGCACATCTTGACTACTATAAATACAAAAAATATAAATTGTAAGTGTTAGGAGTGTAAAAAATACATATGCGTTTAGACTAAAAATAACCTCTCTAGAATTATGCCAGCCTATGTGTCATGCTTATAGGTGAAATACGTACATGGCCAGCCACAGGATAATGCAAGAGATTGTCCATCACTTTCACAATAAAATGCTCGGTTGTACCGAGTGCAGATTTTTTTTACCTCTATGACATATTAATGATCTATCATCAAAAGATTCAGGCAGGTCAATGAGGTCATTTATACCAGGTTGCCACCAATAGACAATCGCCTAGGCTTCTTGGTTTATCCTTTTCCTTCAAAAGCTCCACATAGTCACCTGTCGGAACAACACTTCAATATACCAAGAAATGAGTTAACGTATTTATAGTTAAACATGCCTTCATGATAATCTATTCGCTTATTATATTTAAGAAAAATACTCAGATGAGTATTAGATCGATACTCTACAACCACAACTGAATTGGCATTGCCATCATCATTGTTGCAGACCTGCAGTCCTCATGCAATCACACACACCACTGTCATCACAATGACATTCAAGCCATGGTAACTGTGTTGGTCGATGCCATTATTCTGGTTTCATGTTTACAGAATACAATACATACCATCTCGTTGAACCAACATATTCTATCAGAACTAAATATTTTCATTTACGGATCTTCTTGAAAGAGAAGCACACCTTTACTTCCCCTTCGTTCTTTCACAATAGAGACATAGACCAAATACATGTTAGATGGTGAAACAAACACAGTTAAGAGATAAGAGGACGTACATATACAGATCATGTGTCCGTGACTCTACTCAGCACAAAAGCAATTCAAAATTGGAAAGCAGATTCATAAAACTGGAACACATCATTAATAGGAAGCAATCAACCAGCAACAAACTTATATATTCAATGAGTTAGGTGCATAGTAAAATGTTGGTAATCCATATTTTAACACTTGGCCTACATATCCTTTTATCGTAGTGTACTTTAGGCCTTGTTTTTAATCCTTTTTTATTGTTCTTGTGCATTGATTTTTTTTAAATCGCATGTCATAAAGATAAGCAAGGAATATCTATGATAGATGAATAAATAATGACGAACATAGAAATGGACAAGATGTCGTTGCCTTCAACATTTGACTGCCATTGATTTTAAACATCTCCATTTGACATCTAACATTCAAAATTCAGATCATCTTGCTTCCCAAAGCACATGTCCATTTGACATCTAGCCATCAAAATAAAACGGGCAGCAACGACAAACTTTCTACGGGGCCGAGGGGTTGTTCTGTTGTGTCCCTGCAAGAATTAGAAGATGAGGGAGGTAGAGGGAACCTAGGAGAAGAGCAGAGAGGAGAAGGGAGATGCTAGGAACCCCGATGGTGTCGAATTTGTCCGTCGGAGGAGCTTCTGCGGCGGCGGACTCCGGCGAGATCGGGACGATGCCCTAGGCCGAGGCGTCGGGGGCGCACCGCTGCGGGCCGGCAAGGTTAGTAAAATTCAGAATGATGCAACATAAATGTAATTTCCATGAACATGCTTAGAGAAAGATTATCATGATATATACATCTGTTTGCTCTAAAAACCTGAAATCAAATGTGTCATGGCACAGAAATGTCATAGTACGCTCCCAAAAATATATTTCTTCTATACATGGACACAAAGCAAGCTCTAATCAGAAATAACAAAACTAGTGTTATCTAACAAAATATAACTATAATATATCATGGCAAACTGTATCAAAACAAAAGCATCACAAAGTACATACTTATTATCCTAACCACGAGACATTAATAATTAGAAGCACCAAGAAAAGGGCAATTTTCACCTTTGCACACATGTCAAGTGTGTAGTGCAGACTGCTGGGTCTTGCTGTCTCCAGAACCACACATTTCTGAAGTCTGAACAAATTCTTCTACATTTCTCCATACCATGAGATATTAGATTTAGTGGTATGTTAGTCACTACGTAGCAAGTATCAGACAGTCTTGCTAATTCGAAGTAACAGTAAGCAACTCCATACCTATTCGTTAATGTAGAGATGAACAATTGTTCAAGCAGACACCATAGAATTCTTGCTTTAATTCGTATCGCCTCCTGTAATAAAAATGAACTACAGGTCAAAAAAATAAGTAAAAGCTTGCTTGGCTGGACGTTGCATGAAGATGAGATGATTCCACATTATTCTAGATTCATGCATACCATACGTGACCACAACCTGGGCCGACATGTCTTTCAAATGCCATATCACAGGAGGCGTGCACCTGAAGGAGTTCTCCGGCTGCTCGGAACACAACAGAGATGGAAGACAGGAAGTGGGCAGGCGCGGCCACAATAATCGGCCTCGGTGGCGGCCTGTCATCCTCGATGGTGGCGTTTCAAGCTCGATGCTCGATGGTCGTCATCGATTGCATAGCCGGAGTCCTCAACGGAGGTGGTTCCGGCTCAGACCTCGACGGCAGCACCCACCTCGACGCCATGCATGCCACCGACCCCATGCGTAGCCCGGATCTGATCTGACCGCCATGGCCCCGCGTGCAAACCAAGCCTCCCCGCGCACACGGATCCGGCCGTTGCCTTCCTGTTGTGCGCACCTTCCTGGCAGATGTTGCATCATAGTACAGAGGCGTAGGCCGACGCTTGCCCTGGCCCTATCCCCGTCGGTGGCCGTGCCGGCGACCAGAGAGAGCACAACTGCGCCTCCCCTTGTCGTCTCCCCCGCTGGTGGCTGTTCTCCTTCACGACTCCGGCTTCCAGCGGACGGCGCTCCAACGAAGAGTGCGGCGATGAGGAGGTCGTGTGGGCGGCGGTGAGGGCAAGCGGTGAAAAAGGTGTTAGGATTTAATTAATCCTATTAATCTCTGCTTTTCCAAATCGAGGCGGTTGTCTCGTGTCCCTTCGGACCCACCCCATCGGGGGCTATATATATGTGTAATCCCATCATCAATGAGAACAACTATTCACTTTTGCTTCTGTGTCTATTGTCTCTCTCGTTCTCTAGTCAAAACACGTTATCAGCACGCTCTCGGCAGAGCGACTACCGGCCTCACGGGGCGACACGGAACGGCGGAAGACCGAGGCCGGCGACGTCTCGAAGAGCAGCAGCGACGCTCCCCGGCAGACGACACGGCCCTCGTCTTGCATCTGGCGCAGATCGGCAGGCCTCGGCCAGTCCTCCACAGCGATGCCCTTGGTCATGTCGCTACCCCCGGCGAGGCCCTTCCCACGCACGGGGCCCGCGTTACTCAGCAGCGGCTATGGCCATGACCAATCCCGGTGCGGCACGCAGGCCCGCATCAGCGGCAGTGCCTGCGACCGACCCTCCACCCCGACTCCATGCCACGACGCCCCCCAACAACTCCAACGATTTTCAACTCGAACGAACTCCAAGAGAGGAAAATCCTAAGGGGAAGAAGAACTGAATCGGAGTCGAGCACCACGCAAACATCAGCGTCTTCGTCTAATAAACAAGGTGCTACTTTACTAATTTCGTTCCTGACTACAAAATAATTGATTTCCCATGAACAGAAAGCCATGAAGCAAGTCTTTACCCGACGAGGCCCCATGCCTGGTGGCTGGTGCTCGAGTCCACTGCCAACGGCAGCGGTCGGCGTCGCCTTGGCGCACGAGGTCGGAGGCGGCTCCCTGCGGGGCAGCACCCTCCAGCGCGTGGCACCCAGCCCGATGATGCTTCTCATCCCTCCAACGCTAGGCACGGGACGCTCCCATCAGCGCGGCTCCAATCGACGGAACCTGCGCATGGCGGTGCCCGCGACCACGGCTTATGGCATACGCCGCTGCACCCTCGATCTGTAGAAAGGCGCGGGGCAGTGGACCATGGCGCGGCTATAGGGCTTCAACTCCCCGACGAGCGGCGAACCGGTTAGCAACGGGCGTGCGGGCAGGGGTTAGCCAGGGGGATGGTGATTTTAAATCGTTAGATCTCAGATTAAAGCAATGGCATTGGTGGGTAATTAAAGCGTAAAACGCGTTTAGCATGTTGGAGGGATGTAGACCATCAGATTGCAGGCCTTGATGGATAGGATGATCTGGTTCTCCGCCATCTCTTTCTTTTATAGTGGTAGTAGATGCTTGAAGTATTATTGTTTTTACGTCAATATTAAACTTTTGTTTTGAATCTTATGGTTCTGAACATTCATTCCAAAATAAAGATAAATTACATGGATAAATATGTTAGGTAGCATTCCACATCGAAAATTCTATTTTTATCATTTACCTACTCGAGGACGAGCAGGAATTAAGATTGGGGATGCTTGATACGTCTACAACGTATCTATAATTTTTGATTGTTCCATGCTATTATATTATCTATTTTGGATGTTTTATATGCATTAATATGCTATTTTATATTATTTTTTAGACTAACTTATTAACCCAGAGCCCAGTGCCAGTTTTTGTTTTTTTCCTTGTTTTTGAGTTTCGCAGAAAAGGAATACCAAACGGAGTCCAAACAGAATAAAACATTTGCGATGATTTTTCTTGGACAAGAAGACACCTAGGAGACTTGGATATGAAGTCGGAGGAGCCATGAGGCGGCCACAAGGGTGGAGGGTGCGCCCCCTGTCTTGTGCCCACCCCGTGACTCCCCTGACCTAATTCTTTTGCCTACATATTCGCATATATTCCCAAACCACCAGAAGCATCCATGAAAAGACTTTTCCACCACCGCAACCTTCTGTAACCATGAGATCCCATCTAGGGACCTTTTCCGGCACCCTGCCGGAGAGGGGTTCGATCACGGAGGGCTTCTACATCAGCCCTATTGCCCTTCCGATGAAGCATGAGTAGTTTACCATAGACCTACAGGTCCATAGCTAGTAGCTAGATGACTTCTTCTCTCTCTTTGATTCTCGATACCATGTTCTCCTCGATGTTCTTGGACATATATCTGATGTAATACTCTTTTGCAGTGTGTTTGCCGAGATCCGATGAAATGTGGATTTATGATCAACTTATCTATGAATATTATTCGAATATTCTCTGAATTCTTCTATGCATGATTTGATATTTTTGTAATTCTCTTTGAACTATCGGTTTGGTTTGGCCAACTAGATTGGTTTTTCTTGCAATGGGGAAGTGCTTAGCTTTGGGTTCAATCTTGTGGTGTCTTTCCCAGTAACAGTACGAGCAGCAAGGCGCGTATTGTATTGTTGCCATCAAGGATAAAAAGCTGGGGTTTTCATCATATTGCTTGAGTTAATTCCTCTACATGATGTCATCTTACTTAATGTGTTACTCTGTTATTCATGAACTTAATACTCTAGATGCAGGCGGGAGTCGGTCGATGTGTAGAGTAATAGTAGTAGATGCAGAATCATTTCGGTCTACTTGACACAGACGTGATGCCTATATATCATAATTATTGACTTAGATATTGTCATAACTTTGCGCTTTTCTATCAATTGCTCGACAGTAATTTGTTCACCCACCATATTATTTGCTATCTTGAGAGAAGCCTCTAGTGAAACCTAGGGCCCCCGGGTCTATTTTCCATCATATTAGTTTCTGATCTACTATTTTTGCAATCTTTTACTTTCTGATCTATAAACCAAAAATACCAAAAATATTTACTTTATCGTTTGTTTCATTTCATCTATCTCTATCAGGTCTCACTTTTGCAAGTAACCGTGAAGGGATTGACAACTCATTTACCGCATTGTGTGCAAATTATTTGATTGTTTGTGCAGGTATTGGTGATTTGTGTGTTGTCTCCTACTGAATTGATACCTTGGTTTTCAAATTGAGGGAAATACTTATCTCTACTTTGCTGCATCACTCTTTCCTCTTCAAGGAAAAAACCAATGCAACATCAAGAATTAGCAAGAGAGCACCACGTCGGCTCCGACAGTCGAGGGAAGAGCTCCTCCCACAGGCGCGGCCGTGGAAGTTGTTGCGCCGAGGTCAAGGAGGGAGGCAAGCAGAGGCCACCCAGCCAGCTCACCCGCGGTCTCACTCTGGCGACATGACCTGAGAGTTCGTGGTGTGGATGGAGAGTCCGCCGTGCACCTGGATTGAGCTCCCGCGCTCCTTCGTGAAGGAGCTACAGGCAGGAGGGCCCGTCGGGCTATGGCTGTAGCCTGAAGGCTACTACAACCAGTCCTCGTGTGTGGAGGTCGAGGTTACCCCCTCAGGCCACGTCTTCCCGACCCATGAGTGGCAGACGGACGCCTGTGCCCGAGGCTTGAAGGGGAGGAACACCCTCCACTTCAAGCATGACGAGGCGAGTACGCTCTTTGTGAAGACCTTTGAGGAAGACGGCGAGCGCCTAGGGTGCTTCCCGGAGGGTGACAGAAGCGGCAACGACCACCTCACCGACGACGACGGTCATGGCGGCGGCATCCTCAATGGTTAACTTGCCCTTGGCGATGGTCGTGACGCCTCCACTAGCGGCGACACCTCCTCCGGGGGAGCTCGGGCGACGATGACTATGACAAGCCGTCACGTCGCCGCCCCCGGGTTAAGGTGGAGGAGGACACCGACTAGGCGCCGTGATGCCGGAGTCAGGGTCTCCAGAGCCGCGGCCCCCAGGAGGCCATTTCTTTTGCTTTATATCCTGCACCAAAGTCATGAAGGGCCCCATGGGGGCGTGTAAGGAACTGCAGCACTTGCGCCTTTATATTAGCATTTCCATCTTATGTTTCTTAAATTGCGTTTGCGCTTCTCACTTGGGACGAGTTCCCTTTTTGTTCTTACAATAGCTTGGTCCTCTATGTCGACATGGCCCAGTCTCCAGGTAAGCTTCTGCCCTTGCTGGTATGCCAGGTCGCGATGCCGTGTGCAAGGCTAGGAGGTGAGCGACTCGAGGTCTGGTAAGAGCTCCTGAGACGCGATGCTCACGAGGTCCCCTTTGGCGTGCAAGCGGCTCACGAAAGATTAAAGAGGGGAGATTCCTTGCCCGAGCGGGGCCGCAAGAACTTAAGCGAGGCAATAAAGATGAGGTTCGCACCCGGGGTGAATTGGATAACTTAGCTCAGTATGCTCGTGGCGGATCCCTACGTCGTGAGGACGTCCTTCTTTGGGGTTTCTGGCCTTGCATGCGTTTCTTGTTCTATAGCAACCAACATAAGTCCACTAGGGGTGCATGAGAAGAATAGACGCCCAATGTACTTTGAAAAAACGCTTGCACTGCCTAGCCGCACCCTTCTCCATGTGTTCCCTCATGAGGCTCTCCCCTCATCTCTTTGCCCACCATGATGCTCTACATCCTCAGGACCCGACCCTCGAGCAAAGCTCAGCCACCGCTGGTATGCCAGGTCACGATGCCGTGTGCAAGGCCAGGAGGTGAGGGCTCGAGGGCCAGTAGGAGCTCCTGAGACACGATGCTCAAGAGCCCCCCATTTAATGTGCAAGCGGTTTGCATAGAAAATGAATGGTTACGCCTTGCGTGAGTTGCTAGGAAAGAGTGTGTTGGCTGATAACCCACAAGTGTAGGGGATAATTGTAGCCTCTTTCGATAAGTAAGAGTGTCGAACCCAACAAGGAGCTAAAGATAGAATAAATATTCCCTCAAGTTCTATCGACCACCGATACAACTCTACGCACACTTGACGTTCGCTTTACCTAGAACAAGTATGAAACTAGAAGTACTTTGTAGGTGTTGTTGGATAGGTTTGCAAGATAATAAAGAACGCGTAAAGAAAAAGTAGGGGCTGTTTAGATAAATATGCAATAAAGTAAATATAGTGAGTGTGGGAAAGTGGTGGTAGGAGTTGTGGAATTGTCCCTAAGCAATTGACTATGTTACTAGACAGGTAATCACTATTGCAATTCTATTTGAGGGAGAGGCATAAGCTAACATACTTTATCTTCTTGGATCATATGCACTTATGATTGGAACTCTAGCAAGCATCCGCAACTACTAAAGATTCATTAAGGTAAAACCCAACCATAGCATTAAAGTATCAACTCCCCTTTATCCCATACGCAACAATCCCCTTACTCGGGTTTGTGTTTCAGTCACTCATGCAACCCACTATAAGAGAATCATGAAAGCATTGCAACACCCTACAGTGGGAATCCCTCACGCTTGCGCGACACGGAGGGCACCATAGGACATCACCAATAATAAAACATGCAACTCAAACCAATCATAGCAATTCATCAATCACCGATAGGACAATAGAAATCTACTCAGACATCATAGGATGGCAACACATCATTGGAAAAAAAATATGAAGCATAAAGCACCATGTTCAAGTAGAGGGTACAGCGGGTTGCGGGAGAGTAGACCGCTGGATATAGATGGGGGAAGGTGATGGAGATGTTGGTGAAGATGACGACGGTGTTGGTGAAGATCGCGGTGATGATGATGCCACCCGGCGACGTTCCTGCGCCACCGGAAGCAAGGGGGAGAGAGCCCCCTTCTTCTTCTTCTTCCTTGACCTTCTCCCTAGATGGGAGAAGGGTTTCCCCTCTGGTCCTTGGCTCCCATGGCGTGGGAGGGGCGAGAGCCCCTCCGAGATTGGATCTATCTCTTTGTTTCTGCGTTTTTAGATTCTACCCCTTCACCGTTTCTTAAATATCCGGAGATCCGCAACTCCGATTGGGGTGAATCTTTTGCCCAGATCTTTCTCATAAAATTAGCTTTCTTGCGCCAAAAGAAGAGTGTCAACCGCCTTACGGGTGGCCCACGAGAGCCCAGGCCGCGCCCAGGGGGAGAGCGCACCCCCTATCTTGTGGCCAACCTGGACACCATTTTGCGTTGATTTTACTTCCAGAAAATCATAAATATTCCAAAAAAATCTCCGTCCATTTTTATCCCGTTTGGACTCCGTTTGATATTGGGTTTCTGCGAAACAAAAAACATGCAACAGACAGGAACTGGCACTGGGCACTGGATCAATATGTTAGTCCCAAAAAATAGTATAAAAAGTTGCCAAAAGTATATAAAAGTTGAATAATATTGGCATGGAACAATCAAAAATTATAGATATGACGGAGACGTAGCAGCATCCCTAAGCTTAATTCCTGCTCGTCCTCGAGTAGGTAAATGATAAAAAAAGATAATTTTTGATGTGGAATGCTACCTAGCATAATATTGACCATGTAATCTAATCATGGCATGAATATTAAGACACGAGTTATTCAAAGCAATAGTCTATCATTTGACATAAAAACAATAATACTTCAAGCGTACCAATAAAGCAATAATGTCTTTTCAAAACAACAAGGCCAAAGCAAGCTTATCCCTACAAAATCATACAGTTTGGCCATGCTTCATTTTTGTCACACGAAATGCCCCCATCATGCACAACCCTGATGACAAGCCGAGCAATTGGTTCATACTTTTTAACGCGCTTCAGCTTTTTCAACCCTCACGCAATACATGAGAGCAAGCTATGGATATAGCACTATAGGTGGAATAGAATATAAAGATGGAGGTTATGTGGGGAAGACAAAAAAGGAGAAAGTCTCACATCGACGCGGCTAATCAACGGGCTATGGAGATGCCCATCAATTGATGTCAATGCGAGGAGTAGGGATTGCCATGCAACGGATGCACTAAGAGCTATAAGTGTATGAAAGCTCAACAAAAGAAACTAAGTGGGTGTGCATCCAACTTGCTTTCTCATGAAGACCTAGGGAATTTGAGGAAGCCCATCGTTGGAATATACAAGCCAAGTTCTATAATGAAAATTCCCACTAGTATATGAAAGTGACAACATAGGAGACAATCTATATGAAGAACATGGTGCTACTTTGAAGCACAAGATATGAGACTCACTACATGAAGAACATGGTGCTACTTTGAAGCACAAGTGTGGAAAAAGAGATAGTAACATTGCCCCTTTTTATTTATTTCCTTTTTTCTTTTTCTTTTTTTTGGCCTTTTTTCTTTTTTTTCTTTTTCTTCTGTGTGATAGAGCGTATCGTATCACGAGGTTTGGATGCGCTGGCGAAGTTTGCACCAACTCTCGAGGTGAGAAAGGACAATGCATGGTACCGAAGAGGCTAGCAATGATGGAAAGGTAAAAGTGCGTATAATCCATGGACTCACATTAGTCATAAAGAACTCATATACTTATTGCAAAAGTTTATTAGCCCTCGAAGCAAAGTACTACTATGCATGCCCCTAGGGGGATAGATTGGTAGGAAAAGACCATCACTCGTCCCCGACCGCCACTCATAAGGAAGACAATCAAAGAAACACCCCATGCTTCAAATTTGTCACACAACGGTTACCATACGTGCATGCTACGGGACTTGCAAACCTCAACACAAGTGTCTCTACAATCCACAACCACCCACTAGCATGACTCTAATATCACCATCTTTATATCGCAAAACTATTGCAAGGAATCAAACATATCATATTCAGCGATCTTCAAGTTTATGTAGGATTTTATGACTAACCATGTGAATGACCAATTCCTGTCATCTCTCTAAATAGATATAAGTGAAGCAAGAGAGTTTAATTCTTTATACAAAATATATGCCCACGCTCTAACAAATATAAGTGAAGCAAAAGAGCACTCTACAAATGGCGGTTTTCTATGTAAAGAGAAACAGGCAATCCAACTTCAAATGATATAAGTGAAGCACATGAAGCATTCTATAAAGCCACACTCAAAAGATTTAAGTGAAGTGCAATGATCATTCTATAAATAAACCAAGGAATATATCATACCAGCATGGTGCATAAAAGAAAAATGAAAACTAAATGCAAAAGATGCTCCAAGACTTGCACATAATGCATAAACAAAACGAATACGAAAACATACCGATACTTGTTGAAGAAAGAGGGGATGTCTTCCGGGGCATCCCCAAGCTTAGACGCTTGAGTCTCCTTGAATATTTACTTGGGGTGCCTCGTGCATTGCCAAGCTGGAGCTCTTGCCTCTCTTACTTTTCCTCATATCGAGACCTTCTCGTTTAGACACTTCATCCACACAAAACTTCAACAGAAAACTCGGTAAGATCCGTTAGTATAATAAAGCAAATCACCACTCTAAGTACTGTTGCAAACCAATTCATATTTTGTTTTTGCATTTTGTCTACTGTAATATAACTTTTCCATGGCTTAATGCACTGATATAAATTGATAGTTTCATCAAAACAAGCAAACTATGCATCAAAAACAGAATCTGTCAAAAACAGAACAGTCTGTAGCAATCTGAACATCCACCATACTTATGGTACCCCAAAAATTCTACCAAAATTAGGAAAAATAAACAAGTTCTACAGAAAGAGAGTGCAAAAGGAATCAGAACCATTTGATGTTCAAGTTAAAAATGTAAAATCGCACACTACAGCTAAGGTTTCTGTCCTGCACCGTACAAACCAACAAGCATTGTAAACATCCTAAAGGCAAACATTGGCACATTATTTTTATAATACAATGGAATTGTACAAGGGGATAATTATTTTTTATGAAAAGTTTCTGTAATCAAGATTCACAAAGTTTTCGTGAGCATGAACAAAGTTCAAGGAGCTCTCCCACTTCAACAATGCTTGTCTTTCTTACTTTCACTTTCCTTTTTGAAAAGTTTTAGGTTCCCCTCTTTTTAAAAAAAAAACTATATGAAAGCACTCAATAGAAATAAATGACACTCTAAAACTTCCGGGTTGTCTCCCTGGCAGCGCTTTCTTTAAAGGCATTAAGCTAGGCATTTAGTGCTCAAGTAATGAATCCACCCGGATCCCAAGGTATATCAAAGCCAATTTTAATTAACAATGATTTGTAATTTAGTAGTGAGCACAAAGTAACATATATCATGCAACAACGAAGTCTAACTATCTTCCTATGCATCGGCATGTCATAAAAGAACAATTCATGCACACCAAGTAAAGGCCAATGCATAGTATAAGTAGTTTCTTGCAATTCTACCATATTGGAAACATAGAGAGGTGGAGATATAGTTCCTCTCTCATAATAATTGAAAGTAGGAGCAGCAAGCACATGCATATTACATTCATCAAAATCATCATGTGCAATGGTAAAAGGCAACCCATCAATATAATCCTTACTAAGCGCAAACTTCTCTGATATAGTGTAGTCGGGAGAATTCAAAAAGATAATAGGACTATCATGCGTGGGTGCAATAGCAACAATTTCATGTTTAACATAAGGAACTATAGCAAGTTCATCTCCATAAGCATAATTCATATTGGCATCTTGGCCACAAGCATATCAAGCATCATCAAAAAGGGATATTTCAAGAGAATCAACAGGATCATAGCAATCATCCTTCGGTAAGCATGAAGGGGAATTAAACAATGTATGAGTTGAAGAGTTACTCTCATTAGAAGGTGGGCACGGGTAGCTAATACGCTCTTCCTCCTTTTGTTCTTCGCTCTCCTCATCATCTTTTTCATCCAATAAGCTCACAGTTTCATCAATTTCTTCTTCCATAGCTTCCTGCAAAATATTAGTCTCTTCTTGGACAGCGGAGAAGTCCTCAATATATGGTTTAACATAGGCATTAGAAGCATAATTATCATAACAATATTGAATTATGGCAAAATTTTCAGATTTGTAAAGAGTAGCATCATACTTTTCAATCAAAGAGGCAATCTCATAAGCACCTTTAAAAGCAACAAATTCTTCAATTTGTTGAACATCATAGTAATTGTAAACACCCTTAGCATACGAAGATACAATTCCATTATCACTAAACAAGCATTGATAGGGTAGGTGTTTCTTAGGGTCTTCAGAACAACAAGTAAACTCATATATTTCACATAAAGTCCAAGCATAGCATTGCAAACGTTGAATTTGATCCCATAATAGTTTCCCTTTTTCAGATATATGATGTCGCACAAAACAAGCATGCTCATCTAAAGATTTGCCCTCAACTAAACTAGTGGGGGTTTCAGCACGAGCACAAAGGGATCAGAGATGATCCAAGTAAAAAGCTTCAGGAGTGTGATAGATTTTGAGTGGTTCTTCAACCATTGGTGCAGTAGGTACAACTAATTTTTTTGGTATTTTGCGTGTCCTACCCATAACTAAAGATAGGAAACAACTAAGAACAGCAAATAAAAATTACTTAGTGATAAAGCAAACAAGCACACACGAGAATATTCACCCCACGCTATGATTCCCCGGCAACGGCGCCAGAAAAAGGTCTTAATAACCCACAAGTGTAGGGGATAATTGTAGCCTTTTTCGATAAGTAATAGTGTCGAACCCAACGAGGAGCTAAAGGTAGAATATATATTCCCTCAAGTTCTATCGACCACCGATACAACTCTACGCACACTTGAGGTTCGCTTTACCTAGAACAAGTATGAAACTAGAAGTACTTTGTAGGTGTTGTTGGATAGGTTTGCAAGATAATAAAGAACGCGTAAATAAAAAGTAGGAGCTGTTTAGATAAAGATGCAATAAAGTAAATATAGCGAGTGTGGGAAAGTGGTGGTAGGAGTTGTGGAATTATCCCTAAGCAATTGACTATGTTACTAGACCGGTAATCACTATTGCAATTCTATTTGAGGGAGAGGCATAAGCTAACATACTTTCTCTTCTTGGATCATATGCACTTATGATTGGAACTCTAGCAAGCATCCGCAACTACTAAAGATTCATTAAGGTAAAACCCAACCATAGCATTAAAGTATCAAGTCCCCTTTATCCCATACGCAACAATCCCCTTACTCGGGTTTGTGTTTCAGTCACTCACGCAACCCACTATAAGCGAATCATGAACGCATTGCAACACCCTACAGCGGGAATCCCTCACGCTTGCGCGACACGGAGGGCACCATAGGACAGCACCAATAATAAAACATGCAACTCAAACCAATTATAGCAATTCATCAATCACCGATAGGACAATGGAAATCTACACATACATCATAGGATGGCAACGCATCATTGGAAAATAATATGAAGCATAAAGCACCATGTTCAAGTAGAGGGTACATCGGGTTGCGGGAGAGTGGACCGCTGGATATAGATGGGGGAAGGTGATGGAGATGTTGGTGAAGATGACAGCGGTGTTGGTGAAGATCGCGGTGATGATGATGGCACCCGGCGGCGTTCCGGCGCCACCGGAAGCAAGGGGGAGAGAGTCCCCTTCTGCTTCTTCTTCCTTGACCTTCTTCCCCTCTGGTCCTTGGCTCCCATGGCATGGGAGGGGTGAGAGCCCCTCCGAGATTGGATCTATCTCTCTGCTTCTGCGTTTTCAGATTCTACCCCTTCACCGTTTCTTAAATATCCGGAGATCCGTAACTCCGATTGGGGTGAATCTTTCGCCCAGGTATTTCTCATAAAATTAGCTTTCTTGTGCCAAAAGAAGAGCGTCAACCGCCTGACAGGTGGCCCACGAGAGCCCAGGCTGCTCCCAGGGGGGAGGGCGCGCCCCCTGTCTCGTGGCCACCCTGGACACCGTGTCACGTTGATTTTACTTCCAGAAAATCATAAATATTCCAAAAAAAATATCCGTCCATTTTTATACCGTTTGGACTCCGTTTGATATTGGGTTTCTACGAAACGAAAAACTTGCAACAGACAGGAGCTGCACTGGGCACTGGATCAATATGTTAGTCCCAAAAAATAGTATAAAAAGTTGCCAAAAGTACATAAAAGTTGAATAATATTGGCATGCAACAATCAAAAATTATAGATACGACGGAGACGTATCATTGGCTAGTAGCTGAGGTAGACTGGTTTACTTAGCCTTTGCGGACGAGTTGTTGCTTGATCGAGGCCAACCCTCCTGAGGTGACAGGGTGTCGTCGACGCTGCTCGGGGCCTACCTCCTGGGGTTTCTGCATGTTTAGCCAGTCATGAAATACGATAGGCGATGCATGGTTGCTAATCTTCTCATGATCGTTCTGTGAGAAGACGAAGGCACTAAGGACCTTATGAGGTGACGTGCACGGGGCCGGCCCGCAAGCCAGAGCTCAATTTCTTAGATTTATCGATGCTGCTAGGACGGACCTGAGCACAGGCGATGTGCCGGTAGCCCCCTATTGCGGGATGCTCAAGGGGAGAGCTGGCAACGCGCAAAGCCCGTAGGGGTGTCTCCAAGGGTGATAAATAACCAGGCGTCGGGTTAACAATCACAGTAGCTCATGAAAACATAGCAGGTTCAAGGTATATGAGCAAAATGATACAGTTGCAGGGGCGGGCCCTGACAGCTTGAGGATAATGCAGCCCGGGGGGCGCCCTCAATTGAACAAACCAAAAGGCCACCCGACACTGGTGTTGCTGAAGCATCAAGGATGCTGAAGGAGCGTGCCGTGGAGGCTGCTCTTCACGAGCCATGCAACTCCTGAGGCATGAGGAGCTCACAAGGCCCAGGGGCTCGGGAGGGTCTGGAGCCTCCTCAGACATGATCTCCAAGCACCGGGCCTCCAGAGATGCCATCACGCACTGCATGAACTACTCGTATGTGGTCCCAGGGTCCAGCAGACCGAACGGCATGCAGACGTAACTGCAGGAGTAGGCCATGCTCCGGCCGATGTGCGACGGCCAGAAGAGTCCCTACGAAGTGGCCCTGTTGAGGCCCGGGATATTAACGCAGACGCGCAGCCCATCGTTTATGTCGGGAGCGGCAACTGCACTGGTGGGCCGCGCAGGGCGGCGCTCTCCGCGCATGTCTTGCGCCTCCTGAAGCTCGTTGATTGCATTGTGATGAATTCTCGTGTACCTGGCGCCTCACACCGTGCTCCTTGCTCGTGGGGAAGAGGCATCGCATGCGCCTTGCTATGCAAGAGGAAGAGGCACCCCAGCAGTGGGCACCGAGGATGAGGCGTCTCTAGAGGGCTTCTTGGCATCCTGAAGGATCTTGCGGAGAAGCTGCTTCTTCTTCGCGGGAGTGGCCTCAGGAGGTAGGGTGCCACCCTCGTCATCAGAGTTGTCAGCCGTTGCGGCACGATAGGCATGCTCAAGAGAGCAGACGTCATTCTTCTCATCTTAGGCGACCGTGATGATGCCACGGCATCCTGGCATCTTGAGGACGTTGTAGCCATGATGGAGAGCCGCCATGAACTTGGCAAGGGCAGAGTACACAGGATGGCATTGTACAGGAGGCCGATGTGGGCGACGTCATAGTCGATGAGCTCGGTGCGGTAGTTATCAAGCTTGCCGAAGGTGACAGGGAGACACACTTGCCCCAGGGGAATGGTGGAACCATCTGTCACCCCAGACAACGGCCTGGTGGGCATGAGCTGATCATAAGGCACCTGAAGCCTCTTGAAGGTCTCGATAGAGAGCACATTGAGAATAGCTCCACCGTCAATGAGGGTCTTGGTGATGGAGACGTTGCTGATAGTGGGCGTGCAAACCATGGGGAGCGCCCCGGCGATAGCCATAGACTCAGGTGATGGCGACGTCATGCCGCACGTGGCCCCGCAGGGCCCTGGGCTGAAGCTGAATGGCGCTCACCCGGCGGAAGAGCTGCTTGGCATGGCAAACGGACGTAGGCGCTTGAGACCCACCGAGGATACAAGCGACCGCATGGGGCCCGAAGCCGCAAAGCGCGCGATGATCTGATCGCAGAGTTCTTCCCACAAGGACACCAAGGCCTCGGGGAGCCCGCGGAGCCAATCGTGCGGGACTTCTGCGAGAGCCACGGGAGCCAGTTTGCCATGGGTTTGTCGTTGCCTCCCGTCGTTGAAATGCTCTAGGCATACAACCGGAGGAATTCCATGGGGTGTGTCATGCCATCATAGCGCGGGGGCAGGACCGCTCTGAATATGACCGGCCACTGCGGTGCAGGTCCGGAGTGAAGGGAGGTGTGGCGGTGTGGCCGTCATGCTACATGGATGGCGGCAGCAAAGAGGCCTACTGCCCATGAGCAGCGGGGTCGATGGTGGCGGTAGCAACGGGAGAGGCGGAGCGGCGAGGAGCACAGCGGCCTACGGGCGCCATCTGGGTGACGCAAGCAGCCTGACGCCCAATGCGAACCCGATAAGCGTCAGCCATGGGAGCGATGAAGCAGAGAAGAAGCGAAGGCGGAGGAAGGATTACGACACACCCCTACCTGGCACACCAAATGTCGGGATCAAGGCTCCGCAGACCCAAAACAAGGTTCGAACTCTAGGGGATGAACTAAATCCTAGTCCAACTGCTGCCTCAAGCTGATCGCCCTATGGCTTGGTCCCGTCGAGCTCGTGCGAGCGGGGAGAGGAATGAACATGGAGATTTACCCAGGTATGGGCCACCTTGTGGTGTAAAACCCTATTCCTTCTTTGTAGTGGATTGGCCTCATGATACGTCTCCAACGTATCTATAATTTTTGATTGTTCCATGCTATTATATTACCTGTTTTGGATGTTTATGGGCTTTACTTTACACTTTTGTATCATTTTTGGGACTAACCTACTAACTGGAGGCCCAGCCCGAATTGCTGTTTGTTTGCCTATTTCAGTGTTTCGAAGAAAAGGAATATCAAACGGAGTCCAAATGGAATGAAACCTTTGGGAGCGATATTTTTGGAACAAACGCAACCTAGGAGACTTGAAGTGGACATCAAGAAGCAGCTGAGGCGGCCACGAGGGTGCAAGGCGTGCCCTAGGGGGGTGGGTGCGCCCCCACCCTCGTAGGCCCCTCGTGGCACCCCTGACCGACTTCTTTCGCCTATATATACCACCATACCCTGAAAACATCCAGGAGCACCACAAAACCCTATTTCCACTGCCGCAACCTTTTGTATCCGCAAGATCCCATCTTGGAGCCTTCATCGGGGTTCCGCCCGAGGAGGAATCGACCATGGAGGGCTTCTACATCAACACCATAGCCTCTCCGATGAGTTGTGAGTAGTTTACCACAGACCTTTGGGTCCATAGTTACTAGTTAGATGGCTTATTCTCTCTCTTTGAATCTCAATACAAAGTTCTCCTCGATCTTCTTGGAGATCTATTCGATGTAACTCTTTTTGCGGTGTGTTTGTCGAGGTCCGATGAATTGTGGGTTTATGATCAAGTTTATCTATGAGAAATATTTGAATCTCCTATGAATTCTTTTATGTATGATTGGTTATCTTTGCAAGTCTCTTCGAATTATCAGTTTGGTTTGGCCTACTAGATTGATCTTTCTTGCAATGGGAGAAGTGCTTAGCTTTGGGTTCAATCTTGCAGTGTCATTTCCCAATGACAGGAGGGGCAACAAGGCACGTATTGTATTGTTGCCATCGAGGATAAAAATATGGGGTTTATATCATATTGCTTGAGATTATCCCTCTACATCATGTCATCTTGCCTAATGTGTTACTCTGTTCTTATGAACTTAATACTCTAGATGCATGTTGGATAGCGGTCGATGTGTGGAGTAATAGTAGTAGATGCAGAATCATTTCGGTCTACTTGTCGTGGACGTGATGCCTATATACATGATCATGCCTAGATATTCTCATAACTATGCACTTTTCTATCAATTGCTCGACAGTAATTTGTTCACCCACCGTAATAATTATGCTATTTTGAGAGAAGCCACTAGTGAAACCTATGGCCCCCGGGTCTATCTTTTATCATATAAGTTCCGATCTATCTTTATTTGCAATCTTTACTTTCCAATCTATATGATAAAAATACCAAAAATATTTATCTTATCTTATTATCTCTATCAGATCTCACTTTTGCAAGTTACCGTGAAGGGATTGACAACCCCTTTATTGCGTTGGTTGCGAGGTTCTTGTTTTTTTGTGTAGGTACGAGGGACTTGCTTGGAGCCTCCTACTGGATTGATACCTTGGTTCTCATAAACTAAGGGAAATACTTACACTACTTTGCTCCATCAACCTTTCCTCTTTAAGGGAAAACCAACGCAGTGCTCAAGAGGTAGCAAGAAGGATTTCTGGCGCCGTTGCCGGGGAGGTCTTCTCACAAGTCAATACATACCAAGTACCCATCACAAACTCATCTCCCTTGCATTACATTATTTGCCATTTGCCTCTCGTTTTCCTCTCCCCCACTTCACCCTTGCTGTTTTATACGCCCTCTCTTTCCGTTCGCCTCTTTTTTTCTTGCCTCTTGTGTGCCCGTTTGCCCTTATGGCTTTGCCTAAAAACGCTGATCTTCACCTTAGAAGGATGGAAGAGATCGAAGGCAACGTTAGAAGCTTTATGACTTTACAATTTGAGCATAATAATTTCTTTAGAAACAATCTTAAAGAACAAAAAAGCTTTATGGAATACATGAATAAAGAGTTTGATGATATGTATGGTTTGAATTCTCAGATTACTCGTCTCAAAAAACCAATAGCCCAAATTTCTGATAAGCAGGCCACCTTAGTTAATAAGATGGCTGGCAAACCAGAAGGGTTAAAGGGAAATAATGATGAAGATCTAAAAGTGCTTGATGTGTCTCCTATTAAATCTTTGTTTTGCAATATGAATCTTGATAGTGATGGGACTGGAGATGAGTCAACTTTAGTTAAAAGACATCTCAACGATTCAGAGTTTTTAGATCTTGATGCTAAAATTGGTAAAAGTGGGATTGGAGAGATCAAAACTTTACATAGCAATGAACCCACTATTTTGGATTTCAAGGAATTTAATTATGATAATTGTTCTTTAAAGATTGTATTTCCTTGTTGCAATGCATGCTAAATTCTCCTCATGCTTATAGTCAAAATAAAGCTTTTACCAAACATATTGTTGATCCTTTGATGCAATCTTATGAAGAAAAACTTGAATTAGAAGTTTCTATCCGTAGAAAACTTTATGATGAGTGGGAACCTACTATTAAAGTTAAAATTAAAGATCATGAATGCTATGCTTTGTGTGATTTGGGTGCTAGTGTTTCCACGATTCCAAAAACTTTATGTGATGTGCTAGGTTTCCATGAATTTGATGATTGCTCTTTAAACTTGCACCTTGCGGATTCCCCTATTAAGAAACCTATGGGAAGGATTAATGATGTTCTTATTGTTGCAAATTGGAATTATGTGCATGTAGATTATATCGATCTTGATATAGATTGCAATCTTTCATGTCCTATTATTCTTGGTAGACCTTTCCTTAGAACGATTGGTGCAATTATTGATATGAAGAAAGGAAATATTAGATTCCAATTTCCATTAAGGAAAGGCATAGAACACCTTCCTAGAAACAAAATCAAATTACCTTATGAATCTATTATGCGAGCCACTTATGAATTGAATACCAAAGATGGCAATACTTAGATCTATTCTCGCTTTTATGCCTAGCTAGGGGTGTTAAACGATAGAGCTTGTTGGGAGGCAACCCAATTTCATTTTTGTTCCTTGCTTTTTGTTCCTATTTAATAATAACTAATCCATCTAGATTCTGTTTAGATGTGGTTTTATGTTTTAATTAGTGTTCGTGCCAAGTAGAACCTATAGGATCATCTTGGGTGATAGCTAATTTGATCTTGCTGAAAAACAGAAACTTTTGAACGCACGAGAATAATTTTAATAAATCAGAGAAACGTGCTTTTGAGTTGATTCTTTTGAAGTAGATCATTAGACTAATTGCCTAGGACTTCCTATTTTGGTAGGTTTTTTAGAGTTTCAGAAGTATTCAAAAGTTACAGATTGCTACAGACTGTTCTATTTTTGACAGATTCTGTTTTTCGTGTGTTGTTTGCTTATTTTGATGAATCTATGGCTATTATCGGGGGGTATGAACCATAGAGAAGTTGGAATACAGTAGGTTTAACACCAATATAAATAAATAATGAGTTCGTTACAGTACCTTAAGTGGTGGTTTTTCTTTCTTGCACTAACGGAGCTTATGAGATTTCCTGTTGAGTTTTGTGTTGTGAAGTTTTCAAGTTTTGGGTAAAGATTTGATGGACTATGGAATAAGGAGTGGCATGAGCCCAAGCTTGGGGATGCCCATGGCACCCCAATATAATTCAAGGACAACCAAAATCCTAAGCTTGGGGATGCCCCGGAAGGCATCCCCTCTTTCGTCTTCGTCTATCGGTAACTTTACTTGGAGCTATATTTTTATTCACCACATGATATGTGTTTTGCTTGGAGCGTCATGTATGATATGAGTCTTTGCTTTTTATTTTACCACAATCATCCTTTCTGTACACACGTTTTGGGAGAGACACACATGATTTGGAATTTATTAGAATACTCTATGTGCTTCACTTATATATTTTGAGCTAGACAATTTTGCTCTAGTGCTTCACTTATATCTTTTTAGAGCACGGCGGTGGTTTTATTTTGTAGAAATTATTGATCTCTCATGCTTCACTTATATTATTTTGTGAGTCTTTTAGAACAGCATGGTATTTGCTATGGTTATAAAATTGGTCCTGGAATGATGGGCACCCAAGTTGGGTATAATAAAAACTATCATAGGAAGTGAATTGGATGCTATGATCAATTTGATGCTTGATAATTGTTTTGAGATATGAGGATGGTAATATTAGAGTCATTCTAGTTAGGTAATTGTGAATTTAAGGTATATTTGTGTTAAAGTTTGTGATTCACGTAGCATGCACGTATGGTGAACCGTTATGTGATGAAGTTGGAGCATGATTTATTTATGGATTGTCTTCCTTATGTGTGGAGGTCGGGATCGCGCGATGGTTAACTCCTACCAACCCTTCCCCTAGGAGCATGCCTGTACTACTTTGTTTTGATTACTTGTAGATTTTTGCAATAAGTATATGAGTTCTTTATGACTAATGTTGAGTCCATGGATTATACGCAATCTCATCCTTCCACCATTGCTAGCCTATCTTGTGCCATCCAACTTTCGCCGGTACCATACACCCACCATATACCTTCCTCAAAACAGCCACCATACCTACCTATTATGGCATTTCCATAGCCATTCCGAGATATATTGCCATGCAACTTTCCACCGTTCCGTTTATTATGACACGCTCCATCATTGTCATATTGCTTTTGCATGATCATGTAGTTGACATCGTATTTGTGGCTAAGCCACCTTGATAATTCTTTCATACATGTCACTCTTGATTCATTGCATATCCCGGTACACCGCCAGAGGCATCCACATAGAGTCATATTTTGTTCTAAGTATTGAGTTGTAAGTAAACAAAAGTGTGATGATCTTCATTATTAGAGCATTGTCCCAAGTGAGGAAAGTATGATGGAGACTATGATTCCCCCACAAGTCGGGAAGAGACTCCGGACTTTTTTTTTTAAAAAAAAAGAGAAAGGCCAAAAAAGAGAGAAAGGCCAAATAAAAAATGAGAGAAAAAGAGAGAAGGGACAATGTTACTATCCTTTTACCACACTTGTGCTTCAAAGTAGCACCATGATCTTCATGATAGAGAGTCTCCTATGTTGTCACTTTCATATACTAGTTGGAATTTTTCATTATAGAACTTGGATTGTATATTCTAGTGATGGGCTTCCTCAAAATGCCCTAGGTCTTCATGAGCAAGCAAGTTGGATGCACACCCACTTAGTTTCTTTTTGAGCTTTCATACACTTATAGCTCTAGTGCATCTGTTGCATGGCAATCCCTACTCACTCACATTGATATCTATTAATGGGCATCTCCATAGCCCGTTGATACGCCTAATTGATGTGAGACTATCTTCTTCCTTTTTGTCTTCTCCACAACCACCATTCTATTCCACATAAAGTGCTATGTCCATGGCTCACGCTCATGTATTGCGTGAAGATTGAAAAAGTTTCAAAATACTAAAGTATGAAACAATTGCTTGGCTAAAACCGGGGTTGTGCATGATTTAAATATTTTGTGTGATGAAGATAGAGCATAGCTAGACTATATGATTTTGTAGGGATAACTTTCTTTTGCCATGTTTTTTTGAGAAGACATGATTACCTTGTTAGTATGCTTGAAGTATTAATATTTCTTATGTAAATATGAACTTTTGTCTTGAATCATTTGGATCTTAACATTCATGGCACAATAAAGAAAATTACATTGAGGATATGCTAGGTAGCATTCCACATCAAAAATTCTGTTTTTATCATTTACCTACTCGAGGGCGAGCAGGAATTAAGCTTGGGGATGCTTGATACATCTCCAACGTATCTATAATTTTTTATTGTTCCATGCTATTATATTACCCGTTTTCGATGTTTATGGGCTATACTTTACACTTTTATATCATTTTTGGGACTAACTTACTAACCGAAGGCCCAGCCCGAATTGCTGTTTTTTTGCCTATTTCAGCGTTTCGAAGAAAAGGAATATCAAACGGAGTCCAAACGGAATGAAACCTTCGGGAGCGGTCTTTTTGGAACAAACGCAACCCAGGAGACTTGGAGTGGACGTCAAGAAGCAGCCGAGGCGGCCACGAGGGTGCAAGGCGCGCCCTAGGGCGGTGGGCGCGCCCCCCACCCTCGTGGGCCCCTCGTAGCTCCCCTGACCGACTTCTTTCGCCTATATATGCCACCATACCCTGAAAACATCCAGGAGCACCACGAAACCCTATTTCCACCGCCGCAACCTTCTGTATCCGCGAGATCCCATCTTGGAGCCTTCGTCGGTGCTCCGCCGGAGGGGGAATCGACCATGGAGGGCTTCTACCTTAACACCATAGCCTCTCCGGTGAGTTGTGAGTAGTTTACCACAGACCTTCGGGTCCATTGTTATTAGCTAGATGGCTTTTTCTCTCTCTTTGAATCTCAATACAAAGTTCTCCTCGATCTTCTTGGAGATCTATTCGATGTAACTCTTTTTGTGGTGTGTTTGTTGAGATCCGATGAATTGTGGGTTTAGGATCAAGTTTATCTATGAGAAATATTTGAATCTCCTCTGAATTCTTTTTTGTATGATTGGTTATCTTTGCAAGTCTCTTCGAACTATCAGTTTGGTTTGGCCTACTAGATTGATCTTTTTTGCAATGGGAGAAGTGCTTAGCTTTGGGTTCAATCTTGCGGTGTCCTTTCCCAGTGACAGCAGGGGCAGCAAGGCACGTACTGTATTGTTGCCATCGAGGATAAAAATATGGGGTTTATATCATATTGCTTGAGTTTATCCCTCTACATCATGTCATCTTGCCTAATGCGTTGCTCTGTTCTTATGAACTTAATACTCTAGATGCATGTTGGATAGCGGTTGATGTGTGGAGTAATAGTAGTAGATGCAGAATCATTTTGGTCTACTTGTCGCAGACGTGATGCCTATATACATGATCATGCCTAGATATTCTCATAACTATGCACTTTTCTATCAATTGCTCGAGAGTAATTTGTTCACCCACCGTAATACTTATGCTATCTTGAGAGAAGCCACTAGTGAAACCTATGGCCCCCGGGTCTATCTTTTATCATATAAGTTTCCGATCTATCTTTATTTTCCATCTTTACTTTCCAATCTATATCATAAAAATACCAAAAATATTTATCTTATCTTATTATCTCTATCAGATCTCACTTTCGCAAGTTACCGTGAAGGGGTTGACAACCCCTTTATCGTTTTGGTTGCGAGGTTCTTGTTTGTTTGTGTAGGTACGAGGGACTTGCATGGAGCCTCCTACTGGATTGATAGCTTGGTTCTCAAAAACTAAGGGAAATACTTACGCTACTTTGCTGCATCACCCTTTCCTATTCAAGGGAAAACCAACATAGTGCTCAAGAGGTAGAACCTCACGAGGAGGCTGAGGATGAACTAGTACAGGACTGATGCCTCGGGAGGGCACAGGTTCTAGTGGGTTCGATCCCTCTCAATGATGGAGACTAACCTACATATATATACTTGCCATGGTCCTCTTCCCTTGGAGAAGGTGGGAAGGGTTGCCACGATGGTCAAATTTGAAGGGGGACAACAGTACATCCTATCCTGACTAAAGGTGGTCTTCGTCTGCAATGCTTCTGGTCGTGACGCAGTGGTGGGCTCGGCGATGACATCCGTCTTGCCGAGCTTGTGGTCTTGGTCTTGTTGCACTGGAATGGAAAACTTTGGGGTATTCCTTGGGAACCCGCATACATCCTTGCCTCCTTAGCACCAAAGAGGAAACTGTCTTGGACTGCGCCCGCTGGCGCCCGCCTGAACTTGGTTGTCATGGCTTACGTCAGCCGCCGCCTCACGAGGCGGGAACCTGCATAGAGATCTCCACTCCTCGGGAGGCAAGCTCGGGAAGCTGTCCCGGGAGGTCTTGATGTCGTTCTCCTCAGGAGGCCAGGGGCCCTCGCGAGGGTCTTGCCCTTGGGGTCCTGAAGCTGGGTCGTACCAGGCCGTAACGAAGCCACGTCATGGGCCGCAAGCAGGCAAGTCTGGGTAGCACCGATCTCAGAACGCCGACAGAGAGAGAGGTTAATTTGACCAACAAGGATGGTTCTTTTCTTGGTTTGTGTTCCGTATATGCACGGTAGGCAGCTCGTGCTAAATAAACCAGTTGTTCTTTTTGTGCAGTTCCACCAAAATCAACCAAATTCGTGCGTAGTTTGTATGATTTCGCCTTTTATAATTTGCAACGCCTTGAACTTACCGTCACCTCCTTTCTTGTGGTGGAAATGAATGATTCCCATTGAAATCAAGTTGAGCACCCCTGTTTGCATAAATACAAAAAAGTGATTAGTATAAGGCAAACTGTATTATGAATTGACTGTTTAAACAGGCAACCTACATGATCCATGCAGAGCACACATTTTAAAAAATGGAACTCACCAGAAAGAATCCTACAACAACATTGTATTGGTCATCACAGCAACAAAGATGGAGATCCGTGAGTCCTTCTAAGCTGAAGTTAGTTTGTTCTTGTGAAAAGTAATGTAACGATCCTTCAATTGCTTCCTTCTGATATGAAGAGGATGATCCTGTTGTGCAAAGGCAAGAGAACAACTAAATGATGCATCCCTGTTTGCTCAAAAAAGGAAAGGAAATAATTAAAACAACACATATGGAGCACTTCTCAAGGACAAATACCACTTTCTCATGACAATGTTTAAACCGTAGCACAAAACCAATAGAGATGACAAAGCTCAATCATATGGATGAAATCCGTTGGCCAATACCAACCTTTGTCAGGAGGCTTATTGCGTAGAGCATACAGATGAAGCACTTCTCCAGAACCATCTGTTGTTATCTACTATGGTTTCCATGCTTACTATATACTCCTCGATTAGTTTAATGTTTCCAACATCTTCTTGTGCAGTTCCACTAAAATATATGTTATCTTCAAAGAAGATCCATGTTTGCACAAGTAGAGATAATTACATATTACATTAAGAGTGACATCAAATCAGTGGCAAAACAATTGCTCATTCCAGTAATAGCAATAAATTAAGATGCAAAACTATATCATTACTTGTGTCATCACAGTTCTAGTGGTTCATTACAGCACGGGGAGTTGATTTTTGTTTTTCTTCCACTTGTTCTTCCCCTTCATCACTTGGTTCAATAACAGACAAGCTTCGCCTTCAATGTAAGATTTGGCATGTCAATTAGGGAGCACACGTATAGCACTAAACAATGACATTAATTTTAGGATGATAGTGGCAAAATACAGGCCAACAATTATGAAATATCATTATGTTACCTCAATGGGATATTACGGTGCACATACAGATTGGTAGTCTTGTCTCCATTTGTGCAGTTCACTAAAATCAAGCAACATTACCGTATAAGTAACACAACATATGAAAGCACACTGCACAATCATGTGAAAGAAGGCTAGTACTGACCTCTCATGACGCGAAATTCAAACAACTCACAAGAAGAAGATCTGAAACAAATTTGCCAACACGGATAGGAAGTCAGATCCCCTCTTATGCAGTTCTATAAGATCAAGCAATCAAGCAACATTGTCGGTGTGACATTTTGGTTGAACTGCACAAAACACTCTTAAAACAAAAATGTTTTGTGCAGTGCAACAAAAGGTCACAATAGCAACGAGGTGAAGTAGATAACCCTGTTTACACAGAGGTGCAAAAGAAACAACTACTTGTCAGTAACGGTGGATGACACATAAGCCCACAAAAAGATCATCTAACTTATCTAAATGGGTAAGAAAGCAAGACAGCAGCATTCTCAAATAGTGGCATTGATTCATATTAACAGAGAGATTATGTTAACAATAAAATTCATTAAACATGTAATTTGCTTTTAACTGTGGCATTGCTTCAATTTTCCAGTGGCATTATCTATTTATATATAAAAAATATTTGATAGGCTCACCAGAAAAAAAAATAGCCTAAGAATTCCCACAAAAATCAGAAACATCTGACCTTTTATTTGATAAATTGAACAACTATAGCCATTAGATTAGATTTAAGTGAAAAATTACCCACCATGCCATTTATTAAGTTGACTAGCTTATTACGACCAATGGGATCTCAAAAATAGCCTATTTGTATAAGCGTTCAGACAAATTACCCATCAATGCTCTTAATTAATGTTTATCATACCCCTTTGATTTATCTATTGAAAAAAGTTAGGTTAAGGTGCTTTCCATGACCATGTTCTTCCGCCGCCGCCAAGTTCTCCTCGGTGTGCCCTTAGACGGCCGGCCGTCCGTCAGCCCCGTGCATGCAAACCAGGGGCGTGGTTTCGTACTTTCTTACTGCATGCAACTATGTCCAAGAAGCTACGTATGAGATCCAAATAGACTGGTGATCATGCATGTATGGGCGAAGGACGGACTTGGCGGCGAGCGAAGAAGGAATAGATTTGCCTACCACGAGCTGCGAGCATGCGAAGGCTTTGTCCGCTGAGAGGGATGTATCCAAATATACTGGCGATCATGCACGTATGGGCAAACATACGTGGCCAGACTTGGCGGCGAGCGAAGAAGGACAAGATTTGCCTGCCACGAGCTGCGAGCATGCGAGGACTTTGTCCGCTGAGAAGGATCGAACAAGGAAATGGATGTGTGACCATCAGAGTCCCATGGCTGCATAGCAGGCCGGCTAGATCCAGTGCCCTCGTACGTGCCTGGTGCATGGCTGATGCCCTTGGACGGACGGACGGCACCATGCATCTATGGGCGAGTGTACATTGACGGACTTGGGGGCGAGCGCTGGAGGACGAGCTTGGCGTACGATGAGCTATGAGCGTGCCAGGCCGAGATTTCACCGAAGTAGTTCCATCGCTGCATGGCGGCCTCATACACGCACGTAGGGCATCGCTGCCAGCCGCTTGTGTGATCAAATGCACGGATACTTGATCCATTATGGCCTCGGATACAAGATCAATCGTAAGCTTGTCTCATGACCGTAGCTCAAGGCTTGGTACCGGCAAGTATGTGAGGTTTTCTATTGCTTCATCTATTCATGCATACGTACATATATTTTCTATTTTTTTATTAGCATCAGCTCTGTAAAACAGGAGGTGTGCGTCCTCACACTATTGTAGCATCAAGATTATTACTCTAATTAACAGGTAGGTAAGAGTTTACAACAATTTTTCTTGATAACAATTTCCCCCTTCTCCATCAGTTTTTTTTACACATTTCACGCCCTCCTTCGGATATCTCAGTATCCATGGTTATATTTTTACATGACAAAACCATGTCATGTATTAGACTACAATACACCACAAATTGTTCACTTACAAATGCATTTCTTATTCAAATGAATTGTATGTTGCTTTGCCTTTCCAATAAATATTGGCATTGTGATATTTGTTAATATAGTTCCAACTGCACACTATGTCCTAGAGCTTTGGTTGGACCCATTATTTTTGAACACTTCATCATGATATCCTGACTTGGTAATTATGTATATAATTGTGTAATAATGCAACAACTGTATGTTATAGATCAAAAAATAAGATTCGGCTATTATAATTCAATCTCCATATACCGTGCATTATTATGTATCTTTATATGTTCCCCTATTGCTTTCATGGTTTTCTAGTAAGTTAATGGCCAATAGCATTATTCGCAAAAAAAATGGCCAATAGCATTAATTTTGTACACTTAAATGTACTATTCCAGCAACAAATTATTCTTCCAACTGTTGAGTACCCAATAGTGTAACATTTTGCCCTGTTATATTCATTCAAAAGAAGTTAATCCAATATTTTCTTCTTATTTTTCTGAAGTGTTGACAAACTGGAAAAAATGTGCTCAGTATTTTCTCGAGAGATGATGTCATGTAGACTGTATACCTTGGTGTTATAAGATTTAGAAGGTGTGCAAGGCTCCCCGCCGTATATTAGGTATTGTCAATTCTCCTTCAATTCTTCTGCTAAACAAGGATGTTCTTTAATTCTTTGGAAAGACTATAATCCTTATTTTCTTCTCTGATTATTTTGCAATGTTGAGAAACCAGTAAAAAGTGTTGACGTATTTCTAAGGAGATGATGTCATGCACACTACGCATTGGGATTTATCAGATTTAAACAAGTTACTGAGACCAATCATCATATTGGAGGTACTGTTTATTCTCCTTTTTTTCATTTGTATTCTGTGAATTTCAGTATTGATTTTTGTTCTAAACTATAGAGGTAGAAAACCACATATTATGTTGTACTGTGTACTATTTCGAGTCTAAGATACAAACCGTTCTTGGTTTTTACATGTCAATTTTTTCTAAGTTTTACCATCTATAAAGCAATAATGATCCATATGAAACATCAAAGTAAAAGTACTATATGTACGGTAACAAAATAAGACATTGTATTGTATAGTTGTATTTGAAGGAAATATGCCCTAGAGGCAATAATAAAATTATTATTTATTTCCTCATATCATGATAAATGTGTATTATTCATGCTAGAATTGTATTACCGAAAAACATGATACATGTGTGAATACATAGACAAACATAACGTCACTAGTATGCCTCTACTTGACTAGCTCATTAATCAAAAATGGTTATGTTTCCTAACCATAGATATGTGTTGTCATTTGATTAACGGGATCACATCATTAGGAGAATGATGTGATTGACATGACCCATTCCGTTAGCCTAGCACTTGATCGTTTAGTATGTTGCTATTGCTTTCTTCATGACTTATACAAAGTTCCTATAACTATGAGATTATGCAACTCCCGTTTACCGGAGGAACACTTTGTGTGCTACCAAACGTCACAACGTAACTGGGTGATTATAAAGGAGCTCTACAGGTGTCTCCAACGATACATGTTGAGTTGGCGTATTTCGAGATTAGGTTTTGTCACTCCGATTGTCGGAGAGGTATCTCTGGGCCCTCTCGGTAATGCACATCACTATAAGCCTTGCAAGCAATGTGGCCAATGAGTTGGTTACGGAATGATGCATTACGTAATGAGTAAAGAGACTTGCCGGTAACGAGATTGAACTAGGTATTGGATACCGACGATCGAATCTCGGGCAAGTAACATACCGATGACAAAGGGAACAACGTATGTTGTTATGCGGTTTGACCGATAAAGATCTTCGTACAATATGTAGGAGCCAATATGAGCATCCAGGTTCCGCTGTTGGTTATTGATCGGAAACAGTTCTAGGTCATGTCTACATAGTTCTCGAACCCGTAGGGTCCACACGCTTAACGTTACGATGACAGTTTTATTATGAGTTTATAAGTTTTGACGTACTGAAGGTTGTTCGGAGTCCCGGATGTGATCACGGACATGACGAGGAGTCTCGAAATGGTTGAGACATAAAGATTGATATATTGGACGACTATATTTGGACACCGGAAGTGTTCCGGGTGATTTCGGAGAAAACCGAAGTGCCGGAGGGGTTTCCGAAACCCCCCGGGGAAGTATTGGGCCTTAGTGGTGAAGGAAATATGCCCTAGAGGCAATAATAAAGTTATTATTTATTTCCTTATATCATGATAAATGTTTATTATTCATGCTAGAATTGTATTAACCGGAAACATAATACATGTGTGAATACATAGACAAACAGAGTGTCACTAGTATGCCTCTACTTGACTAGCTCGTTAATCAAAGATGGTTATGTTTCCTGACCATGAACAATGAGTTGTTATTTGATTAACGAGGTCACATCATTAGTTGAATGATCTGATTGACATGACCCATTCCATTAGCTTAGCACCTGATCGTTTAGTATGTTGCTATTGCTTTCTTCATGACTTATACATGTTCCTATGACTATGAGATTATGCAACTCCCGTTTGCCGGAGGAACACTTTGGGTGCTACCAAACGTCACAACGTAACTGGGTGATTATAAAGGAGCATTACAGGTGTCTCTAAAGGTAGATGTTGGGTTGGCGTATTTCGAGATTAGGATTTGTCACTCCGATTGTCGGAGAGGTATCTCTGGGCCCTCTCGGTAATACACATCACATAAAGCCTTGCAAGCATTACAACTAATATGTTAGTTGTGAGATGATGTATTACGGAACGAGTAAAGAGACTTGCCGGTAACGAGATTGAACTAGGTATTGGATACCGACGATCGAATCTCGGGCAAGTAACATACCGATGACAAAGGGAACAACGTATGTTGTTATGCGGTCTGACCGATAAAGATCTTCGTAGAATATGTAGGAGCCAATATGGGCATCCAGGTCCCGCTATTGGTTATTGACCGGAGACATGTCTCGGTCATGTCTACATTGTTCTCGAACCCGTAGGGTCCGCACGCTTAAGGTTACGATGACAGTTATATTATGAGTTTATGCATTTTGATGTACCGAAGGAGTTCGGAGTCCCGGATGAGATCGGGGACATGACGAGGAGTCTCGAAATGGTCGAGACGTAAAGATCGATATATTGGACGACTATATTCGGACATCGGAAAGGTTCCGAGTGATTCGGGTATTTTTCGGAGTACCGGATAGTTACGGGAGAAGTAATGGGCCTTGATGGGCTTTAGTGGGAAGAGGAAAAAGGCTGCTGCGCCCCCCCTCCCCTTTGGTCCGAATTGGACTAGGGAAAAGGGGGCCGGCCACCTCTCCTTCTCCTCCTATTCCTTCTCCCTTCCTCCCCTCTTGGTGGACTCCTACTAGGACTTGGAGTCCTAGTAGGACTCCCTATCCTGGCCGCACCTTTGCCTTGGCCGGCCTCCTCCTCCTCCATCCTTTATATACAGGGGCAGGGGGCACCCCATAGACACAAGTTGATCCACGTGATCTATTCCTTAGCCGTGTGCGGTGCCCCCTGCCACCATATACCTCGATAATACTGTAGCGGAGTTTAGGCGAAGCCCTGCTGCTGTAGTTCATCAAGATCGTCACCACGCCATCGTGCTGACGAAACTCTTCCCCGACACTTTGCTGGATCGGAGTCCGGGGATCGTCATCGGGCTGAACGTGTGCTCGAACTCGGAGGTGCCGTAGTTTCGGTGCTTGATCGGTTGGATCGTGAAGACGTACGACTACTTCCTCTACGTCATGTCATCGCTTCCGCAGTCGGTCTGCGTTGGGTACGTAGACAACACTCTCCCCTCGTTGCTATGCATCACATGATCCTGTGTGCGCGTAGGAAAAATTTTGAAATTACTACGAAACCCAACAGTGGCATCCGAGCCTAGGTTATTTATGTTGATGTTATATGCACGAGTAGAACACAAGTGAGTTGTGGACGATACAAGTCATACTGCCTACCAGCATGTCATACTTTGGTTCGGCGGTATTGTTGGACGAGACGACCCGGACCAACCTTACGCGTACGCTTACGCGAGACCGGTTCCCTCAACGTGCTTTGCACAGAGATGGCTTGCGGGCGACTGCCTCTCCAACTTTAGTTGAACCAAGTATGGCTACGCCCGGTCCTTGCGAAGGTTAAAACGGAGTCTATTTGACAAACTATCGTTGTGGTTTTGATGCGTAGGTGAGATTGGTTCTTACTTAAGCCCGTAGCAGCCACGTAAAACATGCAACAACAAAGTAGAGGACGTCTAACTTGTTTTTGCAGGGCATGTTGTGATGTGATATGGTCAAGGCATGATGCTGAATTTTATTGTATGAGATGATCATGTTTTGTAACCAAGTTATCGGCAACTGGCAGGAGCCATATGGTTGTCGCTTTATTGTATGCAATGCAATCGCGATGTAATGCTTTACTTTATTACTACGGTAGTGATAGTCGTGGAAGCATAAGATTGGCGAGATGACAACGATGCTACGATGGAGATCAAGGTGTCGCGCCAGTGACGATGGTGATCATGACGGTGCTTCGGAGATGGAGATCACAAGCACAAGATGATGATGGCCATATCATATCACTTATATTGATTGCATGTGATGTTTATCTTTTTATGCATCTTATCTTGCTTTGATTGACGGTAGCATTATAAGATGATCTCTCACTAAATTATCAAGAAGTGTTCTCCCTGAGTATGCACCGTTGCGAAAGTTCTTCGTGCTGAGACACCACGTGATGATCGGGTGTGATAGGCTCTACGTTCAAATACAACGGGTGCAAAACAGTTGCGCACGCAGAATACTCAGGTTAAACTTGACGAGCCTAGCATATGCAGATATGGCCTCGGAACACGGAGACCGAAAGGTCGAGCGTGAATCATATAGTAGATATGATCAACATAATGATGTTCACCGATGAAACTACTCCATCTCACGTGATGATCGGACATGGTTTAGTTGATTTGGATCACGTGATCACTTAGAGGATTAGAGGGATCTCTATCTAAGTGGGAGTTCTTAAGTAATATGATTAAATTGAACTTAAATTTATCATGAACTTAGTCCTGGTAGTATTTTGCAAATCATGTTGTAGATCAATAGCTCGCGTTGTTGCTTCCCTGTGTTTATTTTGATATGTTCCTAGAGAAAATTGTGTTGAAAAATGTTAGTAGCAATGTTGAGGATTTGATCCGTGATCTGAGGTTAAATCCTCATTGCTGCACAGAAGAATTATGTCCTTAATGCACCGCTAGGTGACAGACCTATTGCAGGAGCAGATGCAGAAGTTATGAACGTCTGGCTAGCTCAATATGATGACTACTTGATAGTTTAGTGCACCATGCTTAACGGCTTAGAATCGGGACTTCAAAGACGTTTTGAACGTCATGGACCATATGAGATGTTCCAGGAATTGAAGTTAATATTTCAAGCAAATACCCGAGTTGAGAGATATGAAGTCTCCAACAAGTTCTATAGCTAAAAGATGGAGGAGAATCGCTCAACTAGTGAGCATGTGCTCAGATTCTCTGGGTACTTCAATCGCTTGAATCAAGTGGGAGTTAAACTTCCAGATAAGATAGTGATTGACAGAATTCTCTAGTCACCATCACCAAGTTAGTAGAACTTCGTGATGAACTATAGTATGCAAGGGATGATGAAAATGATTCCGAGCTCTTCGTGATGTTGAAATCAACGAAGGTAGAAATCAAGAAAGAGCATCAAGTGTTGATGGTTGACAAGATCACTAGTTTCAAGAAAAGGGCAAAGGGAAAGAAAGGGGAACTTCAAATAGATTGACAAGCAAGTTGTCACTCCCACGAAGAAGCCCAAAGCTGAACCAAAGCCTGAAACTGAGTGCTTACACTGCAAAGGAAATGGTCACTGGAAGCGGAACTACCCTAAATATTTGGTGGATAAGAAGGATGGCAAAGTGAAAAAGGGTATATTTGATATACAGGTGTTTGATGTGTGCTTTACTAGTGTTTATAGCAACCCCTCGGTATTTGGTACTGGTTCAGTTGCTAAGAGTAGTAACTCGAAACGGGAGTTGCAGAATAAACAGAAACTAGTTAAGGGTGAAGTGATGATGTGTGTTGAAAGTAGTTTCAAGATTGATATGATCATCATCGCACACTCCCTATTCTTTCAGGATTAGTGTTGAACCTAAATAAATGTTATTTGGTGTTTGCGTTGAGCATGAATATGATTTGATCATGTTTATTGCAATACGGTTATTCATTTAAGTAAGAGAATAAACTGTTGTTCTATTTACATGAATAAAACCTTATATGGTTACACACCCAATGAAAATGGTTCATTGGATCTCGATCGTAGTGATACACATATTCATAATATTGATGCCAAAAGATGCAAAGTTAATAATGATAGTGCAACTTATTTGTGGCACTGCCGTTTGGGTCATATCGGTGTAAAGCGCATGAAGAAACTCCATAAAGATGGATTTTCGGAATCACTTGGTTATGAATCATTTGATGCTTGCGAACCGTGCCTTTTGGGCAAGATGACTAAAACTCCGTTCTTCGGAACAATGGAACGAGTTACTGACTTGTTGGAAATAATACATACCGATGTATGCGATCCAATGAGTGCTGTTGCTCGTGGCAAGCATCGTTGTTTTCTGACCTTCACAAGATGATTTGAGAAGATATGGGTATATCTACTTGATGAAACATAAGTCTGAAATAGTTGAAAGGTTCAAAGAATTTCAGAGTGAAGTGGAAAAATCATCGTAACAAGAAAATAAAGTTTCTGCGATCTGATCGCGGAGACAAATATTTGAGTTACGAGTTTGGTCTTCAATTAAAACAATGTGGAATAGTTTCACAGCTCACGCCACCTGGAACACCACATCGTTATGGTGTGTCCGAATGTCGTAACCGCACTTTATTTGATATGGTGCGATCTATGATATCTCTTTACCACTATCGTTTTGGGGTTATGCATTAGAGACAGCTGCATTCACGTTTTAAAATAGGGCACCATCTAAATCCGTTGAGACGACACTGTATGAACTATGGTTTAGCAGTAAACCTAACCTGTTGTTTCTTAAAGTTTGGGGCTGCGATGCTTATGTGAAAAAGGTTTCATCCTGATAAGCTCGAACCCAAATCGGAGAAGTGCGTCTTCATACCCAAAGGAAATTGTTGGGTACACCTTCTATCACAGATCCGAAGGCAAGACGTTCGTTGCTAAAATGGATCCTTTCCAGAGAAGGAGTTTCTCTCGAAAGAAGTGAGTGGGAGGAGAGTAGAACTTGATGAGGTAATTATACCTTCTCCCTTATTGGAAAGTAGTTCATCACAGAAATCAGTTCCAGTGATTCCTACACCAATAAGTGAGGAAGTTAATGATGATGATCATCAAACTTCAGATCAAGTTACTACCAAACCTCGTAGGTCTTCCAGAGTAAGATCCGCACCAGAGTGGTACGGTAATCATGTTCTGGAAGTCATGTTACTAGACCATGATGAACCTACGAACTATGAGGAAGCAATGATGAGCCCAGATTCCACGAAATGGCTTGAGGCCATGAAATCTGAGATATGATCCATGTATGAGAACAAAGTGTAGACTTTGATTGACTTGCCCGATGATCGGTGAGTCATTAAGAATAAATGGATCTTCATGAGGAAGACGGACGTTGATAGTAGTGTTACTATCTACAAAGCTAGACTTGTCGAAAAAGGTTTTTTGACAAAGTTCAAGGTGTTGAATACGATGAGATTTTCTTACTCGTATCGATGCTTAAAAGTCTGTCCGAATCATGTTAGCAATTGCCGCATTTTATGATTATGAAATTTGGCAGATGGATGTCAAAACTGCATTCCTGAATGGATTTCTGGAAGAAGAGTTGTATATGATGCAACCGGAAGGTTTTGTCGATCCAAAGGGAGCTAACAAAGTGTGCAAGCTCCAGCGATCCATTTATGGACTGGTGCAAGAATCTCGGAGTTGGAATATACACTTTGATAAGTTGATCAAAGCATATAGTTATTGTACAGACTTACAGTGAAGCCTGTATTTACAAGAAAGTGAGTGGGAGCACTACAACATTTCTGATAAGTATATGTGAATGACATATTGTTGATCGGAAATAATGTAGAATTATTCTGCAAAGCATGAAAGGATACTTGAATAAAAGTTTTTCAAAGAAAGACCTTGGTGAAGCTGCTTACACATTGAGCATCAAGATCTATATAGATAGATGAAGACGCTTGATAAGATTTTTTCAATGAATACATACCTTGATAAATTTTTGAAATAGTTCAAAATGGAACAGTCAAAGAAGGAGTTCTTGCCTGTGTTGCAAGGTGTTAAGTTGAGTAAGACTCAAAGCCCGACCACGGCAGAAAATAGAAATAGAATGAAAGTCATTCCCTATGCCTCAGTCATAGGTTCTATAAAGTATGCCATGCTGTATACCAGATCTATTGTATGCCATACCACTGAGTTTGGCAAGGGAGTACAATAGTGATCTAGGAGTAGATCACTGGAGAGCGGTCAAAATTGTCCTTAGTGGAATAAGGATATGTTTCTCGATTATGGAAAAAGGTTCGTCGTAAAAGGTTACGCCGATGCAAGTTTGACACTAATCTAGATGACTCTAAGTCTTGATCTAGATACATATTGAAAGTGGGAGCAATTAGCTAGAGTAGCTCCGTGCAGAGCATTGTAGACATAGAATTCGCAAAATACTTACGGATCTGTATATGACATACCCGTTGACTAAGATTCTCTCACAAGCAAAACATGATCACACCTTAGTACTCCTTGGGTGTTAATCACATAGCGATGTGAACTAGATTACTGAATCTAGTAAACCCTTTGGGTGTTGGTCACATAGCGATGTGAACTATGGGTGTTAATCACATGGTGATGTGAACTATTGCTGTTAAATCACATGGCGATGAGAACTAGATTATTGACTCTAGTGCAAGTGGGAGACTGAAGGAAATATGCCCTAGAGGCAATAATAAAGTTATTATTTATTTCCTTATATCATGATAAATGTTTATTATTCATGCTAGAATTGTATTAACCGGAAACATAATACATGTGTGAATACATAGACAAACAGAGTGTCACTAGTATGCCTCTACTTGACTAGCTCGTTAATCAAAGATGGTTATGTTTCCTGACCATGAACAATGAGTTGTTATTTGATTAACGAGGTCACATCATTAGTTGAATGATCTGATTGACATGACTCATTCCATTAGCTTAGCACCTGATCGTTTAGTATGTTGCTATTGCTTTCTTCATGACTTATACATGTTCCTATGACTATGAGATTATGCAACTCCCGTTTGCCGGAGGAACACTTTGGGTGCTACCAAACGTCACAACGTAACTGGGTGATTATAAAGGAGCATTACAGGTGTCTCTAAAGGTAGATGTTGGGTTGGCGTATTTCGAGATTAGGATTTGTCACTCCGATTGTCGGAGAGGTATCTCTGGGCCCTCTCGGTAATACACATCACATAAAGCCTTGCAAGCATTACAACTAATATGTTAGTTGTGAGATGATGTATTACGGAACGAGTAAAGAGACTTGCCGGTAACGAGATTGAACTAGGTATTGGATACCGACGATCGAATCTCGGGCAAGTAACATACCGATGACAAAGGGAACAACGTATGTTGTTATGCGGTCTGACCGATAAAGATCTTCGTAGAATATGTAGGAGCCAATATGGGCATCCAGGTCCCGCTATTGGTTATTGACCGGAGACATGTCTCGGTCATGTCTACATTGTTCTCGAACCCGTAGGGTCCGCATGCTTAAGGTTACGATGACAGTTATATTATGAGTTTATGCATTTTGATGTACCGAAGGAGTTCGGAGTCCCGGATGAGATCGGGGACATGACGAGGAGTCTCGAAATGGTCGAGACGTAAAGATCGATATATTGGACGACTATATTCGGACATCGGAAAGGTTCCGAGTGATTCGGGTATTTTTCGGAGTACCGGGTAGTTACGGGAGAAGTAATGGGCCTTGATGGGCTTTAGTGGGAAGAGGAAAAAGGCTGCTGCGCCCCCCCTCCCCTTTGGTCCGAATTGGACTAGGGAAAAGGGGGCCGGCCACCTCTCCTTCTCCTCCTATTCCTTCTCCCTTCCTCCCCTCTTGGTGGACTCCTACTAGGACTTGGAGTCCTAGTAGGACTCCCTATCCTGGCCGCACCTTTGCCTTGGCCGGCCTCCTCCTCCTCCATCCTTTATATACAGGGGCAGGGGGCACCCCATAGACACAAGTTGATCCACGTGATCTATTCCTTAGCCGTGTGCGGTGCCCCCTGCCACCATATACCTTGATAATACTGTAGCGGAGTTTAGGCGAAGCCCTGCTGCTGTAGTTCATCAAGATCGTCACCACGCCGTCGTGCTGACGAAACTCTTCCCCGACACTTTGCTGGATCGGAGTCCGGGGATCGTCATCGGGCTGAACGTGTGCTCGAACTCGGAGGTGCCGTAGTTTCGGTGCTTGATCGGTTGGATCGTGAAGACGTACGACTACTTCCTCTACGTCATGTCATCGCTTCCGCAGTCGGTCTGCGTTGGGTACGTAGACAACACTCTCCCCTCGTTGCTATGCATCACATGATCCTGTGTGCGCGTAGGAAATTTTTTGAAATTACTACGAAACCCAACAAGTGGGCCTGAGGGGAGAGAGAGGGTAGCAGCCCAGGAGGTGGCCCCCCCCCATGGGGAGTCTGAATTGGACTAGGGGAGGGGGGCGCGGCCCCTCTTTCCCTCTCCCTCTCCCTCTCCCTCTCTTTCCTTCCCCCTTCCTCCTTCCTAGTGGGACTAGGAAAGGGGAGTCCTACTCCCACTAGAAGGAGGACTCCCCGCACGCCCCCTAGGGTCGGCCGGCCTCCCCCTTGCTCCTTTATATATGCGGGCAGGGGGGCACCCCAAGACACACAAGTTGATCATCGTGATCGTTCCTTAGCCGTGTGCGGTGCCCCCCTCCACCATATTCCACCTCGGTCATATCATTGCGGTGCTTAGGCGAAGCCCTGCGTTGGTAGAACATCATCATCGTCCCCGACACCCTGCTGGATCGGAGTCTGGGGATCGTCATCGAGCTGAACGTGTGCTGAACTCGGAGGTGCCGTACGTTCGGTGCTTGGATCGGTCGGATCGTGAAGACGTACGACTACATCAACCGCGTTGTCATAACGCTTCCGCTTACGGTCTACGAGGGTACGTGGACAACACTCTCCCCTCTCGTTGCTATGCATCACCATGATTTTGCGTGTGCGTAGGAATTTTTTTGAAATTACTACGTTCCCCAACAGTGGCATCCGAGCCAGGTTTTATGCGTTGATGTTATATGCACGAGTAGAACACAAGTGAGTTGTGGGCGATACAAGTCATACTGCTTACCAGTATGTCATACTTTGGTTCAGCGGTATTGTTAGATGAAGCGGCCCGGACCGACATTACGCGTACGCTTACGCGAGACTGGTTTTACCGCCGTGCTTTGCACACAGGTGACTAGCGGGTGTCTGTTTCTCCAACTTTAGTTGAACCGAGTGTGGCTACGCCCGGTCCTTGCGAAGGTTAAAACAGCACTAACTTGACGAACTATCGTTGTGGTTTTGATGCGTAGGTAAGAACGGTTCTTGCTCAGCCCGTAGCAGCCACGTAAAATTTGCAACAACAAAATAGAGGACGTCTAACTTGTTTTTGCAGGACATGTTGTGATGTGATATGGTCAAGACGTGATGCTATATTTTATTGTATGAGATGATCATGTTTTGTAACCAAAGTTACCGGCAACTGGCAGGAGCCATATGGTTGTCGCTTTATTGTATGAAATGCAAATGTCCTGTAATTGCTTTACTTTATCACTAAGCGGTAGCAATAGTCGTAGAAGCAATAGATGGCGTAACGATAACGATGCTACGATGGAGATCAAGGTGTCCCGCGGGTGATGATGGTGATCACGACGGTGCTTCGGAGATGGAGATCACAAGCACAAGATGATGATGGCCATATCATATCACTTATATTGATTGCATGTGATGTTTATCCTTTATGCATCTTATCTTGCTTTGATTGACGGTAGCATTTTAAGATGATCTCTCACTAAATTATCAAGAAGTGTTCTCCCCGAGTATGCACCGTTGCGAAAGTTCTTCGTGCTGAGACACCACGTGATGATCGGGTGTGATAGGCTCTACGTTCAAATACAACGGGTGCAAAACAGTTGCACACGCGGAATACTTAGGTTAAACTTGACGAGCCTAGCATATACAGATATGGCCTCGGAACACGAAGACCGAAAGGTCGAACGTGAATCATATAGTAGATATGATCAACATAGAGATGTTCACCATTGAAACTACTCCATCTCACATGATGATCGGACATGGTTTAGTTGATTTGGATCACGTGGTCACTTAGATGACTAGAGAGATGTCTGTCTAAGTGGGAGTTCTTTAGTAATATGATTAATTGAACTTAAATTTATCATGAACTTAGTACCTGATAGTATTTTGCTTGTCTATGTTTGTTGTAGATAGATGGCTCGTGCTGTTGTTCCGTTGAATTTTAACGCATTCCTTGAGAAAGCTAAGTTGAAAGATGATGGTAGCAATTACACGGACTGGGTCCGTAACCTGAGGATTATCCTCATTGATGCACAGAAGAATTACGTCCTGGAAGCACCGCTGGGTGCTAGGCCTGGTGCTGATGCAACTGATGACGTTAAGAACGTCTGGCAGAGCAAAGCTGATGACTACTCGATAGTTCAGTGTGCCATGCTTTACGGCTTGGAACCGGGTCTTCAACGACGTTTTGAACGTCATGGAGCATATGAGATGTTCCAGGAGTTGAAGTTAATATTTCATGCAAATGCCCGGATTGAGAGATATGAAGTCTCCAATAAGTTCTATAGCTGTAAGATGGAGGAGAATAGTTCTGTTAGTGAACACATACTCAAAATGTCTGGGTATGATAATCACTTGATTCAACTAGGAGTTAATCTTTCCGATGATAGTGTCATTGACAGAATTCTTCAATCACTGCCACCAAGCTACAAGAGCTTTGTGATGAACTATAATATGCAAGGATGGACAAGACTATTCCCGAGCTCTTCGCAATGCTAAAGGCTGCGGAGGTAGAAATCAAGAAGGAGCATCAAGTGTTGATGGTCAATAAGACCACCAGTTTCAAGAAAAAGGGCAAAATGAAGAAGAAGGGGCACTTCAAGAAGAACATCAAACATGTTGCTGCTCAAGAGAAGAAACCCAAGTCTGGACCTAAGCCTGAGACTGAGTGCTTCTACTGCAAGCAGACTGGACACTGGAAGCGGAACTGCCCCAAGTATTTGGCGGATAAGAAGGATGGCAAAGTGAACAAAGGTATATGTGATATACATGTTATTGATGTGTACCTTACTAATGCTCGCAGTAGTACCTGGGTATTTGATACTGGTTCTGTTGCTAATATTTGCAACTCGAAACAGGAACTACGGATTAAGCGGAGATTGGCTAAGGACGAGGTGACGATGCGCGTGGGAAATGGTTCCAAAGTCGATGTGATCGCGGTCGGCACGCTACCTCTACATCTACCATCGGGATTAGTTTTAGACCTAAATAATTGTTATTTGGTGCCAGCTTTGAGCATGAACATTATATCTGGATCTTGTTTGATGCGAGACGGTTATTCATTTAAATCAGAGAATAATGGTTGTTCTATTTATATGAGTAATATCTTTTATGGTCATGCACCCCTGAAGAGTGGTCTATTTTTATTGAATCTCGATAGTAGTGACACACATATTCATAATGTTGAAGACAAAAGATGCGGAGTTGATAATGATAGTGCAACTTATTTGTGGCACTGCCGTTTAGGTCATATCGGTGTAAAGCGCATGAAGAAACTCCATACTGATGGACTTTTGGAATCACTTGATTATGAATCACTTGGTACTTGCTTTACCGTGCCTCATGGGCAAGATGACTAAAACACCGTTCTCCAGAACTATGGAGCGAGCAACCGATTTATTGGAAATCATACATACTGATGTATGTGGTCCAATGAATATTGAGGCTCGCGGCGGGTATCGTTATTTTCTCACCTTCACAGATGATTTGAGCAGATATGGGTATATCTACTTAATGAAACACAAGTCTGAAACATTTGAAAAGTTCAAAGAATTTCAGAGTGAAGTGGAAAATCATCGTAACAAGAAAATAAAATTTCTACGATCTGATCATGGAGGATAATATTTGAGTTACGAGTTTGGTTTACATTTGAAACAATGCGGAATAGTTTCGCAACTCACGCCACCCGGAACACCACAACGAAATCGTGTGTCTGAACATCATAATCGTACTTTACTAGATATGGTGGGATCTATGATGTCTCTTACTGATTTACCGCTATCATTTTGGGGTTATGCTTTAGAGACGGCTGCATTCACGTTAAATAGGGCACCATCAAAATCCGTTGAGACGACGCCTTATGAACTGTGGTTTGGCAAGAAACCAAAGTTATCGTTTCTTAAAGTTTGGGGCTGCAATGCTTATGTGAAGAAACTTCAACCAGATAAGCTCGAACCCAAATCGGAGAAATGTGTCTTCATAGGATACCCAAAAGAGACTATTGGGAACACCTTCGATCACAGATCTGAGGGCAAGATTTTTGTTACTAAATTTGGATCCTTTCTAGAGAAGGAGTTTCTCTCGAAAGAAGTGAGTGGGAGGAAAGTAGAACTTGATGAGGTAACTGTACCTGCTCCCTTATTGGAAAGTTGTTCATCACAAGAACCGGTTCCTGTGACAACTACACCAATTAGTGAGGAAGCTAATGATATAGATCATGAAACTTCAGATCAAGTTTCTACTGAACCTCATAGGTCTACCAGAGTAAGATCCGCACCAGAGTGGTACGGTAATCCTATTCTAGAAGTCATGTTACTTAACCATGACGAACCTACGAACTACGAGGAAGCGATGATGAGCCCAGATTCCGCAAAATGGCTTGAAGCCATGAAATCTGAGATGGGATCCATGTATGAGAACAAAGTATGGACTTTGGTTGACTTGCCCGATGATTGGCAAGCCATTGAGAATAAATGGATCTTCAAGAAGAAGACTGACGCTGATGGTAATGTAACTGTCTACAAAGCTCGACTTGTTGCGAAAGGTTGTCGACAAGTTCAAGGAGTTGACTACGATGAGACTTTCTCACCCGTAGCGATGCTTAAGTCTGTCCGAATCATGTTAGCAATTGCCGCATTTTATGATTATGAAATTTGGCAAATGGATGTCAAAACTGCATTCCTGAATGGATTTCTGGAAGAAGAGTTGTATATGATGCAACCAGAAGGTTTTGTCAATCCAAAAGGTGCTAACAAAGTGTGCAAGCTCCAGCGATCCATTTATGGACTGGTGCAAGCATCTCGGAGTTGGAATAAACTTTTTGATAGTGTGATCAAAGCATATGGTTTTATACAGACTTTTGGAGAAGCCTGTATTTATAAGAAAGTATGTGGGAGCTCTGTAGCATTTCTGATATTATATGTAGATGACATATTGTTAATCGGAAATGATATAGAATTTCTGGATAGCATAAAGGGATACTTGAATAAAAGTTTTTCAATGAAAGACCTCGGTGAAGCTGCTTACATATTGGGCATCAAGATCTATAGAGATAGATCAAGACGCTTAATTGGACTTTCACAAAGCACATACCTTGATAAAGTTTTGAAAAAGTTCAAAATGGATCAGGCAAAGAAAGGGTTCTTGCCTGTATTACAAGGTGTGAAGTTGAGTCAGATTCAATGCCCGACCACAGCAGAAGATAGAGAGAAAATGAAAGATGTTCCCTATGCTTCAACCATAGGCTCTATGATGTATGCAATGCTGTGTACCAGACCTGACGTATGCTTAGCAATAAGCTTGGCAGGAAGGTACCAAAGTAATCCAGGAGTGGATCACTGGACAGCGGTCAAGAACATCCTGAAATACTTGAAAAGGACTAAGCATATGTTTCTCGTTTATGGAGGTGACAAAGAGCTATTCGTAAATGGTTACGTCAATGCAAGATTTGACACTGATCTAGACGATTCTAAATCGCAAACCGGATACATGTTTTTATTAAACGGTGGAGCTGTAAGTTGGTGCAGTTCTAAACAAAGCGTCATGGCGGGATCTACATGCGAAGCAGAGTACATAGCTGCTTCGGAAGCGGCAAATGAAGGATTCTGGATGAAGGAGTTCATTTCCGATCTAGGTGTCATACCTAGTGCATCGGGACCAATGAAGATCTTCTATGACAATACTGGTGCAATTGTCTTGGCAAAGGAATCCAGATTTCACAAGAGGACCAAGCACATCAAGAGACGCTTCAATTCCATCCGGGACCAAGTCCAGGTGGGAGACATAGAGATTTGCAAGATACATACGGATCTGAATGTTGCAGACCCGTTGACTAAGCCTCTTCCACGAGCAAAACATGATCAGCACCAAGACTCCATGGGTGTTAGAATCATTACTGTGTAATCTAGATTATTGACTCTAGTGCAAGTGGAAGACTGAAGGAAATATGCCCTAGAGGCAATAATAAAGTTATTATTTATTTCCTCATATCATGATAAATGTTTATTATTCATGCTAGAATTGTATTACCCGGAAACATGATACATGTTTGAATACATAGACAAACATAACGTCACTAGTATGCCTCTACTTGACTAGCTCATTAATCAAAGATGGTTATGTTTCCTAACCATAGACATGTGTTGTCATTTGATTAACGGGATCACATCATTAGGAGAATGATGTGATTGACATGACCCATTCCGTTAGCCTAGCACTTGATCGTTTAGTATGTTTCTATTGCTTTCTTCATGACTTATACAAAGTTTCTATAACTCTGAGATTATGCAACTCCCGTTTACCGGAGGAACACTTTGTGTGCTACCAAACGTCACAATGTAACTGGGTGATTATAAAGGAGCTCTACAGGTGTCTCCAATGAAACATGTTGAGTTGGCGTATTTCGAGATTAGGTTTTGTCACTCCGATTGTCGGAGAGGTATCTCTGGGCCTTCTCGGTAATGCACATCACTATAAGCCTTGCAAGCAATGTGGCCAATGAGTTGGTTACGGAATGATGCATTACGTAACGAGTAAAGAGACTTGCCGGTAACGAGATTGAACTAGGTATTGGATACCGACGATCGAATCTCGGGCAAGTAACATACCGATGACAAAGGGAACAACGTATGTTGTTATGCGGTTTGACCGATAAAGATCTTCGTAGAATATGTAGGAGCCAATATGAGCATCCAGGTTCCGCTATTGGTTATTGACCGGAAACAGTTCTAGGTCATGTCTACATAGTTCTCGAACCCGTAGGGTCCAAACGCTTAACGTTACGATGACAGTTTTATTATGAGTTTATAAGGTTTGATGTACCAAAGGTTGTTCGGAGTCTCGAATGTGATCACGGCCATGACGAGGAGTCTCGAAATGCTTGAGACATAAAGATTTATATATTGGACGACTATATTCGGACACCAGAAGTGTTCCGGGTGATTTCGGAGAAAACCGGAGTGCCGGAGGGGTTACCGGACCCCCCCCCGGGGAAGTATTGGGCCTTAGTGGGCCTGAGGGGAGAGAGAGGGCAGCAGCCCAGGAGGTGGCGCCCCCCCCCATGGGGAGTCCGAATTGGACTTGGGGAGGGGGGCGCGGCCCCTCTTTCCCTCTCCCTCTCCCTCTCTTTCCTTCCCCCTTCCTCCTTCCTAGTGGGACTAGGAAAGGGGAGTCCTACTCCCACTAGGAGGAGGACTCCCCCCTCCTTGGCGCGCCGCTAGGCCCGGCCGGCCTCCCCCTTGCTCATTTATATACGGGGGCAGGGGGGCACCCCAAGACACACAAGTTGATCATCGTGATCGTTCCTTAGCCGTGTGCGGTGCCCCCCTCCACCATATTCCACCCCGGTCATATCGTTGCGGTGCTTAGGCGAAGCCCTGCGTCGGTAGAACATCATCTTCGTCACCACGCCATCGTGCTGACGGAACTCATCCCCGACACCCAGCTGGATCGGAGTCCGGGGATCGTCATCGAGCTGAACGTGTGCTGAACTCGGAGGTGCCATACGTTCGGTGCTTGGATCGGTCGGATCGTGAAGACGTACGACTACATCAACCGTGTTGTCATAACGCTTCCGCTTACGGTCTACGAGGGTACGTGGACAACACTCTCCCCTCTCGTTGCTATGCATCACCATGATCTTGCGTGTGCGTAGGATTTTTTTTGAAAATTACTACGTTCCCCAATAGTATTAAGTGATAAAACATGCTGGTAGAGAATCGATAGTCAAGATACCATTGCGAAGACTTTGTCATGTGCTAAATGATTTTGATGCAAATTTTCTATATCATCCAACTATAGAAATTTTAATTTTTCATTATTTGCATGTACAATGTGAATAGACAACACCACCTATATCAAGCTAAATTGAATCATCGTGTGAGCAACCAAAAGGAACAGTTGTAGCTTGAGATGAGATTGATATAGTGCTAGCTCCATGTGATATATCATGTTTGCGGACCTTAGATCAAGAAAAGTCATGAATACTTTAATACACAGAGGAGCAGGCCAAGCTGTATGAGTACATGTGCCAAGGCGTCTTGGTATCAAACTCTGCATACTCTGTTATGAACTGACAATGCTTTGAGACCCATCGGTGGTCTGTCATGTCAGCATACATCAACATAAGCAACCCGATGGGGTGAAATGACCAGCCACTTAGATTGTTAGCATATCCATCTCAAAAAAATTGCATCAATTAACATGAAAGTTGGAAAGTAAATTGTGAGTTATCTTTAATGGAGACCCACTATCTCTTATTTTCATACATAGTTTTTCTTTTCTTAAAAATGTCGGAACTCTATGCAGGAAAATTCAAAAACGGGAGGACTCATGTGGTGTAGCATAGGATCATTTACTCAACCTACCTTTTTGAGTTAGTATCTAATACCCATCTCACAACTTGACAATTTCAAAACTCAATGTGTTATGTACTTGATGCAAAATACTTACTGATAATAGGTTGATCTTGATTTAAGTAACCTTTTAAAAGAACAACCATGCCTTTACTTTTATAGATTAGCATAAACTAATTCATGCAAAACTCTATGGTCACTAAATTAAGGGCTAATCTGACATGTGCACTCTATACATATAATTTATATTTATGCTCTTGATAAATAATGGAAATGTATAGTTCATAATTTTAGTTATTCTAAATATGTAATGTAATCTCCCCATGCATACAATATTTTTAAAGCTTTTTATTTTCAAGTTAGCACTTCCCAATTTTACCCACTTCTTTGTCATACTATCAGAAATAAAGAAAAATATGATACATTTCTTTGTATACCATTAAGAGCCATTTTGTATTGCATGATAATCACCTTAAATATAAAAAGGAATCTCACGGAGTTAAAAATAATATGGTTATCTTACAAGCATCCGTGCATTGAGTTCATACATATGGATCGGTGATTACCTAATGCTCCTCAGTTAATCTTGCGGACAATCATTCCAACTAAATTAGGAAATGTGGAGAAGGTTTATGGTTGCAATCTTCCCAGGTTAGCCATGTTCTTGTGTGTGTTATATAATCCACTTTGGGTTTAGTAACAATTATAATTCAATTTCTTATGGAAACATCATTGTATGATTTAATAGAATTTCCCAAGAATGAGGAGTACAATTAACGTTAACCTATAACAGACTTTGTATTCGTTTTTGTGTAGCTGAAGACATCGGTTTAACCAAGGTGTGATCCTCTTACTTTGTTGATCTAATCTAGATCGGCCATAGCTGAGAACAAATGAGAAGACAAAAAGACTACATAATGGGGAAAGTGAAGAATCAACCAAGTGGAACCAATGCAACCATTGAAGTTTTGTACATTTTGTAGTGTGGACAATGTTATTTAAGGAAAGCATTGACCGTGCTTCGTTATAGAATGTGGACAATGTCAGAGCAAACTTTGCTCAAATGAAAAAGAAGTGCCACTATTGGTCCTGCTTAGTGGACGTGTTTTAACTTAATAACTAAGCTAAATAGTCATAGAAACAAATACCCACCACAATAGTTTTAATGGATATGTATACTATATAATTTCATTCTTACTTTATAGACCCTAACTAAAAAATAAGTTACTTGCACTACAAAAATCACCGAATATATTAATATCTCAATCTTGCACAACGTTAGCAAATTTATGTACGCCTACATGAAAAGCGAGAACTATTATATGTGTTTAAAGAAAAATATAATTAAGCAGCATGATAATACTACTAGAAAAATTGTACGAATATAATTCAAATAATGCGATTGATCATAAAAAGTAGTTAGTATTTCATGCATAATTAGTTGGTAAATGACGAATGGATAACACATATATTTATATAGCAACAAAATCCCAAACATACCCAAGAAAATACCATATTCTCAAAATTCTTATATATGTAACATCACATTTGGATCCAATTTCCTTTATAAAAAGCATAGAATATGTTTTCATCATTGAAATTTATAAAATTCTAGCCCGAGCATCGAGTATGCCACTTTGCTAGTTAGATTAACAACATCTAAAGAGTTGTACGAGACAGTGGATGCACCAGCACCATGTGCATCTACCGATGTATAAAGGGGTGATACACAGTCTGTTGCAACAAAGAACAAACAACCAAGGAGCATATTTGTGTTTGTCCCAGTTTTGTTATCTTTAGACACCTTTCCCTATGTGAGGGCAGCAATCTAGTCCTGCTCAAACTCTACAGCCTTGTCACCCAAAACAGAAAGATCAGTTTGTCACAGATGTGTGTACTGCTTTTGTCATTGTTTTCCCTTTTCGACCAACATAGGTGCTGGATAGCCAGTCTGTACTACTTTCCCCCCTTCCTTTCCTCTTTGAACCATGTCCTAGATTCATGCTATACAACTTTACTCACTACTTTCCTGCTTGATCCAACACCTAGATTGTGGCACCCCGGCTCAGAGAAACCGGAACGCCCCGTATTCCAGCCCAGAGATCAAAGAGAAGTCTTCTGGAATATGGCACTGCTTAGCATAGAACAAATCAGCTCTTTATTACAATCTATATGGGTACAAGGGGGTTACATCGGCATGGCTACTGGCAGCGGGTGCCATGGTTGCTCCATGCAAGCAGCAGAACTACACGAAGCAGCGGAATGACTACTGGCAGCGGAACAACGATGACGGTGATGAACTCCACTCCGCAGGGATTCTGGCTGGAACGCTTATCCTAGCTCGCAAACAAGGGATCCATCGCAAAAAAGCAATCAAAGCCGGCATGACCTACAAACTGGCATGACACGCCAGGTCAGTACATTGAATGTACTTGAAAGCTCACAGCAACCAAAGTAATCAAGACAAACAATAGCATGGCAATTACAGGTTAACCAGGTTTAACATGATACTATCAGATCAATCATAGCATGAATAAGATGATACAGCTAGAACAATACGAGCATGGCATAAACATATGAACATGATGATACTAGCATGCAACATGATGAAACTAACATGCACCAACTTACTCTGCTCGGGTTACATCGTAACCATCACCTGCACAAACTTACCATCACAGACATCACACGATCATCTCAGGATCCAATCAAGCTTGGTATTAACAATACCGTAGTAATCATTCATGACCACAAGGAGCTTGACCGTTACCCTTGACTTTCGAATAACATCCCAAATATCCAACAAGTTGGTATTCACGATACCGCAGTGATCATCTCTCGATCACATAAATATCAACCAACTTCTTTCATCATCGAACTGGGGGTGTTATTAAGCAAATTAAGATTATTACTGTTGACCCATATTGTGACCAACTACGAACAGGGCCCATATTCACGGGCGCGGCTATCGATAGATTAAACACACACTCTGCAGAGGTTAGCACACTGTACCCACACCACGGAACCCATGGTCTCGCACTCCCATATATGCGGACACGGCGTTCCGACAAAACCGATCTACTGCCAGGACACTCTCCCGGCCACTCCGACCAACTCCCCTTTGGGCTATGTCCTGGGTGGCCCCGTGCCTACCAAAGGCACCAACGGCCACCGTCGTGGCAAAATGGTCCCAATCAGGGACAAGGATCCTTACAAAAACAACGGGCACACAAGGCTTATGCCGTCCTACCTGGCCAAGGTAGCGCCCGCGCATAACCTTCCCTCGCGGGAGGCACCGGTGAGAGGCATGACAATAGACCCAGCTAGGACCTTCCCATAAGGTAAGCGTGGTTGCACTGGTCAGCTTGATATGGTGGCACCATGACTCAGCCAACAGTTGTTCAAGTTCAATTAAATCCCGTTAAACTTGAATGCAATATTCTGAGCCATGATAAAATAACCTGATGCAACTACAATGCATGAACATGATATCAACATAAGCATGGTGATGCATCATAATCAACGAGCATAACAACAACATTTAACCATTTATCCAGATGAGCATGGCATACTGACTAGCATAAATATCACAACTAGCACACTACTCGTAGCTTGACATGACACTAGCATCAAAATAACTACCATGCAATAACATAACGATAAAATTACCATGCAAGAATTTAATCCACTCGATGCAAAGAAACATGCATAACGGCAGTACTCAGAATAGATGATAGTCATACACCGAAGACCATCACCAACATGTACTACTAGCAAACATGGTCCATAAGAAAATAATATTAGCATGAAGAGCATAATAACATAGCGCAAGAAAACATAGCATGACGGTAAACACCGATCCATAAGCATAACCGAAATACCAACAGCAGTAGCAAAACAAACAGACAGTTATTAAAGATTCAAGTTGAAAACCAATGCTTCTGCATGGCTATCTTGCAAATGGTGGTTGTGGCTTGCCTGGGGATGAAGAAGGCTCCGGGAAGAAGTGCGGAACGACCGCGGAAAGAATCGCCGGAAAGAGTACTCTCTCGGAGGGGGCTGATTAGGGCAGTATGTCAAACCATATTGAAAATGAGGGGAACGGAACGGGCTCGATGAGACGAAGACGTGGGCATTGGATTCAGCTCGATCAGAGTCACGGATAAAAAGTTATGAGGTGATGAAGATCAGAGACTTTTCTGCAAAAAGAATATTCACAGACGGGTCCCTGAGTGGATAAGGCAGAGGCATAAACTAGAAATACGCTTTCAGAAAGGGAAAACGCATTCAGACGAGTGCGCTTCCACTTATCCATGTCAGCGTGGACGGGGTCAACGCAGGGCCGGCTCCTGAGGCTGACGGGTGGGGTCGGGAAGAGAGAGAGGGGCCCGCCTGGCCAACTGGACGGGTCGTCGTCCTGTTTCTCGCTCTCGCCCGCGAGGCAGAGGCAGAGGCGCGACGCCAGCGATGCTCTGGGCGACTCCGGCTACCTCCGGTGGAGCTCCGGCTACCGGAGTGCTCGGGAGGAGGAGCCGCACCCATCTAGGGGGAAAACGAGCATCGGGGAAGGCCTGGGACGGCGGCGTTGCGCGGCAACCGAAAGCAGGGGGCGGAGGCCGATCTAGGGGACGGCAGCCACAGGGGCTCGTGTGATCTAGGAACGGAGCAGGGTGGGTCTGGTGCGGTGGTAGATGCTGCTGGTGGTGGAAATGAGGAGAGGGCAGCACGGCGTTGCACCAATTTGGGCGATGGCCGGCGGCGAACTAGACGGCCATTGGAGGAGCAGAGAGCTCCTCGAGCTCGTTTGAGATCCAGGAGAGGCTTCTGGGAGGTGGGGGAGGCGAGTGAGATGCTAGGGAGGGCTCGGGGCTGGCACTTTATAGGCGGGGAGGGGATGGCCGAGCCGTGTGCCGCCACGGGAGGTCCGGCCAAGCTTCTGGCAACGGCAGCGATCACGGGAGGGCTCGGGAAGGCGACGAGGGAGGACGCGGACGAGCAGCAGGGCTCACGGAGACGAGGCCGAGCTCGTGGACAAGGGAAGAAGAAGTCGAACGCCTTAATGCCTTGTCGGCACTGTGCGCCCGTGGGCGCGCGGCGTCTAGCTCCGGCGAGGAGGCTTGGAGAGGGGGAAACAGGTCGAGGGCGACGTGAGAGGGAGGGGGACTCAGGTCGGCACCAGCGGACACGCGAGCTCCGTCGATGCAGAGCTGGCCGGCGCGTCCCGACGTCCAGAGCACATCCAATGCTGCCAGCGCGCGTGCAAACGACGCGGTCACCACTGTGACCCGCAAGGAGGGGACGCGAGAGGCAGGGAAACATTGTCTAGTGTTTTGTCCTTCTATCCGAGAGGCTATTGGAAGCGATAGATCAAGAAGAGGTGTACTGGATCGATGGGATTTTTCTTCTGAAGTCTGCTGTATCAGTTTTGTATGAGCACTGGTGATCAACAGAAACTTGATTGGGTCAAATTGGGTTGTCTGGAGTGTTTAACTACGGGAGGACTACGGTCCTGGTGGTTTTGGAGGCAAAAATATCAAAGCTTGATATAGTTGCTGTGTAACTGACCAAAAGGGTCCAGAATCAAGATCATGATGATGCTCTCACATGGGGGATCCACATGAGCTCAACTTGGGCAAAGTTGATTTATTTTGTCATATGAAGATGTTTCAAAAAAATTCATACCATTTGGATAAACCGAAATGGTACTTCCTTCACAAGCATCACCACTGACCAGAAACTGGAAAAACTTCTAGAGGGAAATTGGCTAGATGGAATATGCCTAAATTGGGTGGAGATAGGTTATATGGATAGGAGAAGGCCTAGAAAATTTTTCAGCCATAATGGAGCAAGATAAAATATACTTGCTTCACAAACTGAAATTTTGGACAGAATCAAATATTTGAAGTTGTGATCACATGAAGGCATTACATGATCTATACTTTGGTGGAGGGCTATGATGTGAGGATATTAAGGACCATGCAAAAGTGCAACTCATTTGGATATGCCTAGCTTGTACCTCCTTCACTAAGTTTCTTTATGGACAGAAACTTTGGAAAATCATAATTAAATGACTACTAGGCAAATGAGATTGCCTTTTGGCATGTGACAATGATATGGACAGGAAAAGGTGTCCAAGGAGTTTGAGGTCAACTGGGCAAAGGAAAATAGCACTTGCTTCACAATGTGCCATTTAGGGCGGAATAGGAAATGAATTATTTGAGCATGATGATAAACATGAAAAATGAACTATTTTGCCATATTTGAGGAAGATATGACCCAAAAGATTTATGAGAATTATTTGGGAATTTTAGGAGTGATGGAATTATAGGTTGCTTCACAACCTAGGGCAAATTGAGTTATTCCTTTAATAGAAAAGGAATATTCCCAATAAAAAGAATATTGAGATTTATACTAGGATGAAAATGACAGGGTCTATGGTTGGATAGGGGATGACAAGCCACTCTGGAAGGGAAGAAGAAGTCACCTTCTTCAGTTTCCAGACCATAAAGCCACGGAAAAAAAACTCACGCAAAAACCTCGGAAAAACAAAGGAAAAAGAAAGGCCCAAAAATCAGGCTGTTACATAGATTCGAGTGTAGAAGCGGAAAAAGCCCACATGCAGCTAGGGCAATGCATGTGTAATATGTAAATTACAACCAAAGATTCTCGGGGTGTGGCTCAGTGGGTGGCCGGAGGCCGATCTGCCCACACTATGTACGACAACAAGGAAGAAGGGGTCGGAGGCCCTCCCGCGCTGCTATTGGGTGAAAGAGAACAGCTGCGCCAGTAGTGGATTCCCTTCCTCACCGATGGCAACATCGTTAAGCCTCCTTCCATTCCCGATGGACGGATCCTGTCGGCTCTTTGACCACCAGTGAGGGGAGAGAGAGAGAGGCCAACGAAGTCTTGTTTAGATATGGAGAGGGTGAGAGAGTGTGAAGAGAGCAACTACAAGCGCTGAGGCTCCAGCGTGTATATATATAGTGGAGAGTGTGTGTGAAGAGAGCAAACCCTAGAAAACAAGCACCAAGGCTGCAGTGTATATAGATGGAGTGGTTTTCTATTTCTCTCCATAAAAATCATTTTGAATTGTGCATGAAACATAACTCTTTATTTAACATAGTGAAGAAAAATACTAGGGGCAATGCTAATACGTGAAGAAAATTTAACGCTCGATAGAGTCAACTCGCAATTAACGCTGCACGCCTCCCGGTCGCGCTTACTAGCGTTCACGTGTGGTACACAACCCTCCGAAGTGAACAACAACTGAACCACACATGGTGAAAATATCGGAAAGGTGGGCTGCATCATCCTCCAATTTTAAATATTTTTGGCACTTGTATTCGGCCTAAGTCAGTGTGCCACCATATGTACTAAGGATTACAACGGGTGCTAAGAAACTAGGGCGTATTGAGAGTAATTGCCATGTCGTCTATTTGTAGGATCACTTGAAAACTGTGAAACTCTATTCTCCTCTTATTTAGTAGATGAGGCAAATCTTTTGCCTCCATTTAAAAAAACGAGAAATTCAATTTTAATTATTTAGTTTGTACACTTTGCTCTCTTCCAATAATTTTGGGCACTTGGATTCGACCTAAGTCAATGTGCCACCGTATCTCGTACTACTCCCTCCGTCTAGGTGTAAGTCACATTAGAAGGTGTAGTGGGACCAAGGTGCAAGCAGATTGGAGGAGAAGGAGAAACTTGACCGATCCTTCCTCCAATCAAAGCCCTGATTCTGTCTGTAAACGCAACAAATAATCACAACAATTAAGAGATGTCGTCTTAGCTACCATGCAGGGCCACAAATTTGTTGGATTTCGGGTTCCGCAGACCCTTGAGAGGTTCGAACTCTGGGGTCCGTGCGAAGAACTCAACCTCCCCAGTCTGCCTACTTGCCAATCTCACGGCCTAGCTCGATGAACAAGAAGGAAACGGGACACAACAGTTTATCCAGGTTCGGGCCACCTTGCGGTGTAAAACCCTACTCCTGCTTTGTGGTGGATTGGCCTCGAGGGGCTGAGGATGAACTAGTACAGTGGGAGAACAAGCTCAGGGGGAGGAGTGTTCTTGTGCTCAAGTGAGCTGGTGAGTGTGAGGATGGAATGGATCCGATCCAATACCGCCTATATGGTGGTGGCTAGGTCCTATTTATAGTAGCCTTGGTCCTCTTCCCAAATGAAGGCAGGAAGGGATCCCACAATGGCCAAATTTGAAGGGAGACAACTAGTACATGCTACCCTGACAAAAGTAGTCTTCGCCTGCAAAAGCCTCTGGTCGTGATGCCACAGTGGGCTCGGTGATGACCTCCGTCCTACCGTCCTGGTGGTCTTGGTCTTGTTGCACCGGAATGGAAACCTTTGACTAATTCCTCGGGGCTCCGCGCCTGCGCTTGCCTCCTTAGCACGAAAGAGGAAACTGTTACACTGCGCCCACTAGAGCCTGCCTGGCCTTGGTCGTCATGGCTCACGTCATCCGAACCTCACGAGGTGAAGCTTGCATAGAAATCTCCGCTCCTCAGGAGCCAGCCTGAAGAGGCCGCTCCTCGTGGAGGTTTTGGCATCGTCTGCCTTGCGAGGCTTGGCCCCTCGCGAAGGTCTTGAGTGGTTGATGTTGAAGCTAGGCCATACCAGGCCATTGAAGGAGCCACGTCATGGGCCCCAGGTAGGCAAGTCTGGGTACCCCCATTCCTAGAACACCGACAGTAGCCCCCGGGCCCAAGGCGCGCTCGGACTTGGCTTTGAGGCAAAGCCAAAGGGGCAAGTGCGGAGTGCTGCCGGCCCTAACTGCTTGTGGCCTTGGTCGATGTGTGGCGATTGGTGGGACGTGGGCGTCTCCACTTCCCCACGCTGCCTCGATAACCATTCAACATGACGAGACCCTGCTGCATGTAGAGCAAAACCATCATTGCATGGGATCATGGAGGCCGGCGGTTGGCCTCCCTCCGGCTATAAATGAGGGGAGGGGTGGATCCCCCCTCGCTCATCTCCATCATCTCTCTGCCCGATCCTTCTCCTTCTTCCTCGTCTCCCCGTCTTGCCATAGCATCCATGGTGTCGGCGAGGAGGTTCTCCGCCGCCGAGAAGGGGAAGGCCCCCAAGGAGGGGCCGGGTTCGCCACCGCCCAAGAGAGGCTCTGGCCGCCCCCGCAAGCATGGTGTGAACCCGGCGGTAGCTCCTCTGGGGTGTGGGCGCACTTCTTTGGGGGCCGGCGTCGCCTTGGGGAGCGACGGCAGTGCTTCTTGTTGAGGTGGGGCCCACCAAGGACGAGGGAGCCCCTGTGATGAGGGGAGGCGTGCCGTGGTTGCCCGGCCTCCTCGACCACACTTCCACTCAGTGGATATGCTCCCAGAGTTCGTCATGTGGTCGGAGAGGCCCGCCGGCACCTGGCTGCCATTCCCGCGCTTCTTCGCGGGCGAGCTGCCGGCCGCGGGGCTTGACGGCCTCTGGCTGCGGGCTGACGGCTGGTGCAGCAAGGCTTCACGGGTTGGGGTCAAAGTCACCGCCGCGGGCAGCGTGTCCTTGACCCATGGTTGGCAGGCGTTTGCCCGTGCGCGAGGCCTAAGCGGGAGGCGCACCCTTCACTTCATATACGATGGTCTCGCGACCCTCTTCGTGAGGGTGTTCGGGAAGGACGGTCGTCGTGCGGCATGCTCCCCGGAAGACGACAGCGGCGATGATGAGCTTGTCCTTGATGATGACCGCGATAGTGACGAGCATGAGCTTGCCTTTGGCGACGGTCATGCTTCCTTCAGCAGTGGCGGCTCCTCCTCTGGTGAGAGCACCGACAGCGGTGGCTACGACCAACCACCAAATCACCGGGCTTGCATCGGGGAAGGCAACGGGTCGTCTCGTCGCCGCGCTCCGATGAAGCGGGAGGAAGACTCGCACTAAGCCCAGGAGCTGCCGAAGCCTGACCTCGGGAGCTGCTGCGGCCTTGCGGGCCACTTTTTTTAACCATTCCTTTCTCCTACATTTTAAAAAAGTAGAGGGCCCCGCTGGGGTGTGTAATGAACCATGGCACTTATGCCATTGTGCTACGTTCTTTATTTTCATGTTGTGCCGTAACACCCGTGTTCTACTAGGTACGGCTAGGGTAACTTAGCTCGATATGCTTGCGGTAGTCTTCCATCTCACGAGGGCACGTCTTTCCAGTAGCATCCGACGAAGCTCCCTTCCTGACGACTTAGGAGCCGTCGGTCCTCAGGAGACCTTGTATAGCTTCAGGGTTATTAGAAAACTTGAGAGGGCGTCTCATCCTTCCTCGCACGAGCCCCCGGGCGTGGGTTGGTTGTGGCCATTAGAGCGCGTTGCGCTGCCCGGAGGCACAGACTTAAGAAGGTGCACATACCCATGAGCTCATTCGAGAGCATCTCACGAGGATTAAGGAAGCCGAAGCTCTGAGCAACGAGGCTTTGGCGAGGTGTGTTTGCGTCGTAGGCAGCCCAAGCGTACACACCTTCTTAGCCCATGTGCGCGAGGAGGAGCGACGGGCAACTGCCGCTCTTCCTGGGGCAAGACTAGAGAAGCGAGCGAAGCAAGAGGAGAAAAATTTGAACTCCAGCGAACTAAAACGTGAAAACTCCAAATTCCATTAAGAAGTTGCAAACAAACTACAAAAAGCAAGCAAAAGAACAGCCGCATCCGGCACCTAGTCTAGTCTTCTCACCAGCGCGGAGCTAAGTGCTGCCACTATGACATGGGAGGGAGCCCCCGTGAGGCCCGCGGGCGATGCTGAGGAGACTCCGGGGCATGTACATCCCCACTCATTATTACGTGAGAGTGTCATGAGCGGAGACCTTCACAGGCACGGGGCCTTGCTTCATGGGTAGAACTTCCGAAGGTGCTGGATGTTCCAGGCGTTCTGGATGGGGATCCCGTCTTGCGTCTCCAGGTGCGCGGCACCAGGCTTGGAGACACTGGCAATCCTGAACGGGCCCTCCCATATGGGTTAGAGCTAATGCAGCCCCTCTCTGGAGAGCACCCGCCTTAGGACGAGATCACCCACCTCGAGCGTCCTGGAGCGGACGCTGCGGCATTGGCACCTCTACAGCGCCTGCTGGTATCTCGTGAGGGAGAACCACTTCGGCTCCGTAGACGAGGAAGAATGGAGGTTCGCCCGTTGGCTTGGTCATGGTGGTATGGATGGACCACAACACGGACTGGAGCTCGTCCAGCCAGCCCCTGTCGCAGGCCTCGAGCTTCTTGTTGAAGGTTCTTGCCTTGAGGCCTCTCAGGACCTCCGCGTTGGCACGCTCAACCTGGTCATTTCTCCTGGGGTGTGCCACTAAGGCGTATTATATCTGCGTTCCAAGGTTAGCACAATATGTTTTGAAAAGGTTGCTAGTGAACAACGAACCGTTATCGGTGATGATGCAATTAGGGACCCCGAACCGACTCACGAGGCCCTTGATGAACTTGACTGCCGATTCGGCTGGGATGGTGCAGACAGCCTCCACCTCCGCCCACTTGGTTAACTTGTCGATGGCGATGTAGAGGTAGCGGTAGCCCCCGGGCGCTCGAGGGAACGGGCCCAAGATGTCCAGCCCCCAGACCGCGAACGACCATGAGAGCGGGATGGTCTAGAGACCCTGAGCGGGTTGGTGGTTCTGCTTGACATGGAATTGGCAAGCTTCACAGGATCTCACCAGCTCGGTAGCATCGTTGAGCACCATGGGCCAGTAGAATCCACTACGGAATGCCTTGTCCACGAGGGTGCACGATGAAGAGTGATGCCCGCAGTCCCCGCCACGTATGTCAGCCAGCAGCTCGCGTCCTTGCTCCCTGGAGATGCATCGCAAAGAGACGTCGTTTGGCCGCTTCCGATAGAGCTCACCGTACTGAATGCAGTAGGCAGTGTACTGGCGAGCCACGCGCTCCGTTTCTTCCTCCATCTTCGGCAGGGTCCCCTGAAGCAGGTACGGCTTGAACTCCTCAGTCTAGCACCCCTCCTGAGGCTCAAGCGCAAGGAGCAGACGGGCTCCCGAGGTTGGGCCGCTAGCGGTGGGCGCCCGAGAGGGGTGCTGGGAGGAGCTCCTCCTAAGGCGATGCTGGTCCCATGGTGGGTGGGGCCGCCGACAGCTTGAAGAGCCGCTCCTCAAAAATGCCAGGCTCGTGAGGCAGGCGGTGGGATGCCCTCTTGGCGATGTCGTCTGCCTCCTTGTTCGTGCCGGGCGACACGTGTTGTAACTCCATGCCCAAGAATTGTTTCTCGATTTTGCATACCTCCTCAAGGTATGCCTCCATGTGTTCGTCCTTTGGCTTGTATGCTTTGTTGGAGAAGTTGACGAGGAGCTGGGAGTCGCCCTTGATGGTGAGGTGTTTTACTCCCAAAGCTGCCGCAGCCTTGAGACCAGCAATTAGGCCTTCGTACTCTGCGATGTTGTTGGAGACCTTCTCGCCCTGTTGGAAGCAGAGCTGCACGGCGTAGTAGAGCTTGTCCCGAGTGGGCAAGATGAGCACGGCTCCAGCCCCCGTGCCCTGACGCGTGAATGCGCCGTCGAAGTACATGACCCAATCATCCAGTGCCTCACTTCCCGGCGAGAGGGGACGGTCCTCACCCACTTCTGGGCTAGGAACATCGGTCCATTCCGCCACGAAGTCGGTGAGCGCCGCACCCTTGATGACTCTGGTGGTGCTGAACTCCAACTGGAACGCCTGCAGTTTAATGTTCCACTCCGCGACCCTTCCCGCGGCATTGGGGCTCCGGAGCACCCTTTCCAGTGGGTAAGCTAAGACAACCTTGATAGGATGGCCTTGGAAGTAATGGCGCAGCCTGTGGGAGGCGACGAGGAGCGCGAGCAAGAGCTTTTGTGGCATGGGGTAGCATGCCCGTGCATCGCGCAACATCGTGCTGAAGAAGTAGACCGGGTGCTCGACGAGGGCAGAGGTGTTGGTGGGGTCTTGCACCTTGGTCATTCGTTGGGGTAGCCTGGCCCTCAGGAGCACCGTCCTGAGGATCTTGGACATCGTAGGGGCAGCCGAGGCCTCAGGAGCACCGTACTGAGGAGCTGGGTCATCTGTTGGGGCAGCCGAGGCCTCAGGAGCGTCGTCCTGATGCCGCTGCATCTTGATCGGGTGCGGGGTGCTGGTCCGTGAGCCGTTGGCTAGACGCTCCTCCCGGACCACCACCAGCACTGCGCTGGCAGAGTGAGGCATGGCGGCCAGGTAGAGCACCAAGGGCTCAAGGGGACGTGGTACTACCATCACCGGCGGGCTGGTGAGGTACATCTTGAGGTCTTGGAATGTCGTGTCAGCCTCCGGAGTCCACTTGAACGGTCCTTTCTTTTCCATCAGCTTGAAGAACAGGAGGGCACACTCCCCCAGCTTGGAGATGAAGCACCCCGGTGAGGTACATAGCCCTCCAGCTTCTGCATCTCCTTGAGGGTTTGTGGCGGTCTCATCCTTTCTATTGCCTTGACCTTCTCCGGTTGGCTTTGATCCCCCTGTGCGACACCAGAAATCCCAATAGCTTGCCGGAGGGGATGCCAAACACACATTTCTCTGGATCGAGCCACAGATCTACCTTGTGCAGGCTGGCAAATGTTTCTTCTAGGTCTTCAATAAGGGTCTTGGCCTCCCGAGACTCCACCACTATGTCGTCGATGTAGGCCTCAGCGTTCCTCCCGAGCTACTGGCCCATGACGATGGGCATCAATCGCTGGAAGGTTGCCCCGACATTGTGCAGCCCAAACGGCATGCAAGTGTAGCAATATACCCCGCATGGGGTTGGGAAGGCCGTCTTCTCAACATCCTGCACCGCCATCTTGATTTGGTGATAGCCCGAGAAGGCATCCAGAAAACACAACAGGTCACACTCGGCAGTGAAGTCGACGATCTGGTCGATGCGCGAAAGAGGGAAGTGGTCTTGAGGGCAAGCCTTGTTGAGATTGGTGAAATCGACGCACATGCATGCACTCCTTCCCGCTTTCTTGGGGACGATAATCGGGTTTGCCAGCCATTCCGGGTACCACACCTCTCAAATGACACCGGCCTCTTGCAGTTTGCGGGTCTCTTGGACGATGAATGACTGCTTCTCTATGGACTGCGGTCGCGCCTTCTGTTTCACTGGGCGCATGTTTGGGCACACCCTCAGGTGATGCTCGATTATTCCCCTTGGGATTCCAACCAGGTCCTTGGGCTCCCACGCGAACACATTCTTGTTTGTGCACAAGAAACTGACCAACGCCTCTTCTTGATCTGGAGCGAGGCCAACGCCTATGGTGAAGGTGGCGCTAGATGCCCCGTCCTCATCAACTAGCACCTGCTTCGGCTCGGCACGATCTTGAGAGAACAACTACTTCTTCTTTGCTGGTGCAGCCCCCGGGGCCTTTAGAGCTCCTTCCTCACCAGTCCGCGCGATCGCCGTGGCCCTGAAGGCGAGCTTGAGGGCTGACAACGCTTCCTTGGTGTCCCCTGCCACGGTGAGGATGCCGCTGCTTCCCGGCATCTTCATGAGATTGTAGGCAGGGTGAGTTGCTGCCATGAACTTGGCCAAGGCCGAATACCCGAGGATGACATTGTACGGGAGGCCGATGCGGGCGATATCAAAGTTGATAAGTTCGATGTGGTAGTTGTCGCGGGTGCCGAAGGTGATCGGGAGGCGGATCTGCCCCAGGGGGCAAGTGGAGCCGTCGGTGAATCCATAGAAAGGCTTGGTGGGGCGGAACCGGCAGTGGGGCACGTAAAACAAGCCGAACGCTTCCACAGAGAGCATGTTAAGGCCGGCTCCACCATCGATGAGGGTCTTGGTGACCGCCACGTTGCATATGGTGGGTGAGGGAGTCCTGGACTAGGGGGTGTCCGGATAGCCGAACTATCATCATCAGCCGGACTCCAAGACTATGAAGATACAAGATTAAAGACTTCATCCCGTGTCCGGATGGGACTTTCCTTGGCGTGGAAGACAAGCTTGGCGATACGGATATGTAGATCTCCTACCATTGTAACCGACTCTGTGTAACCCTAGCCCTCTCCGGTGTCTATATAAACCGGATGGCTTTAGTCCATAGGACGAACAACAATCATACCATAGGCTAGCTTCTAGGGTTTAGCCTCCTAGATCTCGTGGTAGATCTACTCTTGTAATACCCACGTCATCAATATCAATCAAGCAGGACGTAGGGTTTTACCTCCATCAAGAGGGCCCGAACCTGGGTAAAACATCGTGTCCCTTGTCTCCTGTTACCATCCGCCTAGACGCATAGTTCGGGACCCCCTACCCGAGATCCGCCGGTTTTGACATCGACATTGGTGCTTTCATTGAGAGTTCCTCTGTGCCGTCGCAATCAGGAGGGATGCCTTTTCCCGTCTTTAAAGACAGCGCCGTCGTCAAGGGAGCTTTGGCCACCGGCCAAACTACCCGGCTAGGCGGTTTTCTTATGACCGCCTGTTCGGCCACCGCTCCGACAATGACCTCTCAGGTCATCAAAAGCAATCTTCACGTCAACTCGGAATTCGCCGAGCAGCTAGATCCGATGGAGCTCTCCTCCGTAAATGAGCTCTTGGATCGCATCGCCGCCCTGGGAGTCGCTACAGACTACGATCAGATTGGGCTTAAAACCGATCTGAGAGAAATTAACGCTCCCAGGCTACCCACCACGTTGTTGTGGTAGAGGAACAACACGGCGACTCTTCTTCTATGTTAAAGACCAGTTATGTCCGGATTCCCGATCCCTCCATGCCGGATTCCCGCGGAGGGACGGACGTCAATCAAGTACTGAACCTAAAGTCAGGCATCAGACCAGATTTGTTGGATAACATCCAGCAATCCAAGCTTCCAAATCCGGAAACTTCTCGGCCTTTGAACCTCAGATTGGGCAGGGTTCCAAATTTAATTCCGCCCGCCCACCCAAACATAAGCGATCTTTCTCAAATACGGCAAGAGCCCGATGAAATAGTACATCATTACTGGGCCAGATTCCTCCTGGTTATGGACAGGATAAAGGACTGCCGTGAGGAAAGCGCAATCTCAATTTTCTGCAACAATTGCACGGACAAGGGAATCATGAACGCCATAAGTCGTCATGAAGTTACACGCTTTGCCGACCTGGCGACCATAGTACACAAATACTGTGCGATGGAGAGTGCCTGGAAAACCGAAACCAGGTTTTGGGACAATCCGGCCCTGAACACAACCCTAGTTCAAAATAAAAGGGTGCGTCATACTCAAGCACCTGGGTTAAAAACCAAAAAGCAAAAACCCCCTAAAGGGCACGGAACCGTACTGGAGGGATGGCTCAAAGGACCCTGTAAAATCCATAGTACAGAGGGCGCCACTCCAACACATAGCCTTCGAGCATGTTGGATACTACGGCAGGTGGCCAAAAGTGGCGAAGGTTCTCTAGCCCCGGGTAACCAGCCCAACAGTACCAGTACGGTATTAACAGTCTTCGAGACTTACGCATCAAATAATATGCGGAAACGAACAATCCGCAGCCTCGCCGAAGTCTACCAAGTAGCAACAACAAATCCATGGAGCGACACGGCTATCACCTTCAATGCCAGCAACGAACCTAAATTCCGAACAACCCGAGCACCAGCCGCACTGGTCCTCAGTCCGATAGTGGACGGCTTTCGTCTTACCAAGGTACTCATGGATGGCGGCAGCGGATTAAACCTCATCTATGAGGGAACCCTCCAAAAAATGGAAATTGACTGGAGCCACATTGAGCGAAGCAGCACAACCTTCAGAGGAATAATCCCTAGTCGGGAAGTACGCTGCACAGGAAAAATCACACTAGATGTAGTGTTTGGCTCACCGGACAATTACAGGTCCGAGGAGGTCACGTTCCAAGTGGCCCCGTTCGGCAGCGGATATCACGCCTTGTTAGGGCGAGAGGCATTCACAATTTTCCAAGCTATACCCCATTACGGGTACATGAAGCTTAAAATGCCCGGGCCCAATGGAATCATCACTCTGGTCAGTGATCCAGATATAGCACTCCGCGCTGAAAATAAGACAGCCGCACTAGCCCTAGAGGCACTATCCGAAGCCCTAGCGGCAAAGTAACTCACTCGCTGCGCTCCACGGTGGATAGGGACGATGTGATACTCGATAAGAGATCAAAGTCCACCTCTTTTAAACCAGTAGACAAAATAGTCAAATTCCAGGTCCATCCAACGGACCCCACAAAGACGACCTCCATTGGGGCACAATTAAACCCTGATGTAGAAGCCGCACTACGAGAATTCCTTCGGGAAAATTGGGACATTTTTGCCTGGCACCCTTCAGATATGCCAGGAATCCCACGCAGGCTGGCAGAACACAGCCTAAATATCCTAAAAGGATTCAAGCCAGTCAAACAGGCTCTTCGGCGATTTTCCGAACGAAAAAGACAGGCAATGGGAGAGGAGCTAGCCAAACTCTTAGAAGCCGGATTCATCAGAGATATAAAACATCCGGACTGGCTAGCAAATCTGGTAATGGTACCAAAAAAGGACAAATCCTGGCGCCTTTGTGTCGATTTCAAAGACCTTAACAAGGCCTGTCCAAAGGATCCTTTCCCCCTCCCCCGCATCAACCAAATAATCGATGCTACCACAGGGCACGATTCATTGTGCTTCCTCGACGCATACTCCGGATACCATCAAATCAAGATGGTGGAAAAAGACCAGGCCGCAACGGCATTCATTACTCCATACAGACCATTTTGCTTCAACACAATGCCCTTCGGACTAAAAAACGCCGGCGCAACATATCAGCGCATGATTCAGACATGTCTGGCTACCCAGATAGGCAAAATAGTGGAGGCATACATAGGCGATGTGGTCGTTAAGACCAAACACGTCGAAACTCTAGTAGACGATTTGAGGCTTACATTCGACAACCTCCGAGCATACGACATTAAGCTCAACCCGGAAAAATGTGTTTTCGGCGTACCAGCCGGAAAGCTCTTGGGCTTCATTGTATCCGGTAGAGGAATTGAAGCAAACCCAGACAAGATCCGAGCTCTGTCACAATTGGATATCCCAAAAGACCTCAAACAAATACAAAAACTAACTGGATGCGTGGCGGCTCTAAGCCGCTTCATCTCCCGTTTGGGAGAAAAGGCACTGCCCCTCTATCGCCTCCTCCGGCGATGCTGCCACGGACGGACTCAAAGAAATTAAGGCCATATTGGCAACAAATCCGGTCCTGGCCGCGCCCAACCTGGGCGAACCGATGTTATTATATATCGCGGCAAGACATCAAGTTGTCAGCGCAGTACTCGTCGTCGAACAAGAAACAGAAGGGCACAAATTCCCTCTTAAAAAACCAGTGTACTACATATCCACTGTCTTAACTCCATGCAAGTCCTGGTACCCACATTACCAAAAGATAGCGTACGCGGTGTTCATGGAATCCCGGAAGCTGCGACACTACTTTCAAGAGTGTTCCATAACGGTGGCCTCCGAAGTACCTCTCAACGATATTATAAACAATCGCGACGCGACGGGCAGGATTGCAAAATGGGCCATTGAGCTCTTACCATTTGACATAACCTACAAACCACGGCGAGCTATAAAATCGCAAGTTTTGGCTGACTTCATCGCCGAATGGACCGAAGCCGAACTCCCTAAAGAGTACGGCGCATACTCCAATTGGATCATGCATTTTGACGGCTCCAAAATGTTGGCTGGCTTGGGGGCTGGCGTCGTCTTGACGTCCCCAACCGGGGACACAGTCCAATACGTACTTCAAATAATGTACACGGACCCCAACAACGCAGCCGAGTACAAGGCCCTTCTACATGGTCTCCGGATGGCAATCTCCATGGGTATTCAACGCCTAGAGGTGCGCGGGGATTCAAACCTCGCAATATCCCAAGTAAATGGAGACTTTGACGCCAAGGATCCGAAAATGGCAGCCTACCGTAACATCGTCCTAAAAATGTCAGCTCGGTTCGAAGGACTCGAATTCCTCCATGTAGCCCGGGATAATAACCAGGCAGCAGGCGTGTTGGCACGCATCGGCGCAAAACGTGACGCCGTCCCTCCAAACATCTTCCTAGAGCGGCTCTTTAAGCCATCCGTATTATGGGAAGAGGAGTCCGGAAATAACAACCCGGAACCAACTGCACCACCCAACACGGAACATTCTGACACAATCGGTGGCTCAACCAATGAAATAACACCTTTAGCCCACGAAATAATGGCAGTAATTGCCCCGTGGACGGAACCATTCCTAGCCTACTTAATTAGGCAGGAACTTCTCGAAGACCAAAATGAGGCCCGCTGCATAGTTCGGCGATCTAAAGCCTACAAGGTCCATGAGGGAGAACTTTATAAGAAAAGCACAACCTGAGTCCTTCAAAGGTGTATCTCCGAAGAGGAAGGGCGAAATCTCCTGGCTGAAATCCACGCCGGACTCGGCAGGCACCACGCCACAGCCCGGGCCCTTGTAGGCAAGGCCTTCCGTACAAGATTTTATTGGCCGACAGCCCGTGCAGATGCTCAGGACTTAGTCCAACGATGCGTCGGTTGCCAGCTCTTTGCTAATCAAAGCCACATGCCACCCACCGCCCTCAAAACTATACCCATCACTTGGCCATTCGCGGTCTGGGTGCTTGACATGGTTGGACCCCTTAAAGGGGGAACCCACAAGCAAAAATACTTATTGGTCATGGTGGACAAATTCACCAAATGGATAGAGGCCAAGCCGGTTAAAACAGCAGCATCCGGACCTGTGATAGACTTCATATCCGGGGTAGTACACCGTTTTGGCGTCCCCCATAGCATCATCACTAATAACGGCACGAATTTCACGGCCGACGAGGTTAAACTCTGGTGCAAAAACATGGGCATCAAGCTCGACTATGCTTCAGTCTATCACCCTCAAACTAATGGTCAAGTCGAACGAGCAAATGGTCTAATCATGAGCGGCATTAAACCCAGATTAGTGCGGTCCCTCACAGAATCTAACACGCACTGGGTAGAGGAGCTCGACTCCGTACTCTGGGGGCGGCAGACCACGCCAAACCGCACTACCTGATTCACACCATTTTTTATGGTATACGGCGCATAGGCAGTTTTGCCCTGCGATATAATTACTGACTTACCTCGCGTGCGCATGTACGAAGAAAGAGAAGCCGAGTTGGATTGGCAGGACAGTTTGGACGCCTTAGAGGAGGAGCACGACGTGGCAAAATCCCATTCCGCATTCTATCAGCAGCAGGCTCGAAGATATCAAAGCAAAGAAGTACGGGCCAAAACTTACAATGTTGGCGAGCTAGTTCTACGCCTGCCGGACAAGAAAAAGGACAAACTTAAGCCCAAATGGGAAGGTCCCTTCATCATCGACCAAGTCCTTACCGGCGGTGCATACCGTCTATGCAACGCATCTAACAACCGACTCGAGCCGAACCCATGGAACGCAGCCCGTCTCCGAATATTCTACGCCTAGCGCCGGACTCAGAGTTCGTCTCCTTCCTCCGTCCACCTTTCATATTTTTTCGCTGTCTTTTGTTTCCCTCCTTTTTCCTCCCTCTTTCAGTAAAAGCCTTTGTAGGCTGATTTGCGCATTGTTCGCACACACTCGATGTGCTACTCGCACTCGTTGTACCTGGGGGCTTCTTTAACAGAAGCTTATTTATACGGGCTTCATGCCCAACACATGTGTCATACTTCCGCATGTACCTTTTACTCACCATTATATGCATCGATATGACTTAAGTTTTGGCCAAGCTAGGTTGCCTGGCTCCTGTGCTTACCCCTACGTTCCCGATTGTTCGGCTAGGAGGTAAAGGGAGCACCTCTGCGATTGTTACTGCCGGGTCAGCCGGATGTGTACCTCAGACTAGGTGAAGCCGAAGGCTAGCGTTCTTAAGGGAATATTCGGTCGGTGACTTGAAAGATGATTTATTACTTATTTATTTATCTGCCTCCAGATGCTTTTTCTGCTCTTTTCGCAGTCCGGACATGCACTTTAGGGCATGCCTCCCAGGGAAAGGAACCCCTAACGGAACTATTCTCCCTGGAAGATGTTTCTTACTAACCATGTAATATAACATAGCTAGTTGGGCACTTGTCTGATAAAGCACTTATGACCCCTACGCCTGGTCTCCATGCATGCCCCGGTTTTTGTATAACCGTGAGGGTATTCGGACACACTCCGGACTGTTGGGTCCCGAGGTTGAAGTGAAAAGGTCCGCAAAGACAAACGATCTACAATCCGGCTAGAAGGCATTTTACATGTCATTTTAAATTACATCGTCAAACTGACTGATTGTACTCCTCTTCAATCCCATCTATCAGGCTGTCTAGTTTACAGTCCCGTTGGGAATATTTCGCGGCCAACTCTACTTGGCCGTACATCAGGCTCACAGGGATCTCCTTCCCATCGGGCCCCATAGGTCCGACCTCGGCCATGTGGTTTGGATCAGCCTTCGTGTACCGCGTCTTCACCATGGCCCAGGCCTCCTTGGCGCCTTGACGGCAGGCCGATATCTTCCACAAACGGAAGCGCTGCCGTACTCCATGAAGCTTCTCAGCAAGCCCTCCAAGACCCTCGGGTAGGGAGCCGGAAGGCCATAAGGCCTGAACGACGCCGCTCATCGCCTGCCGGACATGTTCGTGCAGTTGTAGCAGCTCGAGAAGAAGGTCACCCATGGAACCAGGCATTTCCTCCGCCGGACGACCCGTGAGCACACCTACAGACACATTTCTGTCAATCGACTTCCTCGCCGAACTCTTCTTTTCAAAAGAGTTTGCTCAAGCACTTACTGTAAATGCCGCGACGAAGCCGCCGATTCTCCTTTACGGAGTTAGACAGCTGGACCCGAACATCTTTTAGTTCTTCGCCCAGCTGGGTGTTGGCATCTTGGAGTTTGTTCATCTCCTGCTGCACCCTCATAAGCACCTTCTCGCCGGCCTTCAGCTGGCGCAGCAGATGTTGCTTGTCCGGATCTAGTCTGGCACCCTCTGCAATATTATTGTCAGACTAAACACACACGCCGCACTTCATAAACTACTTCTCTTTTCGAAATATGTATTACCAGAGGGGGTCTCTGTGGCTCCCCCGGTGGCGGCTAGTGTGGCTTCAAGTTGGGCCTTGCATTCTTGAAGCTCCTGGGACAGGTGGGTATTCTTCTCCGTAAGATCCTGCATAACAAATGATCCTTAAATTAGTTAGTTTAACTATTTTAAGTCTCGGGGGCTACTGGCACATATAACTATTAAAATTCCTCACCCGTATGTCTTTGACATACTGCTTCGTGGCTCTGGTTAAACCATCTTGAGCAGCACGGAGGTGCGCGTCTCCCGCATTAAAGGCATTCAACGCCTCTGGGGAGAAACACGCGTCACGAAGAACTGTCCGACGGCGCCTGTGATTCATGGCGCTCTCCACCTCAGACCTGGTGTGGGACAACCTGTCGGCATCCTCCGTTGGAGGAGCATCCGGCTCGCGCCTTGCGCTCGCCTCCCCCTCCGGACTAGGTGTTGGAGCCTGGCTGGCGGAGGCTTGGTTGGCCACCTCTCCGGGCACAGTCCGGCGAGCGCTCTTTCTCCTGGAAGAATCATGAGCATTAATATACCTCCCAGGAGTCTTTCCCTTAAAGACAATGGTGCGCCATACCTTTGCGGCGACGTTTCATTCGCGCCGCACTCCTCTTCCGCCTGCTGGGCCGCACTGACCCTGGTTGGTCAGTCGCCGCGGGCTCGGCTTCCCGCCGTAAAGGCACCTCCTGCGAAGCACCGTTGGTACACGATGGTCAGAAATAAGCATTAAAAAAGTAATGGTGTCAGGACTTCGGTCGTACTCACCTGGGAAGCCGAAGATAAACCGGGGTAGTCAGCCGTAATGGCGACTAGAGCATTGTCTATGTTGAGTTGGTGGAACACCCCGTCAATCAGTTCCACCATTATGTCCGGATCCTCTCCGGAGGCCGGATCAAGGGATCTTCCCGGATCCTCGGGTTGTGGAGTCAGGCTTTCTATGCCCTCCACATCCCGGCGCAGTTCCTGTGTCGAAGTCATAAAGTAAGACACTTCTTTGAAAGCACGGATCGGATATATAAATGTCCTCTTACCCAGCTCCGAGGGTTATTCATGGAGAATCCATTCAATGGACTCGTGCGGAGGAAGTCCTCCTTCTCCCCCTTGTACAAGCCGGACAGGATCTTCACCAGATCGGCGGCCGATCCCGGCCCCTTGCGGCTGTGACGAGTGGCGTCATTCTCCCCGTTGAAATCCCACATGGGGTGGCCCCTATATTGGAGCGGCTGCACCCCTCGCATAATGCATGTGGCCATGACTCCAATCATGGTCAATCCGGAATGGGCCAGTAACCTTATACGGCCCATCAGATATTGGACACTCCTATCATCTTCCCGTTGAGGGCTCCGCGGGTGCCAACTTAGGCGTTTCTTCAGAGGAGCGTTGCTAAACTCCGGGAGGCCGATCCGAACTGGATCCGGCAGCGGGGAGTCTTCCATATAGAACCACTCCGAAGGCCAGTCTTCGGACGCCTTCTTCAGGGTTCCGGATAGATATCCGGTCCCGGCGATGCGCCATATTTCGGCTCCGCCCACTTTATATATCGACCCCTCATGAGAACGGGGTACGAGGCAAAACAATCTCTTCCACAGCGCAAAATGGGGCTCGATGCCCAAGAACAGCTCGCAAAGAGCTACAAAGCCCGCGATATGCAAAATGGAGGCAGGTGTGAGGTGGTGAAGTTGGAGTCCATAGAACTCCAGGAGCCCCCGGAGAAACGGATGTATGGGAAATCCGAGTCCCCTTATTAGGTAGGGGACAAAGCATACCCGCTCTCCTTTAGAGGGATTGGGGACGCTCTCCGCCTGCTTCCCACCCTTGTAGGTGGCCAGTCCGGCTCGAACCGGAACCATAAAGGCTGGGGGAAGGTATCCCTCTGCTTGGAGCGTCACTAACTCGCTATGCGGGACTTAACATCTCCTCCAATCTCCTGGCTGAGGACTGGGGGCGCGAGAGGAGGAGCCGCGTCGACTGTCCATGTTGGAATGGATTTTTGTCAGATGCGCTTCGATGAGTACTTGCTGAAGCAGGATGGTGTGATTCGGATCTGGATCCTCGCCTCTCTTATAGGCGGCTTATTCGCGCAGCTAGGGGGGTAAAACATAAAAATACCCTGGCTTTTCGCATTCATACGACACGTGGAAGAGGGCCATTATTGGACGTGGAAGCCAAGGAGCGCAACATTTATAAGGAAACCGGACACTATTCGGCAAACACATGGAATATGGAGGAGAACCCGCCTTGCAAACGCCGAAGACAATATACGCGCCGGACTCGTCGTCATTGAAGCCTGGTTCGGGGGCTACTGAGGGAGTCCTAGACTAGGGGGTGTCCGGATAGCCGAACTATCATCATCAGCCGGACTCCAAGACTATGAAGATACAAGATTGAAGACTTCGTCCCGTGTCCAGATGGGACTTTCCTTGGCATGGAAGACAAGCTTGGCGATACGGATATGTAGATCTCCTACCATTGTAACCGACTCTGTGTAACCCTAGCCCTCTCCGGTGTCTATATAAAACGGATGGCTTTAGTCCATAGGACGAACAACAATCATACCATAGGCTAGCTTCTAGGGTTCAGCCTCCTTGATCTCGTGGTAGATCTACTCTTGTAATACCCACATCATCAATATCAATCAAGCAGGATGTAGGGTTTTACCTCCATCAAGAGGGCCCGAACCTGGGTAAAACATCATGTCCCTTGTCTCCTGTTACCATGCGCCTAGACGCACAGTTCGGGACCCCCTACCCGAGATCCGCCGGTTTCAACACCGACAGTGGGGGTGCAGAGCATCGGGAGCACGCCGGCACCTGTGGTGTTTGCGGGGTGGTCCCTTGAGTCGAAGGTGAGGTCGGCCTTAGGCGCTGAGCTCGAAGGAGCTACCTGCTGCACGTGGGTGGCGCCCACCTGGTGAAAGAACTACTTGACCTTGCAGTCCAAGGGCGGTGCCTACGAACCGTCGAAGAGGCTGTGCAGCTCCTCCCAGGAAGCCACCGAAGAATGTGGCAAGCTACGAAGCCAGGCGCGTGGTGCGCCCGCGAGGGCCATGGGAAGCCAGTTCACCATCACCTTATCGTCGCCGCCGGCTGCCAACACAGCCTCCTTGTATGCCTGGAGAAAATCTGTCGGGTCCGCCGCACTGTCGTATCGGGGCGGTAGCTCCGGCCTGAACTTGGGTGGCCACTGCACCAGTCGCAGGACGGGGGTGAAAGCTCGGAGACCCACGGCTCTCCTGTAAAGGCGCACGTTGGTCCTGTCAATGGAGCAACGCCCGCCATGAGAGCCGAACAGCCGAGCACAGCAAGAAGGGAGGTGGATCTTCAACGCATGCCTACCTGGCGCGCCAAATGTCGGATTTCAGGTTCCGCAGACCCTTGAGAGGTTCGAACTCTGGTGTGCGTGTGTAGAACTGAACCTCCCTAGTTTGCCTACTCCCCAATCTCATGGCCTAGATCGATGAACAAGAAGGAAACGAGACACAATAGTTTACCCAGGTTCGGGCCACCTTGCAGTGTAAAACCCTACTCCTGATTCGTGCTGGATTTGCATCGAGGGGCTGAGGATGAACTAGTACAGTGGGAGAACAACCTCAGGAGGAGGAGTGTTCTTGTGCTCAAGTGAGCTAGTGAGTGTGAGGATGGAATGGATCTGATTCGTTGCCGCCTCTATGGTGGTGGCTAGGTCCTATTTATAGTGGCCTTGGTCCTCTTCCAAAATGAAGGCGGGAAGGGATCCCACAACGGCCAAATTCGAAGGGAGAATAGTAGTACATGCTTTCCTGACAAAAGTAGTCTTCCCCTACAATAGCCTTTGTTCGTGACACCGCAATGGGCTCGGTGATGACCTCTGTCCTGCCGTCCTGGCGGTCTTGGTCTTGTTGCACCGAAATGGAAACCTTTGGCTGATGCCTCGGGACTCCGTGCCTGCGCTTGCCTCCTTAGCACCAAAGTGGAAATTTGTACACTGCGCCCGTTGGCGCCCGCCTGGCCTTGGTTGTCATGGCTCACGTCATCCAAACCTCGCGAGGTGAAGCTTGGATAGAAATATCCACTCCTTAGGAGCCAACCTAAGAAGGCCGCTCCTCGAGGAGGTCTTGGCATCATCCGCCTCGCGAGGCTTGGCCCCTCGTGAGGGTCTTGAGTTGTTGATGCTGAAGTTGGCCGTACCAGGACATTGAAGGAGCCACGCCGTGGGCCGCAGGTAGGCAAGTCTGGGTACCCCCATTCCCAGAACACCGACAATATTAGCTCGCATGCAAGCCGACTTATTCCTTGACTGATCAACGCGTAGTTACGCTGCATGCATTAGGTTTCCGGGGGAGATAACAAGGCAGAGTAAGTAACAACGCTCGCTAGCAATGAGGCTTGGTGGGGATTGAGATGCGAAGTTAATGGACGCCACCTAAACGTTTTGGGAATATCTGGTTTTTGTAAGATGACTTAACACCTTGACGGAGGGATTACCACTCCTTAGTCCAGGTTTGATGGAATATTCGTCACCTCTTATCTTGTTGGACATACTCCATTTATCTCACTTCCTGTGGCTTCCCACTCGCACGATATTCCTATTCTATGAACCAGTGTGTGCATGTGTGTGTGTGTGTTTTAACAGCGTGGGTGTGTTAGAGAGCGACACATCGACCTACTCCTACAGAGAGATGGCGTGTAGTGTACGATTTAGCCTCGAGAGTCGGTGCATCCTCTCGTTTCCGCGTGTCCGGTCGGGACAGCTGCCACGCCCGCTCCTGACCAGCCCGGCCCACCCAAAGTCCCTCCATCACCCGCGTGAGCTTCCCGCCCGAAACGGTCAGCGCCCCTCCAGAGAATCAGTCCCACATTCATGCCCGGGCAGAGCGGACACGACCTCTCACTGGTGCATGCATTTAAGGGAGAAGCTAATTCAAGAGTGATGGTTGCTTCGTCCGCCCAACTTTCTGCTGGGTCTATGTGATTTGACGGCTCATTGGTCATTATTACAGAGGTGGTACGACTGCATGATGTCCCACGTTTTGGCGAAAGGAGGTAGATTACAATTTTCTCCATTCTTACAGCGGAGGAGTGTGAAAGCAGTGAAAACACACAAGCTCAATGATTACATGGCCCACCTCACACTGTCACCATATTTTCTAGACACCGCGCGGCACCTAACTCTTTACATAGTAGTATAGTATGTACTATAATTTCTCAGCGAGATAAATTTGTACAATGCTATGAAGCTTCCAGCTTCTGTTTCATGTATCTTGCATCCAAGGTTGCCTCGTTGCCACATTTCATCAAATACAAAGGAGACTAACATGCATGCTATTGCATCTCAATGTGAAAGGATCGATAAGAGGTGTCTAGAGGGGGGGTGATTAGACACTAAGTAAGAAAAGTTACAGTTTTTAATTTCTTTAAGTTGAAGTGGAGTTTTGGCACAAGTTTAACAATCACAATACATATCAAGCAAGGATGCAAAGAGTATATGAGCAGCGGAAAGTAAAGCATGCAACTTGCAAGAATGTAAAGGGATGGGATTGGAGTGTGCAAACGCAATTTGAGACACGGATGTTTTTGTCGTGGTTCCGATAGGTGGTGCTATCGTACATCCACGTTGATGGAGACTTCAACCCACGAAGGGTAACGGCTGCGCGAGTCCACGGAGGGCTCCACCCACGAAGGGTCCACGAAGAAGCAACCTTGTCTATCCCACCATGGCCGTCGCCCACGAAGGACTTGCCTCACTAGGGTAGATCTTCATGAAGTAGGCGATCTCCTTGCCCTTACAAACTCCTTGGTTCAACTCCACAATCTTTTAGGAGGCTCCCAAGTGACACCCAGCCAATCTAGGAGACACCACTCTCCAATAAGTAACAAATGGTGTGTTGATGATGAACTCCTTGCTCTTGTGCTTCAAATGATAGTCTCCCCAACACTCAACTCTCTCTCACAGGATTTGGATTTGGTGGAAAGAAGATTTGAGTGGAAATCAACTTGGGGAAGGCTAGAGATCAAGATTCATATGGTAGGAATGGAATATCTTGGTCTCAACACAAGTGTAGGTGGTTCTCTCTCAGAAAATGTATGTTGGAAGTGTAGGCATGTTCTGATGGCTCTCTCCACGAATGAAGAGTGGGTGGAGGGGTATATATAGCCTCCACACAAAATCTAACCATTACACACAACTTACCAATCTCGGTGGGACCGAATTAAGAAACTCGGTGGGACCGATTTAGGAAATCATGTGACCGTTAGGATTTTCGGTGGGACCGACATGGAACTCGGTAGGGCCAATATGATTAGGGTTAGGGCATAATGTAATCTCGGTGAGACTCAGTGGGACTGATTTTGGTAATAAGCTAACCAGAGAGTTGGTCAGGCAAACTCGGTGGGACCGATTCGCTCATCTCGGTTGGACCAAAATGTTATGAAGAGGAACAGAGAGTTTGCATTGTAATCTCGGTAGGACCGATTATGAAACTCGGTGAGAGGACATACACAGAGAGATTACAATCCCATCTCGGTGAGACCGAGATCCCTATCGATGAGACCGATTTGCCTATGGTTTGTGGCAATGGCTATGACATCTGAACTCGGTGGCGCTGGATAGAAAGAATCGGTGGGGCGGAGTTTGACTTTTGGTTTAGGTCATATGTGGATGTGAGAAGGTAGTTGAGGGCTTTGGAGCATATCACTAAGCACTTTGAGCAAGCAAGCCATTACGCAACACCTCATCCCCTCTTGATAGTATTGGCTTTTCCTATAGATTTAATGTGATCTTGGATCATTAAAATGGAAAATGTAGAGTCTTGTGCTTTGAGCTTGAGCCAATCCTTTGTCCTTAGCACGTTGAACGGGTTCCACATCCTCTAGTCCATGCCACTTCATTGTTGAACTTATCTGAAATATACTAGGTAAAAGTGTTAGTCCAACAGGAGATATGTTGACATTAATTACCAAAATCACCCAGGGAGCACTTGTGCTTTCAATCTCCCCCTTTTTTGGTAATTGATGACAACATACATCAAAGCTTTAGATAAGGATATAGAGAATAACAAGCAAAGCTTTGAAAAGACATGTAACATGCATAGGCTCCCCTTACATGTATGCAATCATGTGAATATGGAATACAAGAGCATGTGAATGCATAAGCATGACAGAGTAAGCAATGTGTTACATGTATCTTGTCTATATGCATCAGAGCAAATGATGTGAATATGGGAAATGTACCTTCATGCTCATGAATCCTTCTTGCAAACAGTATGTACATCAACAAGAGATCCTCATAAACATGACTGTGATGCATATACTTACCTTGTGGTTTTGAGTTGGCTTAGGATGAAATGAACCTGCGTAAACAAGGTTAGGTAACATAGATACACCTACTGATCAGAGCAAACAAAAGAGACCACAAGAGTACCAAGACTGGGATGACATGTAGAGAGTGAATACTGAGTACCACATTGGATCTAGACATGTCCCCAAAGGTAAAGATGCACAATAAATTCAAGGAATTTCTTTCCCTTAGATGTCTTACTCCCCCTGAATCTAGCATGGGATACTGGGAGAAGATAGGGAACAGAAAATCAGAGCAAAAAAACAGAGCTCAAAGAAAATAAACAGAGCTAATGCAAACTAGCACATATGAACATGTCTTTCCCCTCTTGAAGACATGTGACTTCTCTCCTCTTGAACACCAAGAATCTGGGGCCCTTGATGATTACTCTCTCTCCCTTTGAGTATTCTTTCCCCCTATAGATGTGATTAAGCTTTGATGTGATCTCTCTCTCCCCCTTTTACATCAATTTCCAAGAAGGTTCCTTCTGGATATATGTTGCAAACGGGTTTGGTCCTTGAGTCACAGAACAAAGTAGCAAGTTGTATGTGAAGCCAGTAGAGGACAAGATTCATTGAGTGGAGTTGGATCAAGATGAATGAAGGAACCAGTGGGAAAATGTCTTTCCTGTAGTGAAATCGGTGACACCGAGTTTTGTGCTTCGGTTGCACCGAAAGGATTCGGTTAGACTTAAAACAACAGACCGGTGTGATCAAGTTCATCACAGAGAAAACACTTGTCACCTCAGCTCTCTAGGCAAGTGAGATCTCACAAGGATTTGCAAGGAATTAACTTAAAGATTTGCAATGAACTGGATGCAGGGAAAGCAGAAAAGAAATCTAGATGAAGTTTTTTTTGAAAGGGGAAACAAATATGCATGAGATAAATGCAAGAGCATAGAAAAGAACACAAGAAAACTTCATCTAGAATTGGTCGGCGACAAAGTCACCTATGTTAGAGTATATTGACTTAGGAGTCAAGTGAGATCACTTGATCATAGGTCATACTCATCGTTTAAGCTCAAAATGGGGTTACCATTTTTCGTTTAAGCATCTTGATGTATTCTCATCTTGTCGAGTTGCTTTGACTCATGACTTGGAGTAAAGCTTCTCTAAGATGGAATACATACCTTGGGTGGTGGTGTTGATCGTGATCATGTAGTTGAACTTTTGTGGGTTGCTCAAAGTTGATGTATCTCATCAAGAGTTGGGAGCACCACTTGGAATTTGAGTTCATCTACCTACATGGGTTAGTTTTTGCAAGGAGGAGCACTTGTGTATCCAAAATGACAATCATGAATTTCAATAATAAATTTGTCAAAGGATATGTTTGAGTGGTTTTGTGCTCCCTTGTCTTCATCCACCAATGTGTAGAGACTTGGTGATGTAGAGATTGCTCAAGATGTGAGTGAGTAGCAATCTCATGGACTTAGATTCATCCAAGTACCTACAAGGGTTAGATAACATGCAAGGTGCAAATATATCCAAGACATAAGATAGTCATCATAAGAGAAATATCAAGGATTAGTCATAGGCTCATGCCTTGCATGTATCAAATGGAGTTCCTACTCCAAGTTTGAAGCATCAATGATGTTCAATTCACCTCTTAACCTGCAAAACACTTTCTCATCAAGTGGTTTTGTGAATATATCCGGTAATTGCTTTTTGGTGCGAACATGCTTAAGATTAATGTCCCCTTTGGCAACATGATCTTGAATGAAATGATGACAAACTTCAATATGCTTAGTTCGAGAATGTTGTACGGGATTGTGAGCAATCTTGATAGCACTTTCATTGTCGCAAAGCAATGGAACATGTTTCACATATATCCCATAATCTTTAAGAGTTTGGGTCATCCAAAGTAATTGAGCACAACATGAACCAGCGGCAATGTATTCCGCTTCGGCGGTGGATAAGGATACCGAGTTTTGTTTCTTGGAAGACCAAGACACAAGAGATCTACCAAGAAATTGACAAGTACCCGAAGTGGACTTTCTACCAACCCTGTCACCGGCATAGTCCAAGTCGGAGTAGCCAACAAGATTAAAAGAGGCCCTCTTTGGATAGCAAATGCCAAAGTTTGGTGTATGGATTAAGTATTTCACTATCCTTTTCACGGCCTTAAGATGACATTCTTTAGGAGCGGCTTGATATCGTGCACACATGCACACACTTAGCATAATATCGGGACGTGAAGCACATAGATATAAGAATGAACCAATCATAGAGTGATAAACCTTTTGATCAACCGGTTCACAATCTTTGGTCAAATCAAGATGTCCACTAGTAGGCATGGGTGTAGTCATACCTTTGTATTCTTGCATATTGAACTTCTTGAATAAGTCCTTGGTGTACTTTGTTTGAGAGACAAAAGTACCTTCCTTAGTTTGCTTGATTTGCAACCCAAGAAAGAATTTGAGTTCACTCATCATCGACATCTCAAACTTCTCCGACATTAGATTTCCAAACTTTTCACTAAAGTGAGGGTTAGTTGAACCAAATATAATATCATCAACATAGATTTGGCATACAAATAGTTCTCCATTAACCCTTTTAGTAAAAAGAGTAAAATCTATTTTCCAATTTCAAAGCCTTTTTCAATGAGGAACTTGGTCAAGCATTTATACCACGCTCTAGGAGCTTGTTTAAGACCATAAAGGGCTTTGTGAAGTTTGTAAACATGATTAGGTTTCTTAGGATTGACAAAGCCGGGAGGTTGCTTAACATAAACTTCCTCCTCTGTTTCACCATTTAGAAAAGCACTTTTAATGTCCATTTGGTACAAGGTGATATCATGGTGATTAGCATAGGCAAGTAAGATGCGAATGGACTCAAGTCTAGCAATGGGACCATATGTCTCACCATAGTCCATACCTTCGACTTGAGTGTAGTCTTGGGTGACGAGACATGCTTTGTTGTGAACTACTTGTCCATCTTCATCTTGCTTGTTGCGGAACACCCATTTGGTACCGATGATGTTGTGGTTGTTGTCGGGCTTCTCAACCAATGTCCACACTTGATTTCTCTCAAAGTTGTGTAGCTCTTCATGCATGGCATTTATCCAATCCGGATCTTCCAAAGCTTCTTCAACATTCATAGGTTCAGTGCTAGAGATGAATGAATAATGTTCACAAAAGTTAGCTAAACGAGTTTTAGAGCGAGTGATTCTCCCGCTTTGGATATCATTGTAGATTTGCTTGACGGGATGGTCCTTAGCAATTCTTGCTCGAACTCGTGAAAGCTTTTGCTTGGATCTTGATTGAACATCTTCTTCATCTTGTTCCTCTTCTTGGCCTTCTTCATTATTGACGTTGTCGTTCTCTTATCGTGGTGGAGAAGGAGGTTGTTGGCGTTTATCTTGGTGCACTTCCTCATTTTCTCCATCTTGGTGCGTCCCACTTGTGGATGCTTCCGTATCAACTCTTGGTTCACCTTGTCGTGAGGTAGAAGCTTCCACTTGGATGGACGAGGTGCTCTCCTTCACCTCCGTTGGACGAATCTTGCCAATAGACAAGTCTTGGATTGCTTTTGAGGGGTCTTTGTCTCCTACATCAATTGGCAATTGCTCTACTTGCGAGCCATTAGATTCATCAAACTTCACATCTACCGTCTCTTCAACCTTTCGAGTGAAATTGTTGTAGACATGGTAAGTGTGAGAGTTTGAGCCATAACCAAGTAGGAAACCTTCATGAGACTTAGGAGCAAATTTAGAACGATGATGCTTATCAAGAATGTAGCACTTTGAGCCGAATACTCGAAAGTATCTAACTTGGGGTTTGTTATTGGTGAGGAGCTCGTATGCCGTCTTGTCGAGCAGCTTGTGAAGATACAAGCAATTTGTTGCATGACAAGCTGTCTCAACCGCTTCCGCCCAAAAGTGCTTCGGCGTCTTGTACTCATCAAGCATTGTTCTCGCCATTTCGATGAGCGTCCGGTTCTTTCTCTCAACAACTCCATTTTGTTGAGGTGTGTACGTAGCTGAGAACTCATGTGAAATCCCTTCTTCATCAAGAAAGGTTTCCACATTTACGTTCTTGAACTCCGTTCCGTTGTCGCTGCGAACCTTCTTGATCTTTACTTCAAATTGATTTTGGGCCTTCCTAGCGAAGTTTTTGAAGATCTTTTGGACCTGTGATTTATCATCAAGAAAGAACACCCACGTAAATCTTGAAAAATCATCAACTATAATTAGACCAAAAGAATTTCCAGCGAGACTTTTGTAAGCGTTGGGACCAAAAAGATCTATGTGAAGTAGCTCGAGTGGCCTCCTTGTGGTCATGATGTTCTTCACGGGATGCCTTCCTCCAACCTGTTTACCCGCCTGACAAGCGCTGCAAAGTCTATCCTTATCAAATATGACATCGTTAACACCAAGGATATGATTTCCTTTAATAAGCTTGTCAAGGTTTCGCATACCAACATGACCTAATCGTCTATGCCATAACCAACCTTTAAAGGATTTAGCAATAAAGAAAGTTCTAGGTTGAGCCTTTTTAGTGAAATCAACAATGTAAAGATCACCTCTACGTATACCGGTAAATACCATTTTATGATTATCTCTATGAAACACTTGGCAATCTACTTCAGTAAATAGGACATTTAAACCAAAATCAGCAAGTCTAGATACTGAAAGTAAATTGTAGCCAAGAGATTCAACGAGCATGACATTTTGTATGGAGCTATCATGTGAGATGGCCACCTTACCGAGGCCAACTACCTTACCCTTTGAGTTGTCACCGAAAGTGACATACTTTCGAGGGCCGTCATTTTCAGCAAGCTCACGAAACATGTCTTTATCTCTGGTCATGTGATCGGTACATCCACTATCAACAACCCTTTCCTTTCCTCCTGCCATATATCCCCGAAGATTTGCCATAAGACCAAAGTGTCTCATTGCATCATCAAGATCAAAGTCACTATCATCGTCCTCATCATAGTATCCATGTTCAACATCGTCAAGTGGTGGATCAAATCCTAGAGAGGGTGATTCGTTAGAGTGAGTTTGACAATGATCTTCTTTATGGATTTTAATAGCTTCAGAAATAATATCACTAATAATTCCAACATCTCCTTTGGCACGCATAAGGTTTGTAAGCTCAAATAGACAATCACCAAACATAGGATCATTGGAATTCATCTTACTCAAGGCAATAGACTTATGGAGAATTTCATCTAGAATTTTCAAGGAATAATTTGGAAAACGTTCCTCAAGAAATTTCCATATAGTGTAGGCACACTTAAGAGTAGGCAAACATCCAATCAAGTTTCTAGGCAAGCCTCTAGTGATAAGTTCAACAGTTCTAAGATTGCGAATCATGTCAATTGACTCATCAAGGGTAGGATGCATAGGATCAACATGAGGTGCACAAGGGCTATCAATGTACTTGTTCAAATTATATTCATTGAAAATCACAAGCATCTCATTTTTTCGCTCATGAAACTACTCTCAATCAAGTATAGGCACTCTATGTCTAAGACTCCCCAAAGTAGACTCATCCATCTTCCTCCAATGGTGTTTAAACCAAAGCAATGGAGACCAAAGCTCAGATACCAATTGAAAGGATCGAGAAGAGGTGTCTAGAGGGGGGGGTGATTAGACACTAAGTAAGAAAAGTTGCAGTTTTAATTTCTTTAAGTTGAAGTGGAGTTTTGGCACAAGTTTAACAATCACAATACATATCAAGCAAGCATGGAAAGAGTATATGAGAAGCGGAAAGTAAAGCATGCAACTTGCAAGAATGTAAAGGGATGGGATTGGAGTGTGCAAACGCAATTTGAGACACGGATGTTTTTGTCGTGGTTCCGATAGGTGGTGCTATCGTACATCCACGTTGATGGAGACTTCAACCCACGAAGGGTAACAGCTGCGTGAGTCCACAGAGGGCTCCACCCACGAAGGGTGCACGAAGAAGCAACCTTGTCTATCCCACCATGGCCGTCGCTCACGAAGGACTTGCCTCACTAGGGTAGATCTTCACGAAGTAGGCGATCTCCATGCCCTTACAAACTCCTTGGTTCAACTCCACAATCTTGTAGGAGGCTCCCAAGTGACACCTAGCCAATCTAGGAGACACCACTCTCCAAGAAGTAACAAATGGTGTGTTTATGATGAACTCCTTGCTCTTGTGCTTCAAATGATAGTCTCCCCAACACTCACACTCTCTGTCACAGGATTTGGATTTGGTGGAAAGAAGATTTGAGTGGAAAGCAACTTGGGGAAGGCTAAAGATCAAGATTCATATGGTAGGAATGGAATATCTTAGTCTCAACACAAGTGTAGGTGGTTCTCTCTCAGAAAATGTATGTTGGAAGTGTAGGCATGTTCTGATGGCTCTCTCCACGAATGAAGAGTGGGTGGAGGGGTATATATAGCCTCCACACAAAATCTAACCGTTACACACAAGTTACCAATCTTGGTGGGACCGAATTAAGAAACTCGGTGGGACCGATTTAGGAAATCATGTGACCGTTAGGATTTTCGGCGGGACCGACATGCAACTCGGTAGGACCGATATGATTAGGGTTAGGGCATAACATAATCTCGGTGAGACCGATTACACAAATTCGATGGGACCGATGTTGGTAATAAGCTAACCAGAGAGTTGGTCAGGCAAACTCGGTTGGACCGATTCGCTCGGTTGGAATGAAATGTTACAAAGAGGAACAGAGAGTTTGCATTGTAATCTTGGTAGGACCGATTACGAAAACTCGGTGAGACCGATTTTGGTAATGGACATACACAGAGAGATTACAATCCCATCTCGGTGAGACCGAGATCCCTATCGGTGAGACCGATTTGCCTAGGGTTTGTGGCAGTGGCTATGACATCTGAACTCGGTGGCGCCGGATAGAAAGAATCGGTGGGGCCGAGTTTGACTTTTGGTTTAGGTCATATGTGGATGTGAGAAGGTAGTTGAGGGATTTGGAGCATATCACTTAGCACTTTGAGCAAGCAAGCCATTAAGCAACACCTCATCCCCTCTTGATAGTATTGGCTTTCCCTATAGACTCAATGTGATCTTGGATCACTAGAATGGAAAATGTAGAGTCTTGTGCTTTGAGCTTGAGCCAATCCTTTGTCCTTAGCACCTTGAAGGGGTTCCACATCCTCTAGTCCATGCCACTTCATTGTTGAACTTATCTGAAATATACTAGGTAAAAGTGTTAGTCCAACAAGAGATATGTTGACATTAATTACCAAAATCACCCAGGGAGCACTTGTGCTTTTACAATGATTGACATATCGTAGCCAATATGTACTCCCTCCATTCCAAAATAAGTGTCTCAACTTTATGCAAACTTTAGTACAAAGTTATACTACTACTAAAGTTGACACTTATTTTGGAACAGAGACAACTAAAGAAAAAAACCGACCATGTAGTCGCTAGCCCTTGAACCCTAAACCCTAACCAGACTTTAATTTGCTGGCCAAGTTGAACCATTCGAAGAAATGAAGTTTGCAACCCTTTGAACATTAGATCATTTTGTGCAGTTTCACTAAAATTGAGATGAGCATCCCTGTGGCAAAGAAATTGAAGAAGCGTGTTTAGAATAAGATTACTAGGACTATTTGATGAAACATAAACTCATCACAAATACAGTAGAAGCTAGTAGAGGTACGTGCGGGGCAAAGAAGTAGAGAAATATCCACATGGAGCAATGTGGGCAGCTGGGGCAGTGGTGCAAGCCGGTTGTAAAGGAAGTTGTACCTGAGGGATGTCGGGGCGTAGCTCAACCTAGAGGATGGCGGCGGGAGGCGGCAATTGGCCATGTTGCGGCAGTGAGCAAGGGACAAAGGAAACCACACCGGCTTGTGAGAGAGAACAGCAGGGACCCCTGACCGGGACTTGCCGACAGTGGGTTTTCGTCGTCGGTGACAGCGACCGCATCTAGACAAAGCATCCACCCCTTCCCCCAGCGGACGTGATCCACCTGGATGTTAGAGATGTGGCCACACTCATTTTGTGCGAGAGTGTGTGAAGGGAGCAACCCAAACAAGCAACCATGTAGGCTCGTCCTGGCTATGTATATAGTAGAGCGGTTTCTTTTCTCTCTCCATATTAACCTATTTATATTGCGTACATATCACCGAAGAAAAAAAAGTTTATTTATAAATGACGCGGCACCGTTCATGCATGGTTCCCGACCCTCCATTATTTATAAGTGAGTAACTACTAGTGCTAGACGCGTCAAATTATCATGTGGGCTGCATCATCGTACAAAAATGAGCTCCACCATGTCACGTGTGTGGTTGGGGAAGACGCAAAATACGCAAAGAGTGCTACTAGTACTACTACGTGCGTGGGTGCATGCACCTCTTCTGTTCGAGCATGGTTATTAAAAGTATAGACCACTACTCTACCAAGTGGTTATTATATGGGCAAAGAGTATAGGCAGTAATAATGACTAATAAGCCGTCAAATCACGAGTCCCACCTTTCTCTATGTTTGACCGAGGAAGCAGCCATCATTTCACTCCTTGTTGAATATCCATCTGTTGCTACCTCCGCAAATAAATAAAAATCCGTTTCTACCTCCACAACATGGTTAATAATACAGCCTTGTCAATCACGATGTAGAAATATCATTCATTGATACAATAGGGCTAGCTCTAATGCTGGTGATTTTTTTACTTTGCCTCTTTCTATTTTTGTCTCATTTACTCATTTTACATAGGAGCACATGTAGAGGATGGCTATTCCTTTTGATGGGACTTCTTCATGGGGTTTAAGACTAAGTAGCTCCGAATTATGCCCGCTGCCCAACACTCGGAATTGTGCCATCTATTATAGTACTCCCATTGCAACAATGAGGTCCACTAGGTCTTGCACGTCCTGTAAGAATAGACTGTGACGCAAAACATACACCTAGTTGCCTTCTTCCTCATACAGTACGTACCACTGGACTATCACTACTGTCGGTGTCAAAACCGGCGGATCTCGGGTAGGGGGTCCCGAACTGTGTGTCTAAGGCTGATGGTAATAGGAGGCGGGTGACATAGTGTTTACCCTGGTTCGGGCCCTCTCTATGGAGGTAATACCCTACTTCCTGCTTGATTGATCTTGATGAATATGAGTATTACAAGAGTTGATCTACCATGAGATCATAATGGCTAAACCCTAGAAGCCTAGCCTACGAGGTTATGATTGCTGTGTCTAAACCCTAGAAGCCTAAACCCTCCGGTTT
>NC_041381.1:309896394-309903325 GCF_002162155.2 Triticum dicoccoides
TGTACAAAGTAGGTTATAGAGAAAGGAATCTACATATCCGAATCACCAAGCTTGCATTCCACACCAAGGAGAGTCCCATCCGGACATGGGACGAAGTCTTCTATCTTGTATCTTCATAGTCCAACAGCCCGGCCAAAGTATATAGTCCGGCTATCCGAGGACCCCTTAATCCAGGACTCCCTCAGTAGCCCCTGAACCAGGCTTCAATGACGATGAGTCCGGCGCACAGATTCTCTTCAGCATTGCAAGTCGGGTTCCTTCTACGAATACTCCAACATAGCCCTTCGAACATAGAAAATGTTTCCAGCTCTGCAAAACAAGTACCACACACAACCGTAGAGAGTATAATATTTCACGAGTCCAATCCGCTGACAACTTTTTGTAGCGTGACATCACGCCACCGCCCGGTCATTGCCGCTCCGTATTTCTAGGTGCAGTTTGATTGGCACGTCTTGTCAAAGCAGAGATCGTGTCCCCTTATCACGGGATTCTCATCAATACGGGCATGCGTAACCCAACTGTGTCATCTGCACGGCGCTTGGGGAATAGGCAGATTTTAAGGAGAGCAGGGAGGTTCATGACTTTTACTGCCTTTATAAAGGGATAAGGATTCATCCTTGTTCACCCACGCCTTCTCCTTCCTCTGCCCATCGATTCTCGAGCTCCAGCGCCCAAGCTCTTGCCTTCTCCGCCCAAAAAAGCACTCAATCATGTCCGAATCCGGAGCTGGAGGCAAGTGGATGGCCTCCTCCGTCAAGAATAAGGACATCAAGGAGCTCCGGGAGGCGTGTACTTGGCCAAGGGAGTCACTGATCGGCTCCCGACGAAAGGACAGATTGTCCCTACCCCAGAGCCCCAAGAGAGGGTGGTGTTTATCACACACTTCGTCCATGGGCTGGGATTCCCTCTCCACCCTTTCGTCCGTGGACTGATGTTTTACTACGAGCTGGACTTCCATGATTTGGCCCCCAACTCCATCCTTAACATCTCGGCATTTATTGTCGTGTGCGAGGCCTTCCTCCGCATCCCACCTCACTTCAGCCTATGGCTGAAGACCTTCAATGTAAAGCCGAAGGTGGTGAGCGGCCAACAAGCAGAGTGCGGAGGCGCCATGGTGGGGAAGATGCCCAATGTCACCTGGTCCGAAGGCTCCTTTGTGGAGATTGTCAAAGGGTGGAAATCGGGGTGGTTCTACATCATCGAGCCACGCGACACCAATTGGGCAGCGACCCCCGCGTTCCGATCCGGAGTTCTGATGCAGCTCACCTCCTGGCAACAGAAAGGCCTAGCATGGGGCTCTTCGGACGAGCTGATAGCGCTCCAGATGCGCGTCCAGAGCATGATAATCAAGAAGGTCAAGCTACGTAATCCAGGGTATGCTCGTCCGCCGGATTCTTCCGTGCCAAAGCCGGACTTGCTATCTGTGGGAGTTTGATCTGGCGAAGCACCGGACCCTATTAGAGCTCTTCGGCACGACACACGAAGAAATCTGGAAGGTGCTCTTTAAGGCCAACGAGGTGCCGCCGGCCACGGACAAGGATCGTGGGCATGATTCCTACTAATCCGGTAAGTTCCCTCATGTTTTCAAGGTGTACCCTTTTATCGGATTTAGGGATCCGGAAAAACCCTTGAGGTTCGAACACTGGGGTGCACACAAAGATTTCCCCCTACCGAATCTTGCCCTCAGCCTCGCCGCAATCTCTAAGCTTAGACCGATGAACTCACAACACAAGAGACACAACATTTATACTAGTTCGGGCCACCGTTCTGGTGTAATACCCTACTCCAGTGTTGTAGTGGTGGATTTCCTCTTGGGCTGATGATGAACAGTACAAGGGAAGAACAACCTCCTGAGGAGAGGTGTTCTTGTGGTTGGTGGGTGCGAGGATGAACTGAGTTCATTCCCGTCTTCCTTCTACTGTGGTGGCTAGTCCAATTTATAGAGGCCCTGGTCCTCTCCCCAAATATTGAGCGGGAAGGGATCCAACAACGGCCAATTTGAAAGGGGACAACTAGTACAAGCTATCCTGACTAAAGGTGGTATTCTCTTGTCAAAGGCACTAGTGGTGACATCATCTTGGGCTCCACGACGACCTCCGTCCTGCCGTCCTGCTTGTCTTGGTCTTGTTGCACCGATATGGAAACCTTTGCCTGAAGCCATGATACTCTGCATCTGCGCTTGCCCCCTTAGCACCAAAGGGGAAACGAGGACACTGCGCGCTGGTGCCCGCCTGGCCTTGGTCGTCATGGCTTGCATCACAGGAATCTCACGAGGTACCCCTTGCCTTGATCTCTCTGCCCCCTCGCGAGCTTGCCTGGTGAGGCCGCTCCTGAGGAGGCCTTGTGCCATCAACCTCGCGAGGATTGGCCCCTCGCGAGGGTCTTGAGTGTTGGTTGACGAAGACGGGCCGTACTGGGCCGCTGGTGGTGCCACGCCGTGGGCCGCAGACAGGCAAGTCTGGGGACCCGTGTTCCCAGAACGCCGACAGTAGCCCCCGGGCCCAAGGCGCGCTCGGACTTGGCTTAGCGGTGAAGCCAAAGGGCAAGTGGGGAGCGTCACGGCCCCCAACAGCCTGCGGCCTTGGTCGACGCTCGGCGATTGATTGGACGTGGGTGCCTCCGCTTCCCCACGCTGCCTCGGCAACCGCCCAACTTGACGAGTCCCTGCTGCATGCAAAAAGGGTTATCATTACCTGTGATCGTGGAGGTCGACGGTTGGCCTACCCTGGGTTATAAATGAGGAGGGGTGAGAGCCCCCGTCTCCCATCTCTTCCCATTCCGCTCGCTTCTCCTACCATGCTCCGTTGCTTGTAGCGTCCCCCATGGTGCCTGCGAAGAGGTTTTCGACCGCGGAGAAGGGGAAGGCTCGCCAAGAAGGGCCTGGCTCTCCCCCGCCCAAGAGCGGACGTGGTCGTCCTTGCAAGCACTCTGTGACCCCTGCCGTGGCTCCCCCGCGGCCGTAGTGGTGGCCCTTCATGTGGCGGGGGCCGCCCATGTCGAGGCAGCCCGGTTGGTGGAGGAAGGCGTGCTGTGACCACACGGCCTTCCCGGCCGAGCTTCCACTCGACGGAGGTGCTACCGGAATTTGTCGTGTGGTCCGAAAACCCGGCCGACAACTGGCTTCAGCTCCCGTGCTTCTTTGTCGGCGAGCTGCCAGCCGCTAGCCCAGGCGGGCTCTGGTTGCAGGCGGACAGCTGCTGCAGCAGTGCGTCCTGGGTCGCGGTGTAGGTCTCCGTCGCACGCAATGCAACCTTGGCCCGAGGCTGGCAGACATTTGCCCGCGCGCGGGGTCTGGGCAGGCTGTGCACCCTCCACTTCAAGTACGATGGCAACGCGGCCCTCTACATGAGGGTGTTCGGAGAGGATGGCCGTCGCATTGGGTGCTGCCCTGAAGACAATGACGGCGACGATGTGCTCGATCTTGGCGAAGGCCGTGATGAGGGTGAAGGCGAACTCACTCCTGGCGGCGACCGTGGCTTGTCAAGCTACGGCGGCTCTTCCTCCGGCGACAGCTCCTCCAACGGCGGCTACGATCAACCGCCATGCTGTCGTGCCCGCCTCAAGGGCTGCAGCGGGTCGTCCCGTCGCCGTGCGCCGATGAAGCGCGAGGTGGGGTCTGGCTGAGCTCAAGAGGTCGCCGTGGATCCCTCCTCGCGAACTGCTGCAAGGCGCGTTCTGCTTTTGTTTTGTTTTCCTTCCTTCCTGCATTGAGAGAGACAAGTTTGGGGCCCCGTTGGGGCGTGCAACAAACTACGATTTCCTAGTTAACATGCTGCATTTATTGTTCCTGTGCTGTGTCATGGCGTCATTGTTGTATGGCGGCGTGTCGGAACAACTTAGCTTGGCACGTTTGAAGTAGTTTCTGCCTCGTGAGGTGCCCGCTTCAGGCCTTGTCGGGTGCCTTAGGAGCTGCAAAAAACTCATTGAGAGACTATCATTTTCTGAACCCTGGTCGCAAGGGCTGCCAGCTGTGGCCCGACGCTTCATGTCGCAGTACCCGAGGGGCACGGACTGAGAGGGGTGCTCCCACTGGAACGAGAGTGCCTCGCAAAAATCAGAAGAAAAAGGCTCACAAGGGCACCCATACAGCCCCCTCGTGAGGTATGCGAGAGAGTGCAAGTCAGACAAAAGAGCTGAAGACAGAAAACGGAGGCAGAAGGTGATGGAACAGAACCGGCAAAAGAACACCAGAAGCAACTTCAATCAAGGTTCAATCAAGGAAGAGCGATCCAACTGTAGAAAGCAAATGAAAAGCCGCGTCCGGCACCTAGTTTAGTCTTCGAGTCTTCTCACCAGCACGGAGCTAAGTGCTGCCACTGGGCGTGGGAGGGAGCCCCCGAGGCCCAAGGGCGGCACTCCTGAGACTCCTGGGCATGTACAACCACTCATTATTACGTGAGAGTGTCATAGGCGGCGAGCTTCACAGGCACTAGGCCTTCTTCATAGGCACCGAGCCTTTCTTAAGGGGTAGAACTTCCGGAGGTGCTGGATGTTCCAGGCGTTCGGGATGGGTACCCCGTCCTGGGCCTCCAGGCGCGCGGCCCAGACCTAGAGACATGGACGACCTTGAACGGGCCCTCCCACATGGGTGAGAGCTTATGCACCCCTTCCCTGGAGAGCACCCGTCTCCAGACAAGGTCACCCACTTCGAGCGTCCTGGGGCAGATGCTGCGACAGTGATACCACCGCAGCGCTTGCTGGTATCTTGCCGCCCATAGCGTGGCTTCATGGTGGCGTTCCTCCCCCAGCACGAGGTCCATCCCCCGCATGGCGTCCTGCTGTGCCTCATCAAACGCCAGGACCCACGCGGAGCGACGCCTGACCTCGTGAGGGAGAACCGCTTCTGCTCCGTAGACTAGGTAGAATGGGGTCTCGCACGTTGGCTTGCTGGCGGTGGTGCGGATGGACCACAACACGGACTGGAGATCGTTGTGCCAGCCCTTGCCGCAGGACTCCAGCTTATTCTTGAAGGTCCTGGTCTTGAGGCCCCTCAGGACCTCCGCGTTGGCGCGTTCGGCTTGGCCGTTGCTCTGGGGGTGCGCCACCGAAGTGTAGCAGATATGCGTTCCAAGGTTAGCACAATACGTCTTGAAGAGATTGCTAGTGAACTGTGAACCATTGTTGGTGATGATGCGGTTAGGGACCCCAAACCGGCTCACGAGGCCTTTGATGAACTTGACCACGGAGCCAGCTGGGATGGTGCGGATGGCTTCCACCTCCGCCCACTTGGTGAACTTGTTGATGGCAACGTAGAGGTAGCGGTAGCACCCAGGCACTCGAGGGAATGGGCCCAAGATATCCAGCCGCCAGACCGCAAACGGCCATGGGAGCGGGATGGTCTGTAGGCCCTGAGCTCACAAGACTTGGCAGGCCTCGCAAGACTTCACTAGCTCGGTCGCGTCGTTCAGTGCCATAGGCCAATAGAATCCGCTACGAAATGCCTTGCCGACGAGGGTCCGTGATGACGACTGGTGTCCGCAATCTCCAGCGTGTATGTCGGCCATCAGCTCTTTCCCCTGTTCCCTAGAGATGCAACATAGGGAAACGTCATTCGGCCGCTTCCGGTATAACTCACTGTCTTGGATGCAGTAGGCCGTGGCCTGCCGAGCCACATGCTCCGTGTCCTCCTCTTTCTCTGGTAGCATCCCTTGCGTTAGGTATTCCTTGAATTCGTTGGTCCAACATCCCTCCTGGGGCTCCAGCGCCAAGAGTAGGCGTGCTCCCGAGGTCGGGCCACAGGCCGGGGCTCCTATGGCAGGTGGCTGATGGAGGTCTTCTCAAGGCTGTGCCGTTCTTCAAAGTGGTGGTGCCGCCGACGGCTTAAAGAGTCGTTCCTCGAAAAAGCCAGGCTCCTGGGCAGCCATTTGGATGCCCTCCTGGCAATGTCATCAGCCTCTTGGTTGGTGCCGCGGGGCACATGCTGCAACCCCAGCCCCCAGAACTGCTTCTCCATCTTCCGTACTTCCGTGAGATATGCTTCCATATGCTCGTCCTTCGGCTTGTACACCTTGTTGGAGAAGTTGACGAGGAGTTGTGAATCGCCTTTCATGACGAGGCGCTTCACTCCCAGTACTGCGGTAGCTTTCAGGCCTGCTATGAGGCCCTCGTGTTCTCTTATGTTGTTGGAGACCTTCTCGCCCTGCTGGAAACAAAGTTGTACGGCGTAGTAGAGCTTGTCCTGAGTGGGTGATATAAGCACTGCACCAGCCCCCGCGCCCTACCGCGCGAAGGCACCATCGAAATACATGACCCAACCATCTGGTGCCTCACTTCCTGGGGAGAGAGACCGATCCTCGCCCACCTTGAGCTCTGGTGCGTCCGTCCATTCAGGCACGAAATCAGCAAGTGCGGCTCCCTTGATGACCCTGGTTGTGCTGAACTCTAACCAAAATGCCTGCAGCTTGATGTTCCATTCGGCGACTCTCCCAACGGAGTTGGGGCTCCTGAGTACCCTTTCCAATGGGAAGGCCGAGATGACCTTGATGGGATGACCTTGAAAGTAGTGCCGCAGCTTACGCGAGGCCACCAAGAGCGCGAGTAAGAGCTTCTGAGGCATGGGGTACCGTGCTCTTGCATCCCACAACACCGTGCTGACGAAGTCCACCGGATGCTCGACGAGGGTGGGGGCGCTGACGTGGCCTGCGTCTTCCGGAGGTTGAGGCGCCTCCTGAGATAATGGAGCCCCCAGCGCCTGGTCGCTTAGTGGGGCCTCTTCAGCCTCGGGGGCATCGTCCTAGTGAGCTTGGTCCCTTGATACCGTTGTCGTGGTCCTCGCGAGGCTTTCCTAGTCTTGTGTTGCCCCGGCTGAGGCCGTAGCTGGGCGGGACGCGGCCTTAGCCTGGCGCTCCTCCTGAACCGCCACCAGGGCTGCGCTGGCGGGGTAGGGAGTGGCGGCAAAGTAGAGCACCAGGGGCTCGAGAGGGCGCGGCGC
>NC_041381.1:309903492-309922963 GCF_002162155.2 Triticum dicoccoides
TCAGGTATTTCTTGAGGTCTTGAAATGCTTGGTCGGCCTCCTGTGTCCACTCAAATGGGCCCTTTTTCTTCATCAGCTTGAAGAATGGTAGGGCGCGCTCCCCCAGCTTGGAGATGAAGCTAACGCGGTTGCGCGACCGGCGAGCTTCTGCATTTCTCTGAGGGTTTGCGGCGGACTCATGTCTTCGATCACCTTGACCTTCTCCGGGTTGGCCTCGATCCCCCTGTGGGACACGAGGAAGCCCAACAGCTTGCTGGAAGGGACGCCGAACACACACTTCTCCGAGTTGAGCCGCAAGTCTACCTGGGGGAGGCTCGCGAAGGTCTCCTCCAAGTCCTGGATCAAGGTCCTTTCCTCCCGAGATTTCACCACAATGTCATCGACGTAAGCCTCGGTGTTTCTCCCGAGCTTCCGGCCCAAGGCAATGTGCATCAGCCATTGGAAGGTCACGCCCGCATTGCACAACCCGAATGGCATGCAAGTGTAGTCGTACACCCCACATGGGGTCAGGAAGGCTATCTTCTCCACGTCTTCTACCGCCATCTTGATCTGGTGATAACCCGAAAATGCATCCAGGAAACACAATAGGTCACACTCAGCGGTGGAGTCGATGACCTAGTCGATGCGGGGAAGCGGGAATGGATCTTGGGGGCAGGCCTTGTTGAGGTTGGTGAAGTCGACGCACATGTGCTCCTTTACCCCCTTTTTTGGCATGACAACGGGGTTCGCCAGCCATTCAGGGTAGCGAACCTCGCGAATTGCCGTCTCACCTTCTATTTCACAGGGCGTACATTGGGGCACACCTTCAGGTGATGCTAAATCACCTCCTTTGGGACCCCCACTAGCTGCTAGGGTTCCCAAGCGAACACCTCCTTGTTCGAGCGCAAGAACTTCACCAATGCCTTCTCTTTGTCGGGGTCGAGGTCGGCACCTATGGTGAAGGTGGCTCCCGAGGACCCATCTTCCTCAACTGGCACCTGCTTGGTCTCCGCCTTATCCTGAGTGAACAACTGCTTCTTTTTGGTCGGTGCAACTTCCTTGGCCTTGGAGCCGTCCGTGTCAGCGTGATGCGCCGCCGCGGCGGCCTTGAGGGCAAGCTTGAGCGCCATAAGACCTCCTTGGTATCTCCAACTATGGTGAGGACGCCCTTGCTTCCGGGCATCTTCATGAGGTTGTAGGCCGGATGGGTTGCTGCCATGAATTGAGCCAGGGCAGGGTATTTGAGGATGGCGTTGTACGACAGGTGGATGTGGGCGATGTCGAAGTCGATGAGCTCCATGCGATAGTTTGTCACGGGTGCCGAAGGTCACGGGAAGGCGGATCTGCCCCAGGGGACTGGAGGAACTGCCTCCGACGCCTAAGAAGGGCTTGCTGGGACAGAGCCGCTCCAGCGGTACGTGGAGGAGGCTGAAGGCCTCCATCGAGAGCATGTTGAGGCCGGCACCATCGTCGATGAGGGTTTTGGTGACGGCCACGTGGCAGATGGTGGGCGTGCAGAGCATTGGGAGCGCACCTGAGCAGGCGGTGGTGACGGGGTGATCTTCTCAGTCGAAGGTCAGGTCGACCTTGAGCGCCACCCAACCCGGGGGAGCTCCTTGTCGCGCGAAGATGGTGCTGATCTAGCGAATGAACGGCTTGGCATGGTGGTCTGAGGGTGGCGCTTGTGAGCCGCCGAGGAGGGCCGCGACCGCGCGGGGCATCGGAGCCGCGAAGCGCGTGGAGATGAGACTGCAGAGCTCCTCCCAAGATGCCACTGTGGACCCGGGAAGGATGAGAAGCCAGGCGCGCAGGATGCCAGTGAGGGCCACGGGAAGCTAGTTGGCCATGGCCTTGTCGTTGCCCCCGGCCTTAAGGACGGTCTCCTCGTACGCCAGCAGGAAAACCACCGGGTCTGCCGTGCCGTCGTAGCGCGGCGGCATCTCTGGCTTGAACTTGGGCGGCCACTACACCCGCTATAAGGCGGGGGCCAAGGCTCGGAGCCCCCTGGCCCTAGCACTGGCACGAGTCACTAGGGCCAGAGGCGTGATGTCCGTCATGAGGGTGAAGCGCGGTGTTGGCAGAGTGCGGTCCGACGGAAGGAAAGCTCCGGTGCACCCCTACCTGGAGCACCAAATGTCGGATTTAGGGTTCCGACAAAACCCTTGAGGTTCGAACACTGGGGTGCGCACAAAGATTTCCTCTACTGAATCTCACCCTTAGCCTCGCCGCAATCTCTAAGCTTAGCTCGATGAACTCACAACACAAGAGACACAAGATTTATACTGGTTCGGGCCACTGTTGTGGTGTAATACCCTACTCCAGTGTGGTTGTGGTGGATTTCCTCTTGGGCTGATGATGGACAGTACAAGGGAAGAACAACCTCCTGAGGAGAGGTGTTCTTGTGCTTGGTGGGTGCAAGGATGAACTAAGTTCGTTCCCGTCTTCCTTCTAATGTGGTGGCTAGTCCTATTTATAGAGGCCCTGGTCCTCTCCCCAAATATTGAGCGGGAAGGGATCCAAAAACGGCCAATTTGAAATGGGACAGCTAGTGCAAGCTATCTTGACTAAAGGTGGTCTTCGCTTGTCAAAGTCACTGGTGGTGGCGCCGCCTTGGGCTCCACGATGACCTCCATCCTGCCGTCCTGCTGGTCTTGGTCTTGTTGCACCGATATGGAAACCTTTGCCTGATGCCTCGATACTCCGCGCGTGCGCTTGCCCCCTTAGGACCAAAGGGAAAACAAGGACACAGCATGCGCTGGCACCCGCCTAGCGCCCGCCTGGCCTTGGTCGTCATGGCTTGTGTCACGAGAACCTCACGAGGTACCCCTTGCCTTGATCTCTCCGCCCCCTCGTGAGCCTTCCTGGTGAGGCCGCTCCTGAGGAGGCCTTGTGCCGTCCGCCTCATGGGGGTCTTGATTGTTGGTTGACGAAGACAGGACATATTGGGCCGCTGGTGGAGCCACGCCGTGGGCCACAGGCAGGCAAGTCTGGAACCCGTTCCCAGAATGCTGACACCTTTACTTGCATATTCGAGGAAGGCATCTAAGTCTCCCTATCAATTATTTTAGGTCTGGACAGAGATAGCGGAGCGGATTAACTGTCCTGCTCTGCTGCCCGAAGGCCCAGAGACTCCACTCCTGACGAAGATGCTGTTTCCGGCGCCTTACGAGGTGCCGGAGAAGAAGGCCAAGGGGACCAGAAGTGGTCTCTGCCGCAAGGGTACTTCGGACGTGACGTCCGAACATGCCGAGACACACTCCTCCAATGAAGATGACGAGGTAGAGGAGGAAGAGGAAGAAATCCACTCCCCCCTGCAGGAAAAAAAAGAAAAGGACGACCTCCACGCATCCGGAGGCCGAGGTGACCAAGAAAGGGAAAGCCTCCTTTCCGGATAGGTCCACAGCGGCCACTGACGGCCGCTGGGAGTGGAAGCCCAGGGAGAAGCCCCTGGCTGAATCGTAAGTGTCCGGACACGTATCTGTATCTGGATTCTTTAATTTATTGTTTTAATGTGCTTAAATTATGCATTTGCAGTCCGGCTCAGTACCACCTCGAGTGGTCCTTATCAGAGGATTCGCTGGACCCAGCGGTGATGGACAGCGGGACCCTTCCATCGGCCATCTCTCCCCGGGACCTGGATGGCGCCAAGGCATTGTCCCAAAGGATCCCCGGTCTAGGAGAGAATCCGTCGGCCATCCAGGAGGGGCCAGAGGGTGAAGCCTTGGCTGCTAGACACACAGGGGAGCAAATCCCCGTGGACACCGATGAGGGGGGCCGTATACAATTCGGCCCCCAGCCGAATACAGCTCCGAAGACCCATATGGCTCCGGACTCAGGCAGGCCGCCTCTTTCAAAAGAGGGGGGCGAGCCAACTCCACCGGCAACCTCTGTCCATCCAGAGGCACCGGATAGATTATTGGAAGCGCTGCAAGGCGCTTCCATTGTGGAAGAACAGCGTACCCTTATGGGTACGGTGATTGAGAGGGTCCAGTCTGCGAAAAGCAGACTGGCGAATCCTGCACTAGCCTTCTAACAGGCTTTGAGGTAAGTAATGTAATTGTAAAAATAATGTCACAGTATAGACAGTAGCCCCTGATACTCTGTTCGGTGTTCGGAAAGAAAAGCCAAACAGAGGATCAAAATAATTTTCGCACGAGTCTAACATAATATGTCTATGTGAATAAGCAGGCGTCTCTGTTGGCTGCTGCCGCTCATACCGCGGAGGTCTACGGACTGAAGCAGAACCTGGAGCGGGCCGAGGAAGAGCTCGGCCTTGTGAAAAAGCAGCTGGAGGACAACCAAGATATGTAGTAACCTGTGCATATATTTGTGAAGGATGAATGGTTCATGCTGACTAAAGTGTCATGAACTTTATTAGGGGCCAAAACCGAGGTAGTGGTCCTCAAGAAGGCATTGGCCGAGGCCGAGGACAAAGCGGTCAAAGAACGCGCCATGCATGAGAAGCAGGAGGCCCGGGTCAGCGAGGTCCAGCAAGAGCTCCAGGACGCCGTCAAGAAGTATGAGTCCTTGGAGCGCGATTTTAAGAATCAAAAGTCCAAACTTGCCAAGGCCCGCCAGAGCGCACAAGATGCCCGAGCCGAAGCCCAAGGCGCCGTCCAGGAAATCCAGGCGGCCAAGAAGATTACGGCGGGTAAGGCTTTCATTATGAAAAGCATATATGTGAAGGAAAGGTTCATTTTACTTACCCGGATTTGGAGCTCTCCAAGGGCGTTTGTGGATCTGCCGCGCAGCGTGTCAGACGCTGCCGAATTCTATCGAGCCGAAGAGGGGAGCTCAACGGAGAAGCTGTTCTAGTCGCAATACCTTGGGCTAGAACATGCAGTGCCCATTAGCGATCAGCTGAAACAGCTGGTCGAGCTACACAAGGCGGCCGAACTAGCCATGAAGGATTTGATAATCCGGCTATGGCCTGCCAAAGCCATGCCTAGCAGCTACTTCGGACTCGTGAAGCGGCTTGTCAGCACCTACCCCTGGCCTGAAGCCATCAAGCGGTCGGTCTGTATTGAAGGCGCGTGGATGGACTTTGCCCGTGCTAAGATTCATTGGGCGAAGATGGACGCCATGAAGCTGATGACCGAGGGGCCGCCTGAGGGCAAGGAGCACCGCCGCCCCGAACTGTATTTTGACAGTGTCTTGGAGGGATCCCGCCTTTTGGTGGAGCAATGTGCTAAGGATGTCATATTCCCATGAATGCACTCATGTTATCCTGTCCTGTAATATGAAACCGACCAGTTATGTAATATAATCTTTGTTATTTTAAAATTTTACCTCCTGTGCGGCCGTTTATGAAATCTGAGAGTTGGCCAGTCGTCGGCATCTGCCCCCATGTAGATAGTACGGGGGTGTTCGGGATAAATCTAAACACTCTTTACTCCACATTATGGTCCTTAAAGGAGGTGTTTAGCGCAACGAACAAGGCAATCGGACTGTACAACTTTATCACCCTCACTTAGCCATAGGAGTTTGACAATGAAAATTTTGGCGCAGCCCCGGTGTTCGGAAGGCCAAACTTGGGGCGCTATACATGCCTAATCGGATAAAAAACCGATTCCTCGCATAATGCAGAAAAAATCTCTAAGGATTTGAAACCTCTCGAACAGCTGACCAGCTCTGATGGCATCATGACAGTCAGTTTTCAGCTTTCTCTACTAAGGTGCTCGTCTGAAAGAACCAGGACAAAATCGCAGTAGTTCTCCCTTTACTACCCTAGCTGATATAGCAGAACGTAAGGTAGTAAGCACAGGAGCCAGGAAACCCAACTATTGACCAAAGACATGATTCGAAGCCGATGCATATAATGATATAAGTTCGGGGTGCTGAACTGTACTGTAAAAGTGTTCGGACTTTATTGCCGTATTGCGGGGCGTGATGAAGCCCCTGGCGAAGTAATGCGTACCAGAGTCTACGGGTGCAAGAGATAATAAATGCAAAGACAAGGAAAAAAATCAAGTGATAAGCTGACGCCGCAAATTATTTTCCGCTGTAATTTGATTAATACGTCAAGGCATACTTGTACAAGTAATGCGATAAGCAAGTAAGGCTATTTGACGTGCCATCACCAAGGGAGAGCTACGTGCGCGTATTCAAAACAGGTATAACGATCGTTAGCAGAGACCACCTGGGGGTTCCCTTGTACGTCAAAGCTCCTTGCCTTCTTGGTCTATCCATCCCGTGACAAGTCCGATGATCAGGTTATCAGAAAAGCCTCGAGAAGGGAAAAACCTGAAATGAAAAAGAAAAAGTGAAGGTATGCTGATCCAGGGGCAGTTGAGCCGCATTATGGATCACGGTCTAGCTGTGCCTCCATCCATGCCCATGGTATTTTAATTGCGTAGTTATGTACGCGCAGCACAAATGTCACCGCTTGATTGGGACTAGGACGGAGGCCGAATTGCTAGTCACGCTCTGGACGAGCTGGACTGTCCTGCTGCAGAGTAGTTCAGACTCGCTTGATGGTGTCTGGGAGCTTTACTGTCAAATTGAGGTTCTGCCTAAAAAGGCTACTCTGTACTTCTGCTGCAAGGCCCACGGTGTGCTCCTCAATACAGAGGGAGCGTTCCGTATTTTCGTTGACCATTATGACACCGCGTGGTCCGAGCATCTTGAGCTTGAGGTAGGCGTACTGCAGCACTGCATTGAATCGAGCAAATGCGGTTCGTCCGAGCAGTGCATGGTAGCCACTACGGAAGGGGACGATATCGAAGATAGCCTCTTCGCTGCGGAAATTATCCGGGGATCCGAAGACCACTTCCAGTGTGATTGAGCCCGTACAGCAGGCCTCTACACCTGGTATGTGATAACCCACAAGTATAGGGCATCGCAACAGTTTTCGAGGGTAGAGTATTCAACCCAAATTTATTGATTCGACACAAGGGGAGCCAAAGAATATTCTCAAGTATTGGCAGTTGAGTTGTCAATTCAACCACACCTGGATAACTTAATATCTGCAGCAAAGTATTTAGTAGCAAAGTAGTATGGAAGTAACGGTAACAATAGCAATTTTGTAGTAAGTGTAACAGTGGCAATGGTAAAGTAACTAAGCAAAGAGAAATATGTGAAAAGCTCGTAGGCATTGGATCAGTGATGGATAATTATGTCGGATGCAATTCCTCATGTAATAGTTATAACATAGGGTGACACAGAACTGGCTCCAATTCATCAATGTAATGTAGGCATGTATTCTGAATATAGTCATACGTGCTTATGGAAAGGAACTTGCATGTCATCTTTTGTCCTACCCTCCCGTGGCAGCGGGGTCCTATTGGAAACTAAGGGATATTAAGGCCTCCTTTTAATAGAGTACCGAACCAAAGCATTAACACTTAGTGAATACATGAACTCCTCAAACTACGGTCATCACCGGTAAGTATCCCGATTATTGTCACTTTGGGGTTAACGGATCATAACACATAATAGGTGACTATAGACTTGCAAGATAGGATCAAGAACTCACATATATTCATGAAAACATAATAGGTTCAGATCTAAAATCAGGGCACTCGGGCCCTAGTGACAAGCATTAAGCATAGCAAGCTCATAGCAACATCAATCTCACAACATAGTGGATACTTGGGATCAAACCCTAACAAAACTAACTTGATTACATGGTAAATCACATCCAACCCATCACCGTCCAGCAAGCCTATGATGGAATTACTCACGCACGGCAGTGAGCATCATGAAATTGGTGATGGAGGATGGTTGATGATGACGACGGCGACGGACCCCCCTCTCCGGAGCCTCGAATGGACTCCAGGTCAGCCCTCCTGAGAGAGATTATGGCTTGGCCGCGGCTCCGTATCGTGAAACGCGATGAATCTTTCTCTCTGATTTTTTCTCCCTGAACGTGAATATATGAAGTTGGAGTTGAGGTCGGTGGACCTTCAGGGGGCCCACGAGGCAGGGGCGTGCCCTAGGGGGGTGCCCCCACCCTCGTGGATAGGGTGTGGCCCCCCTGACAATGATTCTTTCACCAATATTTTTTATTAAATCCAAAAGTTGCTCCGTGGATTTTCAGGTCATTCCGAGAACTTTTATTTCTGCACAAAAATAACACCATGGTAGTTCTGCTGAAAGCAGCATCAGTCCGGGTTAGTTCCATTCAAATCACGCAAGTTAGAGTCCAAAACAAGTGTAAAAGTGTTTGGAAAAGTAGATACGACGGAGACGTATCAACTCCCCCAAGCTTAAACCTTTGCTTGTCCTCAAGCAATTTAGTTGACAAACTGAAAGTGATAAAGAAAAACTTTTAAAAACTATGTTTGCTCTTGTTGTTGCAAATATGTAGAGCCAGCATTCAAGTTTTTAGCAAAGATTATGAACTAACCATATATACAATAACACTTAGGTCTCATGTTTACTCATATCAATGGCATAATCAGCTAGCGAGCAATAATAATAAATCTCGGATGACAACACTTTCTCAAAACAATCATAATATGATATAACAAGATGGTATCTCGCTAGCCCTTTCTGAGACCGCAAAACATAAATGCAGAGCACCCTTAAAGATCAAGGACTGACTAAACATTGTAATTCATGGTAAAAGAGATCCAGTCATAGTCATACCCAATATAAATTAACAGTAATGCATGCAAATGACAATGGTGCTCTCCAGCGGGTGCTTTTTAATAAGAGGGTGATGACTCAACATAAAAGTAAATAGATAGGCCCTTCATAGAGGGAAGCAGGGATTTGTAGAGGTGCCAGAGCTCGATTTTGAAATAGAGATAAATAATATTTTGAGCGGCATACTTTCACTGTCAACATAACAACCAAGAGATCTCGATATCTTTCATGCAACACATATTATAGGCGGTTCCCAAACATAATGGTAAAGTTTATACTCCCCCTCCACCAACAAGCATCAATCCATGGCTTGCCCGAAACAACGGGTGCCTCCAACTAACAACAATCCTGGGGGAGTTTTGTTTGCAATTATTTTGATTTAATTTGAGCATGGGACTGGGCATCCCGGTGACTAGCCATTTTCTTGTGAATGAGGAGTGGAGTCCACTCCTCTTGAGAATAACCCGCCTAGCATGGAAGATATAGACAACCCTAGTTGATACATGAGCTGTTCGAGCATACAAAACTGAATTTCATTTGAAGGTTTGGAGTTTGGCACATACAATTTTACTTGGAACGGTAGGTAGATACCGCATATAGGAAGGTATGGTGGACTCATATGGAATAACTTTGGGGTTTATGGAGTTTGGATGCACAAGCAGTATTCCCGCTTAGTAAGTGAAGGCTAGAAAGAGAATGGGAAGCGGCCAACTAGAGAGCGATAACAGTCATGAACAGGCATTAAAATTAATCAACACCGAGTGCAAGCATGACTAGGATATAATCCACCATGAACATAAATATCGTGAAGGCTATGTTGATTTTGTTTCAACTACATGCATGAACATGTGCCAAGTCAAGTCACTCGAATCATTCAAAGGAGGATACCACCCTATCATACCACATCACAACCATTTTAATAGCATGTTGTCCCACGAGGTAAACCATTATAAACTCCTAGCTAATTAAGCATGGCATAAGCAACTATAATCTCTAATTGTCATTGCAAACATGTTTATTCATAATAAGCTGAATCAGGAACGATGAACTAATCATATTTACAAAAATAAGATAGGTCAAGTTCATATCTGCTTCTCTCATCTCAATCAGTCCATCATATATCGTCATTATTGCCTTTCACTTGCACGATCGAACGGTGTGGATAATAATAATAGTGCACGTGCATTGGACTAAGCTGGAATCTGCAAGCATTCAATTCAAGGGAGAAGACAAGGTAATATGGGCTCTTAGTTAAATCAACAATAATGCATATGAGAGCCACTCAACATTTTCATTATGGTCTTCTCCTCTCGACCCCAAAGAAAAGAAATAAAACTATTTACACGAGAAAGCTCCCAACAAGCAAAAGAGGAACGAGAAATCTTTTTGGGTTTTCTTTTAATTATACTAATATAAGCATGGAAAGTAAACTAGCTAAAAGCTACAACTAATTTTTTTGGTTTTTCTTAAGGTTGTTCAAACACACAAGAAGAAAGCAAGAAAAAGAATTTAAACTAGCATGGATAGTATAATGAAAAAGTACGAGCACTAACAACTAGAATGAGTGTGTGAACATGAATGTAACGTCGGTGAGAAATACGTACTCCCCAAGCTTACACTTTTGGCCTGAGTTGGTCTATGCCCATGGATCAAAGTGGTAGCTGGGGTCATACTGAGATGCAGCAGCCATTGCCTCATGAGCTGCGGCTTGGAGGCGAGCATCCTCCGTCCTCCTCTCGTACATGTTAGCCTCCTCCCTAGTTATAATATATCTTTTTTTGCCTGATAGTCAAAGAAAGCAGGAGCAGGGAGAGTAATATGGACAGCGCGATGTCTTTCAAAGATTAGTCGACACTGGAGGAATTGTTCATTCCTCTCTAGAAATTGATGGCTAACCATGGCATTATAATCTAAACAAGTAGGAGGAAACTCCATATCCCCTTCATGTATGGGTATCTCAAGAAAATTAGCTACACGGGTTGCATAAATCCCACCAAAGAAATCTCCAGTTAAACCATTATTATGCAACCTACATGCAACGATGGCCCCCAAGTTATATTGTTTATCTCCTAGCACAACACTCTTGAGGACATTAAGATCAGGCACACACATATGACATGCCCCGTCCTTACCATTTATACATCTACCTATAAAGAGAGCAAAATAATGTATGGAAGGAAAATGAATGCTCCCTATGGTAGCTTGTGCTATATCTCTAGACTCCCCCACAGTGATACTAGCAAGAAAGTCTTTATATTCAGATTTATGAGGTTCATTGACACTACCCTATTGCGGGAGTTTACAAGCAGTGGTAAAATCTTCTAAGTCCATGGTATAAGATTTATCATAAAGATCAAACAAGACAGTGTGAAAATTGTGTGAAGATGTAAATCTGAACCTTCTCACAAAGGAATCAGTTAAATGGTAGTATTGAGGGCACTTATCTTGCATGAAGTCCTCAAGATCAGCATTACGCACATATGCATCAAATTCATCCTTGATGCCTGCTTTGACCATAAACTCCTCTGACGGCCATTCACAAGGACGCACGTAAGCTTCCCTCGGTGGTTCATCGTGTTGCTCACGTATTGCGAGCCTGGGTCCTTGCTTCCTTGAAGAACCACCTTGGTATATTTTCCTCGACATATTTCTTCCTCTAAAAAATTTCTGAAATTTTTAGTAACTCAAAATAAAAGTGAACCAAACTCAACAAAATTGATAGCAACTACTCCCACAAGTTCCTAGAGACTATATCATGCATTAGAACTACTTAGGACCAAATATGTTTGACATGCAAGCTCAAGAACAAGGTCACCTAGGCAGCAAAAATTTGCAATGAATAAAGCACTAGAACAAAAACTAATTGGATCGTTGGAGGAGTCACATACCAAAGAACAATCCCCTAAAGCAGTTTGTGAATGGAGATTTGAGCAAGGAGATCGAAAATGGCAGTAAGATAAGCTAGAACTTGTGCTTGAGCTGGATAGTGATTTTTTTGGGAGGAAGAAGAAGAGTATGGGTGCAGAAATAAGTGGAGGGGGGCCACCATGGGCCCATGAGGCAGGGGGCGCGCCCAGGGGGGTAGGGCGCGTCCCTGACCCTCGTGGCCAGGTGCTTTCTCCCCCTGCTGTGTTCTCAGTGCCAAATATTCTCAAATATTCTAGAAAAAAATTATATTTCATTTTCAGGGCATTTGGAGAACTTTTATTTTTGGGATATTTTTTATTGCATGGATAATTCAGAAAACAGACAGAAATTACCATTTTTGCTTTATTTAATATAAATAATAGAAAGTAAAAGAATGGTACAGAAGGTTGTGCCTTCTAACTTCATCCATCTCATGCTCATCAAAAAGGAATCCACTAACAAGGTTGATCAAGTCTTGTTAACAAACTCGTTCCGAATCGCATGAAACCGAAGAAATTTCGAATAACACTAGGTTACCTCAACAGGGATATGAACATCCCCAATAATAAGAATATCATATTTCTTCTTGATAGTAGGAAGAGGAAATTCAAAACCTCCAATAATAATTGATGGAATTTTTCCAATTGAATTGATACTGTGAACTTGAGGTCGTTTCCTTGGAAAGTGTACTGTATGCTCATTACCATTAACATGAAAAGTGACATTGCCTTTGTTGCAATCAATAACAACCCCTGCAGTATTCAAAAAGGGTCTACAAGGATAATTGACATACTATCATCCTCGGGAATATCAAGAATAACAAAGTCCGTTAAGATAGTAACGTTTGCAACCACAACACGCACATCCTCACAAATACCGACAGGTATAGCAGTTGATTTGTCAGCAATTTGCCAAGATATTTCAGTAGGTGTCAACTTATTCAATTCAAGTCTATGATATAAAGAGAGAGGCATAACACTAACACCGGCTCCAAGATCACATAAAGCAATTTTAACATACTTTCTTTTAATGGAGCATGGTATAATTGGTACTCTTGGATCTCCTAGTTTCTTAGGTATCCCACCTTTAAAAGTATAATTAGCAAGCATGGTGGAAATTTCAGATTTCGGTATCTTTTATTTGTAATAATATCTTTCATGTACTTAGCATAACGATTCACTTTAAGCATATCAGTCAAACTTATACGCAAAAAGATAGGTCTAATCATTTCAGTAAAGCGCTCAAAATCCTCATCATCCTTTTTCTTGGATGGCTTAGGAGGAAAAGGCATGGGTATCTGAACCCATGGTTCTCTTTATTTACCGTGCTTCCTAGCAACAAAGTCTCTCTTATCATAATGTTGATTCTTTGATTGTGGGTTATCAAGATCAACAACAGGTTCAATCTCTACATCATTACTATTGCTAGGTTGAGCATCAACATGAATATTATCATTAACATTGTAACTAGGTTCATGTTCATCACCAGATTGTGTTTCAGCATTAGAAATAGAAATATCATTGGGATTCTCAGGTATGTCTATAACAGGTACTACAAGCATGCAAAGTCTTATCATTTTTCTTCTTATTTTTAGAAGGACTAGGTGCATCAACATGAGTTATCTAAGAATCCTGCTCAATTCTGTTAGGGTGGCCCTCATGATACAAAAGTTCCTGAGTCATTTCACCCATTCTAGTTTCTACTCTAACATCAAATTCATGTTTATTATTATTTAATTCATTGAGCAGATCGTTGTGAGCCTTAAGTACTTGTTCTACTTGAGTGTTAACCATAGAAGCATGTTTACTAATGAGGTCAAGTTCACCCTTAACTCTAGACATATAATCACTCAAGTGTCCAATCATATAAGTATTACTTTTTAATTGTCTACCAACATAAGCATTGAAATTTTCTTGTCTAGCCATAAAGTCATCAAATTCATCCAAACATTGGCTAGCAAACTTAGTAGACGGGATTTCAGCTTTATCATATCTATAGAGAGAATTTACCTTTACTACCTATGTCGGGTTATCAAGACCATGTATTTCTTCGATAGGTGGTATATTAAGGCCATGTATTTATTCAACAGGAGGTAAATTCTTAACATCTTCAGCTTTAATACCTTTCTGTGTCATAGATTTCATCTTTAAGACTGGGAAATAGAACACCTCTTTTCTTCGGAGTTGGCTTCGGAATTGGTTCAGGAAGTGTCCAATTATTTTCATTTGTCAACATATTATTCAACAGTAATTCAGCTTGATCGACTATTCTTTCCCTGAAAACACAACCAACACAACTATCTAGGTGGTCTCTGGAAGCATTGGTTAGTCCATTATAAAAGATATCAAGTATTTCATTTTTCTTAAGAGGATGATCAGGCAAAGCATTAAGTAATCGGAGAAGCCTCCCCCAAGCTTGTGGGAGACTCTCTTCTTCAATTTGCACAACATTATATATTTCCCTTAAAGCAGCTTGTTTCTAATGAGCACGGAAATATTTAGCAGAGAAGTAATAAAACATATCCGGGAGACTATGCACACAACAGAATCAAGAGAATTAAACCATGTTTTAGCATCACCCTTTAATAAGAATGGAAATATTTTAAGGATATAGTAGTAGCGAGATTTCTCATCATTAGTGAACAGGGTGGCTATATCATTTAACTTAGTAAGATATGCCACAACAGTTTCAGATTCATTGCCATAAAAAGGATTAGATTCAACCAAAGTAATTATCTCAGGATCGACAGAGAAATCATAATCCTTATCAGTAACACAAATAGGTGAAGTAGCAAAAGCAGGGTCATATTTCATTCTAGCATTCAGAGACTCCTGTTTAAGCTTAGCTAATAACGTCTTAAGATAAGAACTATCATTGCAAGCAAGAAAATCTCTAGCAGTTTCTTCATCCATAACATAACCCTTAGGAACAACAGGCAATTCATATCTAGGGGGAGAATCTTCATCATCACTTTCATCAATAATATCAGTTTCAATTATTTCATTCTCTCTAGCCCTAGCAAGTTGTTCATCAAGAAATTCACCTAATGGCACAGTAGTATCAGGCATTGATGTAGTTTCATCATAAGTATCATGCATAGTAGAAGTGGCATCATCAATAACATGTGACATATTAGAATAAATAGCATAAGAAGGTTTAGGTGTCGCAAGCTTACTCAAAACAGATGGTGAATCAAGTGCAGAGCTAGATGGCAGTTCCTTACCTCCCCTCGTAGTTGAGGGAAAAATCTTTGTTCTCTCTTTCAAGTTCCTCATAGTGATCAGTAGATATAAATCCCAAGTGACTCAAAGAATAGAGCTATGCTCCCCGGCAATGGCGCCAGAAAATATTCTTGATAACCCACAAGTATAGGGGATCGCAACAGTTTTCGAGGGTAGAGTATTCAACCCAAATTTATTTATTCGACACAAGGGGAGCCAAAGAATATTCTCAAGTATTGGCAGTTGAGTTGTCAATTCAATCACACCTGGATAACTTAATATCCGCAGCAAAGTATTTAGTAGCAAAGTAGTATGGAAGTAACCGTAACAACAGCAAAAGTAACAGTAGTAGTTTTGTAGTAAGTGTAACAGTGGCAACGGTAAAGTAACTAAGCAAAGAGCAATATGTGAAAAGCTCATAGGCATTGGATCAGTGATGGATAATTATGTCGGATGTGATTCCTCATGTAATAGTTATAACATAGGGTGACACAGAACTAGCTCCAATTCATCAATGTAATGTAGGCATGTATTTCGAATATAGTCATACGTGCTTATGGAAAAGAACTTGCATGACATCTTTTGTCCTACCCTCCCGTGGCAGCGGGATCCTATTGGAAACTAAGGGATATTAAGGCCTCCTTTTAATAGAGTACCAGACCAAAGCATTAACACTTAGTGAATACATGAACTCCTCAAACTACGGTCATCACCGGTAAGTATCCCGATTATTGTCACTTTGGGGTTAACGAATCATAACACATAATAGGTGACTATAGACTTGCAAGATAGGATCAAGAACTCACATATATTCATGAAAACATAATAGGTTCAGATTTGAAATCATGGCACTCGGGCCCTAGTGACAAACATTAAGCATAGCAAGGTCATAACAACATAAATCTCACAACATAGTGGATACTAGGGACCAAACCCTAACAACACTAACTTGATTACATGGTAAATCTCATCCAACCCATCACCGTCCAGCAAGCCTACGATGGAATTACTCACGCACGGCGGTGAGCATCATGAAATTGGTGATGGAGGATGGTTGATGATGACGACAGAGACGGATCCCCTTCTCCGGAGCCCCGAACGGACTCCAGATCAGCCCTCCCGAGAGAGATTAGGGCTTGGAGGCGGCTCCGTATCGTAAAACATGATGAATCTTTCTCTCTGATTTTTTCTCCTCGAACGTGAATATATGGAGTTGGAGTTGAGGTCGGTGGAGCTTCAGGGGCCCACGAGGCAGGGGGCGCCCCCCACCCTCGTGGACAGGGTGTGGGCCCCCTGACGTTGGTTCTTTCACCAATATTTTTTATTAAATCCAAAAAGTTGATCCGTAGATTTTCAGGTCATTCCGAGAACTTTTATTTCTGCACAAAAATAACACCATGGAAGTTCTGCTGAAAACAACGTCAGTCCGGGTTAGTTCCATTCAAATCATGCAAGTTAGAGTCCAAAACAAGGGCAAAAGTGTTTGGAAAAGTAGATACGACAGAGATGTATCAGTATGACACCTCTAAAGGTGGTTTTTGTGGGCTTGATCCTTGAGGGATCGATACCCATTTTGCACATTGTATCCTAATAAAGCAGGTTCAGGCTCCTGCCACCATCCATGAGGACTCAGGTAAGGTGGAATCCATCAATGATTGGGTCGAGAACCAGTGCGGCTGAACCGCCATGACGGATACTGGTCGGATGGTCCCTGCGATCGAACGTGATCAGACAGGATGACCATGGGTGGAACTTTGGGGCGACTGGCTCCATCGCGTAGACATCCCTGAGTGCACGCTTGCGCTCCCTCTTGAGGATATGGGTGGAGTATATCGTGTTCACCGTTTTGACTTGGAGGGGAAATTTCTTCTGTCGCCCTGTGTTCGGTGGCCGGGGCTCCTCGTCGTCGTCATCGCTTTGCGACCCTTTCTCCTTATTATCGGCATTTAACTTGCCGACCTGTTTGAATACCCAGCATTCCCTGTTTCTATGATTGGCTGGTTTATCAGGAGTGCCATGGATTTGGCATGGTCAATCTAGTATGCGGTCCAAACTGGACGAGCCTGGATTATTTCTCTTAAATGGATTTTACCGCTGACCGGACTTAGAACCACTGAATCCGGCGTTGACCGCCGTGTCTTTAGTGTTTTCACCGTTGTTTCGATGCTTTTCTCTGTTGTGTCGGAGCTTGCCGTTGCTGTTTCTAGCTTCAAAAGTGCCAGGTTTGCTTGTACTGTTGTTGCTGCGGGCTAGCCAGCTATCTTCACCCGCACAGAAGCGGGTCATGAGTGTCGTAAGGGCTGACATGGACTTAGGTTTTTCCTGGCCGAGGTGTCTGGCTAGCCATTCATCGCGGATGCTGTGTTTAAAGGCCGCTAGGGCTTCAGCGTCGGACAGTCGACAATCTGATTCTTTTTAGTTAAGAACCTAGTACAGAATTTCCTGGATGACTCTCCGGGTTGTTGGATTATGTGACTTAGGTCATCGGCATCTGGAGGTCGGACATATGTGCCTTGGAAGTTATCGAGGAAGGCGTCCTCCAAGTCCTCCCAGCTGCCAATGGAGTTTTTGGGCAGACTGTTCAACGAGTACCTAGCTGGTCCCTTGAGTTTGAGTGGGTGATGGCGTGAAGATCATCACCGCGGGCCATATGAATATGGATAAGAAAGTCCTCAATCCATTCCGCGGGGTCTGTTGTGCCATCATATGATTCGATGTTCACGGGTTTAAACCCTTCTAGGAAATCATGTCCCATTACTTCGTTAATGAAGCAAAGGGGGTGTGCGGCGCCTCTATATCGGGCCAGGTCGTGACGTAGCTCGGATGGAGTTCGTCTATGGTTTTTGGCCCGGACGTGGTTATGTTTGTCACGTTCTGCCGGGTGGCCATCGTCACGCATCTGGGCATGACCCCGTGATCCATAGATCGATCTTGTCTGATCTGCTTTGTTTTCCAAGTCATGCCGCAGGTCGTGTGTATATCCCCGAGCTGTTGTATTTATGTTTATTCGGCGAGGTAGTGTGGGTTGGTGTTCGGCTCGAGGTGCCACTTTTTCCCGACCACGTGCTGGTCGGTCAGCCCATTGTACCTTGGTAGGATGGGCTCCAGCGCCTCGTCGTCGAACTATGGTAACAATTTGTGCTTCGGGTAGCTTTTGGTTGGGCGCTCAAGGCCATATTCCTCGGTTGCCAGGACATCAGTCCATCTTTCATTGAGTAGATCTTGATCAGCTTGAAGCTGCTGCTGCTTCTGTTTCAGGCTCCTTGCAGTTGCTATTAGCTGGCGCTTAAAGCGCTCCTGCTCGACGGGCTCCTTAGGCACGATAAAGTCTTTGTCGCCGAGTCTCACCTCGTCCTCGGAGAGCGGAAGGTAATTACTGTCCTCCGAATCTTCATTCATGGCCTGTTCGCCAGGGCTGACTCACCCATGCTCCCGTTCCTCCTGTTTGGAGGTTGGCTCAACGAGGTCTTCATTGTTTTCGGCACCGTCTGGAGTGTTGTCTTCTCCTGTGATGGTATTGCTATTATTACTACGGCGTGGCTTAGAGCGGCATCGCTGACGTCGGTGCTTCGGCTGTGTCTCAAGAGGTTTATCCTCGACTAGATTTTCATTGTCGACGTTGTTTTCTTTGGGTGTATCCACCATGTATATGTCGTACGAGGAGGTGGCCGTCCAACGCCCTGTAGGCGGTGGTTCCTGCTCCTCTCCGGTGTCGTCGTCCGTACCGTCGATGTCTTCAGAGTCGTAATCAAGCATGTCGGTTAAGTCATCGACAGTGGCTACAAAGTGGGTGGTAGGTGGGGAACGAAGTCCTTCGTCGTCTGCTTCCCATTCGAGCCGAACATAGTTCGGCCAAGAGTCCTCCGACAAGGAGAGGGGTTTTAATGAATTTAACACGTCACCAAAAGGTGAGTGCTGGAAGATGTCCGCAGAGCTGAACTCCAAGATCGGCGCCCAATCAGGTTCGATGGATGCGGATACACGCGATCCGGAACCCATGGCCGGAAATGAGTGGGAGGTTCCGGTGACACAAGCCCAGCCCGATGTTGGGTCTATGTGCGGCTCGATCGCCGCTGAGTCTGCGGCCTCCGTGGCGGGGTTAAGCCTCCCGTCTTTGGACGATGCAGTCCGCTCCGTCTCTAGGGCCAGGGCGGTCACAGGCACTATCTCCTGCGTGTGGCCAGATGACAGATCGAGGTCATGTTCATCATGGTGGCCGGGGACAACCTTCATGGGCTCGAATCCGTGAAAGATCAAGTTCCCACGGATATCGGCCACAAAATTCAGGCTGCCAAATCTAACTTGGTGGCCAGGGGCGTAGCTATCAATCTGCTCTAGATGGCCAAGGGAGTTGGCCCGTAGTGCGAAGCCGCCGAATCTGAAGATCTGTCCAGGGAGAAAGATCTCACCCTAGACTGCGTTGTTATAAATGATTGATGGAGCCATCAAGCCTTCTGATGACGATGCAGCGGAACTCTCAATGAAAGTACTAATGTCGGTGTCAAAACCGACGGATCTCGGGTAGGGGGTCCCGAACTGTGCGTCTAAGGCTGATGGTAACAGGAGACGGGAGACTCCATGTTTACCCAGGTTCGGGCCCTCTCTATGGAGGTAATACCCTACTTCCCGCTTGATTGATCTTGATGAATATGATTATTACAAGAGTTGATCTACCACGAGATTGTAATGGCTAAACCCTAGAAGCCTAGCCTATGAGGTTATGATTGCTGTGGCTAAACCCTAGAAGCCTAAACCATCTAGTTTATATAGACACC
>NC_041381.1:309923090-309960992 GCF_002162155.2 Triticum dicoccoides
TGTACAAAGTCGGTTACAGAGAAAGGAATCTACATATCCGAATCGCCAAGCTTGCCTTCCACGCCAAGGAGAGTCCCATCCGGACACGGGACAAAGTCTTCTATCTTGTACCTTCATAGTCCAACAGTCCGGCCAAAGTATATAGCCCGGCTGTTCGAGGACCCCTTAATCCAGGACTCCCTCAACTACTACTACTCGTTCTCCTATAAACCTTAAGCTTGGCATCTCAAAAATATTAACCTTGCGCTTGGTTCTTTGCCTCTTCGGGAAATTGAGAAATAATGGTACTACAGTATATCGTTCTGGCTATCTGAGACCGAATGAATTGCTGCACATCCACCATGTGGGCGAGGGTCGAGGGGCGAGGGAGAGTGCGTACTAGTACGTCCATTTCAATATGAACTACATATGGAGCAAAATGAGTGAATCTACACTCTAAAATACGTCTATATACATCAGTGTTTGGAGTATGTACTAGTAGTTCATATTGAAATATACAAAAGACATATATTTCAAACAATATTATAATCTCTCTAACCAAGGTAGGGACGAGGAGTAACGGAGGGAGTAGTAAAATTTTCTCCTCGTCTTGCGAGCCACCGCGCGTGTGGGAGAGGGGGCGGGCGTAGGCATAGTAAGCAAGCTTCTCCTCGTCCTACGACTCTGCGAGCCATCGGGCCCGTGGGTGGGGGAGACGGTGTGCTAAGCAAGCTTCTCCTCGTTCTGCGAGTTGACAGGACACATCAAAAGTAATACATAGAGAGCATCTCTAGTGTATAGAGTCTAAGGTAGGCCCCACATGGTTTGCCTCTTTTTTAACATAACGTGTCAAGTCGCAATTTGTTTGTTCACCGTGGTACAGATCCTCCATGAAGTGGACAACCAGTACACGTGTCAAATTACCACGTGAGCTGCCTTTTCATACACAAATGAGCTCCACTGTGTACCCGTGCGGGTGTGGTTGGGAAAGAGACGGGAGTACGTGTGCCGTGCATGCACCTCTTATCTTTGTGCATGCCCCCACCTACGTGGGTGTGTGTGAGAGAGATACAAACCTAGACAGATGGTGTGTGTGTTTGTGAGTGTTTTTTGTTGGGGGGTGATTTCATGAATGTATTTGTGGGAATATGTGTCGATGATATCTCAAACAAAATTTTGACACATCCAATGTGTGTGATATAGAGGCCTATCTCTCTCATATATAGAGGGGGCGATCCACGAGAAGAGAGGGAGGGGTCATAGATATCGATAGAGTCGAAGAGAGGATCAAGTGGGTGGATGCGATATCGATGAAGAGAGCGATCAAAATTGTGTGTGTGCAAGTCAAAGGTATAGGGCGACTAACCTACCGGAATGTCAGAGGGCACATAGCAAGTTTGTGTGTGGCAGGGAGACATGACTAGACCGCTCGATGTATCGGTGTGTGTCGGGGTGGGGGAGGCAGAGACCTAACTAGAGAGGTAGATCGACTCGTATATGTGTTGAGAAGGAGAGACCCAGCTATGTCTTGAGGGAGATAGGTCGACATCCGTACTTAAGTGAAGGATGGGAAATAGGTTGGGAGAGAGAGAGAGAGAGAGAGAGAGAGAGAGAGAGAGAGAGGTAGAGTGCTGGATGGGTGGTGGAGTTACTTCTCGAAGATGTTGGGAGAGGCCTACTAGACAAACTGAGGGTAGAACTGCAATATTATCAATAAGAGTGGGGACATGTTTCTGTGTGTGCGTATACGTGATAGATGTGTCAGGATGCATGCATGGATGATGAAGGGGGACCATGTGTTTGGTAAGCAGACCTAACTAGATCGGTAGATCAATTGCTATGTGTCGGAGGAAGGGAGAGACATAACTAATGAGGTAGATTGATCGATGCGTGGGGAAAATGAGTTATAACGACCTAGCTAGCTATATGTATAGCGGAAGATCGGTCGCTGTACATCCATTTGTTAGAGGCAAATAAGGCCCATCGAGATGGATAGACAGAGAGAATGGAGCTAGGAGGTGGTGCGAGAGGCCTACAGCTGGATAGGGGGAGGAGTGTGCGATTGTGAGATCGATGAAAATAGGGACGGGAGTTTACACGTGTGTGGGACCGTATGAGAGACATGAGGCATGGACACAGGAAGGAGGAGATGGAAGGTGCATTTGTATGTGGTAGGCGGACATCACTGGAGAGGTTTATCGATCGGTGTGTGTCGGAAAGGAGTTGCGGAGACCGTGGGAGAACGACCAAAAGAAAAAAAACAAAGGTGCACGATGGATAGAATGCTGAGGGAGGGGGAGGGCGAGGAGGGCATGTGCATGCATGAGAGAAAGTTAGTGTTAGCTACAACGGTTAGAGGATTGTGTGGGTGTAAGAGACTAACAAAGATCTTAATTCGGTATGAAAGTGGATTCATATATTTGAATAGGAGATCATAGTGTTATAAACATATGCATGCATGAATATAGCGGTGATACGCGTGGCGTGGTATTGGACATGTTATACCATAATGTGATAATGCATGGCGTTTGCAACTAATAGCTAATTATCGAACAATCTAAACCATACTATACATCAAACAATCTCACATTTTATTTGAATTTGTGATAGTGTGTGATGTTTGCAGCTCACAACTAAATATCAAACAATCTAAACCATACTATATATCAAAAAATCTCACATTTTATTTGAATTTGTGAAAATGTTGGTGTTTGCCACTCACATCTAAATACTTGTAGCCATAGAGGGCGGGGCACCATACATTATGTGATAAACACATTATACATATGAGACATGGTCTAGATTATGATGATATAGCTAGAGCTTGAAATGTACTGTGATTTGAAATCAACATAAAGTGGATTCAAAAAATTGAGTTCGAGTTCATAGAGTACACATAGTTCATATCTAACTCGACAATAATAATGTGGTGTGTTGTGAAGATAATATACAAACAATGGTTTAACTTGACAATAATGATGATTGTAGATCTTATTAAAATAGAGAAACGAATTCAAATAGTTTAACTTGACAACAATCATGATTGTAGATTTTATTCAAATAGAGAAACAAATTCAAATTTAGTTCATATTGAAGCGATAGTATATACGTCTAGAATGCACTAAAACGTTCATTTGAGTAGGAGTTGCATGCACTATACACGTAGCGAAATATTTTAATTTAACATAACATGAATTCAAAGTTTTGAATGGCATTTGTAGTGCGAATTGATTTGGTATAGTACACGGGACTAGATTCTCTTTTGTGGTGTGAATTGATTTCTTTTTGTCTTTTCGTCGAGGGAAGTGCAAATTGATTTGGTATAGTATAAGTTAGGCTTGTCCGGAAATTTCAACCCGCCCCTTGTTACCCCGAAATATTTAAGATATATCTTTATCTCATTGTGCTCCAAAAACTCCCTCCATCTCAACCCGTGCCTTTCTATCCCAAAATTACAACACACACAAAAAATCCCACCTCCTGCGAAATCCCGACACGCAAAATGCCCGTGATACCCCTGAACCGAAAGAACCGCCTAGCTCAAATCTGTGGGTGTACTTTTGTAACTTACCCCACATTTCGGACAAGCGCATCCCTGAGCCATGGTTCCCCCCTCCCATCCCATCCGCCCACCCATTAGGACACCGAGGCCGCAAAAACCCATGAAGACCCACACCCTCCTCCGTCCACCACCCAGCCAGAGCCTCTTCCTCGATGACGTCATCCACAACAACACCTCGGCGTCCCTCATTTGCCGCATCGGATGAGGACCCATCATCAATCTCGTCGTCCCGTCGGTTTAGCCACCCCGTCCTCCACCTCCAAGGAGCTGCCCTGACGTTCCCCTCATCTTTCGCGCCACCTCCATTCCCACACTGCTGTCTTCACCTGCACCATCGGAAGAGCAACATCATCACTGATTCCTCGGATGAAGCTGAGGCCTAATCGGCGCCACCAAAGCGGTTCTACACTAATCGCCACATTTTCTTATTGATTCGATCACACGATGCTGCCGGCGCTCAGTCCTGAGCCAACATGGCGCGGCTCCATCCATGGCGGCGTCGCCGGCCACTTCCTCCATGGTGTCGCTCCCTCAACAGCAACGTCCACATCAGTAGGAGCTGCTATTGCTTTGGCTCTCGCTCGCGCTGCTGCTCTGCTCTTGCTCTCGGTCCCGTGGCTGCTCTGCTCTTGCTCTTGCTCTTGCTACTGCCCTTGCTCTTGCCTTGCTTGCACTGCTGCTCTCGCTCTTGCTCTTGCTTGCGGTGCTGCTCTACTCTTGCACACGCTGCTACTACAGAAGCAACAGATCCTGCTCTACCTCGAGCCCCTGCAGCAGCTACCCAAGATGCTGCTACATGACCAGCTACCCCGGCTCTCGCACGTGTTGCTGCTCTAGGTGCTGCTGCTGCTAGTACTGCTTTTTTGCTACTAGTGTGTTCCATTTTGACAGTAAAATTCAGTTTTGATGCTAAAATTTAGTTTCGACAGTTACATTCAGTTTTGACTGTTAAATTTAGTTTTGACAGTTAAGTTCAGAGATGAGCAGCTGATGTATTTTACAGCTAGCACTTTGTGGTTATTTATTTTACGTCATCTATTCGAGATGCTATTAGAATTCCACTCAGGTTAACATTGTCTCTCTTGTCCTGCTTCAGTCTCGCCGTTGTATAACTCACCGGAGCTGCTCCAACGATGAAACCCTCCATTATGGCGGAGCAGTACCCCGGGCTCCATCTCCAGACGCCTAAGATCTTCTTCCCCTCCTCCAACAGCCAAATCAGCCGGAGCATCCTCACCGACCAACCCAATCACACTGAGATCGACATGGCTTCACCAAAGAGGTTGTACACTTGTTGCATATCTTTACTCTACATGTTATATATATTGTCCACTTAGCACACGTAGTAACGTGAAATACGATTAGTTTCTCCTACTATATGACAAGCAGTAAGGTACCAGCCAACTTAGCCATCCGTGATGGACTCTCTTGAACGCCATCATTATTTATCTCTGGGTGTTTGAGCTGTGGATTTGTAGATGGTCCTCGGAGTTGAGCTAGTAGGGCAGTGGCCTGGGTCCAAAGTAGTAGAAGTAGCACAAAAACATTTTTTGAGTGTAGGCTTTTCCTTGCTCAAGCCTGCCTACTAGAATCTACAATGCTTGAAAGGAAAAGTGAAGGAAAAACATAGGAATTGGAAAGTTTCCTATGGTACTACTCTTCATGCATTTGGTTCAAAACAATGGAGCAAGAAAAACTGTAGGATTTGTTCCTTTATTGTCCCCTTGAAAGAAAAGTCGTAGGAATTTTAATATCCACTTGTCCTCCTTTTCAATTTCCTATTCATGAAGCACAAGACTAAGAGATAGTAGCATAATAGCATTATAACCGTACCTTTTCTTGTGGTTTGACTTAATCTCACCATGCTTCTTTGCATCCTGTGATCTTCCAATTCTTGTGAACCAAACACCTAGATTGGTAGAAATCATGTGTTTTTAAATTCTTTGTTTTGCACGTGCCTTCCTATCCTATTACTGTGTATGTCCTATCCCTGTGTTGTTAGAATCCTCCAATTCAAACGAGCCCTTACATACTTACTTCTCTTACAGATAGTTATCAAAGAAAACCTTGTGTGGTTTGTACCGCTCTTGCTGCACCGTCGTCCACCCCAGCTCAGCTGCTCCAATCGCAGAAGGGTCCAACACACCAGGGATCCGGCCTCCAGACTGTCTTTTGCCGCCTCAGATCTTCTTCCCCACCGCCGACAGTCACGACAACTGCATTACCATCATCAATCGAGCAAATGACCTCGAGGACTACACGAGTCTGCAAGAGAGGTCGCACTTTTTCGGTTCTGCTAATGTTAAGCATCGCTTAATATTACATGCTACTTTTTATCGTCCTGTTCACCGATTAGACTGTGAGTCAGCTCCAAAATAATGCTCAAACTTGAGTTTTTAAATGGTTGTGGGGTACATATCGGGGCCACAATCAATAGTATCTATCTACTATCTGGTTAATCTCTGGTGTCTACTATGAGTTTCATGTTGGGTGCGAAACAAACAGTAAAGAAGCCATTATCTGTACTTTTTAGCTGAAGCCATTATCTGCCTGCTATCATTGGTTTTGGGTCTATCCACGGGTTGCTACCATCACTCTGGATTTCTGCACGCACTCCTTACATAATCTCACTATGTTTTATTCCTATGCATGTTAGTTATTGTACACAATGGAACTGAACATGTAGAGCAAAAGAGACGAGCCTTGCATGGCAATAAAATTTCTTGCAGACGTCGCTCCATGGTGGGTGCAAAGGCAGACGCCCTCCACCCATTTCGGATTGTAATCAAGAGGAAGATAACTGTTCTGAGGGGGATTCAGAAGGAGAAGACCGCTCCTATTTACCCTCTGAGGTTTTCGCTCTAACTTGGCATGTTGATGTTGGTAATATCATGCATATGGTGTCTTGCATTGCTTACTTTATACATTAAATATGTCATCTTCTTAGTTTAGAAAAGCTTTGTGGAAATGCCATCTGTTTAGTTTCTTTATCGTATATGTGAATTATGCAACACCATCTTGTTTAGCCAGGGATCATATATGTGAATTTTGCAATGCCATCCTGCTTAGCCAGTCATCTTATATGTGAATTATATTATTCCATCCTTTTTTTCATTACGTATTACATTTGTCAACACTGTTTGTACATTCAACTACTCTTCGTGTGCATCAACCAATTGACACGATGATGGAAAATTCTAGAGTGACAACAAGGTCTTCAGAGCAGACTATGCTATCTGATGAAGTGCATATCTCACTGGTTACGAATAGCTCCTCAGAGGAAGATTCAAAGATAGATGACCAGTCCTATTTCCCCCGAGGTGTATGCTCTACTTGGCAGGGTTATGTTGGTCATATCGTGCGTACGGTGTCTTGCATTGCTATATCATTTGCTTAGTTTAGACATGCTTTGCATGAATGCCACCTGTTTAGTGTCTAATTACCATATATGTGAATTATGCAATGCCATCTTGTTGCAAGACATTATATATGTGAATTATGCAATGCTATCTTGCTACAGGCATTACATATGTGAATTATGCAATGCCATGCTGTTTAGCCAATCATCATATATGTGAATCATATCATGCTATCCTTTTTTTTGTATTACGTGTTGCGTTTGTTGAAAATGTTTGTATATTCAACTACTCTTCCTGTGCATCAGCCATTTTAAGTGGTGATGGAAGTATCTGGAGTTAAAACAAGGTATTCAGAGCAGACAATGCTACCTGCTAAAGCAGACATTTTGCTGGTTACAGATAGCTCCTCAGAGTAGGATTCAAAGACAGATGACCAGTCCTATTTCCCCCCTAAGGTCTATACTCAAACTTGGCAGGGTTATATTACTCATGCCATGCATGTTGTCTTGCATTGCTTACTTTTTACATCATATATGTGATTGCCATCTACTTACTTGCTTAGTATATAAATCATATATTTGAATTATATCATGCCATCATGTTTACATAGACAACATCTATCTGAATTATGACATGCCAATCCATTTAATAAAGACATCATATAGTTATATCATCTCATCCGGTTCAGTGTTTGCAATCATCATATTTTGAATTATATCATTCTATCCGTGAATTATATCATGCTATCATGTTTCCATAGGCGGCATGTATGTGAATTATGGCATGCCAACCTATTTAATAAATACATTATATAGTTATATCATGTCATCCTGTTTACATAGTCATCATATATTGAACTATGTCTTTCCATCCTTTTTAGTTAGCCATCATATATGTGAAATTGTGTCATGCTATCCTGTTTAGTTAGCCATCATATATGTGAAATTGTGTCATGCTATCATGTTTGGTTAGACAACATAAATGTGAATTATTTCATGCCCTCTTTTATTCCCCACTTTCCATTGCACCTGTATATCATACAATATTTGTACATTCAATTACTTTTCTTGTTTATCAGCCATTTTAATTGGAGAGGGTGATGGTAGTATCTAAGGGAGTAACAACACGGTCTTTAGAAAAGATAATGCTACCAGTCGATGCAGATAGAATCACGGTTGTACTTGCCCAAGAACCAGCCCCACCACACACAACCCAGACTCTTGCAGATTGTACCCCTACCCAGTTGGACAGAGAACCAGCTACACCCCTTCTAACCCCAACCCTACTAGATAGTAGCCCAGTTCCAGTTGACACGACACTGTCTCCACCACAGAGAACTCAAACACGAGCAGTTAGTAAGGGAACCACAGTGCCCAAAGCACGAGGACCACCACTCTCAATCCCAACTCAGCGCTTAGCGCAGAAGAAGAATTGTTCTCAGCTCAGGTTCTGTAGCTATGGTTCATACTCCTTTGCTCTTGCATCACTATATTTACTCATACCAACTATTTTCAAATTTGAAGGATGGAATTGAAACTCCAAGGGTGCAACAAGTATGCTTTAAACCTGTTTCTTTAACTGGTTTGCTGTTGTAACTTGCTTTAAGTTGATTTCAGTGTCAATTGAATAAACAGTTATGTTCTCATGTCATGCACATTACAATTGTCGTTACTGCTCTGTAGTTTCCCATACTTATATTCTATCTATTCTGCTTTGTCTTACACAGATGTTATTTGAACTGTGTCTCTATCTTGATTTGGCAATAAAAATTAGAATGATATAGACCATACAGTGACCATGGTACATAGATATATATTTGTTTCATGCTATTATCCTGTCCACTTTACTACTGAACTAATTTACCAAAATTAGTTTCATATACAACATGGTAAACCCGTGATGTGTCTGCTTATTTCTCTTTTAGAATGCGGACAAAATATTGGAGAAGAGTACCCCGTTATGCAATGGTAAAGGAAGTAATTCCGATAATGTTCAAGATAGGGAGACATCCCTATTGGTCTCCAAGAAAGCTGATAAAAACTATCTGACGATAGTGAGACAACCCAATAGTCCCGTCTTGATGTAGTGTTCGAGTTATTGGCCACTACTGCTAGCACAAGCTCTTCGAACTCGCTACTAGAATCAGTTTGTCTTCTTGAGTCTCAACTTCAAGTTGAAAGACATCGATCAGATGTGCTGCGACACGAAGCAGAAGGGCTGAGGAAGTCCCTACAGAATTCAAATGCAAACTTTCTTGTGCAACAACAAGTGCTGGAGGATTTAAGCGCTAAACAAGAGAAAGTTAATAAGCTTGGTAACCATCTTGACAGCATTATGGGTACCCAGGATATTGTTTCTTGAGCTGTTCTGAAGTGGTTTCAATCTGGACTTGTTTTTCTGCATTGTTTATTTGTACTGGTCACCAACTTTGACAACCAGTGTATGTGATATGCTGCTTTGTTCCATATATTTGCACCGCTGGCAAAATTTGATGCCCAGTGGATGTAATATGTGTAATAGCCGTGATAGCTTAGCGTAAGTTGCTTGCTTATTTATTTCCTTGTTGTCTTGTTTACTTGTTTGCTTGTAGTCAGTGCAGTTCTTTTTTCGCGGTTTGCTAGTGGCTGCAATAACCTAGTTTTCAAAACTAGGCCGCAATAACCATGGGCTACATATTTACTGTAGTGACCATGGGCCTCCTATGGGCCGTAGAAACTGTCGGCGTTCTGGGACCGGGGGTGTCCAAACTTGCCAGCCTGCGGGCTTGTGCGTGGCTCCAATAATGGCCTGGTACGACCCATTTTCAGCAGCGACCACTCAAGACCCCCGCGATGGACCAAGCCTCACGAGGCAGATGACACCAATACCTCCTCAGGGGCAACCTCATTAGGCTGGCTCCTGACGGGCGGAGATCACTATGCAAGGGGTACCTCGCGAGGTTCATGTGACGTGAGCCATGACGACCATGGCCAGGCGGGTGCCAGCGGGAGCAGTGTACCAGTTTCCTCTTTGGTGCTAAAGAGGCAAGTGCAGACGAGGAGTCCCGAGGTGTTAGGCAAAAGTTTCCATATCGGTGCAACAAGACCAAGGCCAGCATGACGGCAGGACAGATGTCACCGCGGAGCCCACGACAGCGTCACCACCAGAGCCTTTGGCAGGTGAAGACCACCTTTTGTCAGGATAGCTTGTACTAGTTGTCCCCCTTCAAACTTGGCCGTTGTGGGATCCCTTCCCACCTAACATTTGGGAATAGGACCAAGGCCTATATAAATAGGGCCTAGCCACCACCGTAGTAGGGGACAGATCATTCAAATCCCCCTCACATCCACCCGCTCGTTGAGCTCAAGAACACCTCTCCTCAGGAGGTTGTTTGTCCACTATACTAGTTCATCCTCAGCCCCTCGAGGTAATCCGCCACCACACTGGAGTAGGGTATTACACCGCAAGGTGGCCCGAACTAGTATAAACCCCTGCGTCTCTTGTTCCTTGGGTTCATCGAGCTAGGCTGTGAGATCGTTGAGCGGGCGAGTTGGGAAGAGAGTGTTCTTCGTGTGCACCCCATAGTTCAAACCTCAAGGGTTAGCTGGAACCCATGATCCGACATTTGGTGTGCCAGGTAGGGGTGCGCCGAGCCCCTCCCTCGTCGGTCGACCCGTCGACACCCCACGCTGCCAATGTCGGACGACCTGAGGACCCATGCCAACCACTGGGCTACTTGGCCCGTACGAGCGGCACAGTCCGCCCAAGAAGACCTCAACTCCTTGCTCCAGGCGGCCCGTACGCCGCCAGACGCGGGCGGCGTAGGTTGATGCCCTCCGCCCTCGCGCCGCAGCGCGCACGCACCACCACACAATATTCAGGCTATGATGCGGCAACGGCACCGCTCACCCAACGGGAGCAGGAGAACATGTGAGTCGTGCTAATTGTGACGCGGGAGCTACTGTGATGCGGGCTCGCGGAGAGCGGCCACGATGCACTATTGGAACGCGTTGCCGAACTGTTGGACGCTGCCTGTAGAGGTACGCCACCCTTCTGTTCCATGCCCATGCCTCAGGTCGTGGAAGTGCCGCACGCGAGGCCCCGGCGAGCTCGCGCACCTCCTGGGGCGCTAGGGGGACCCAATAACACAAACATGAACCCCGACGCGACCTGTCCTGCTGCAATGGTGTCATCACCAGGAGGGACAAGCGCTGATGGGCCACCTCGAGAATGCGCTGGAGAGCCGCAGCGGCGACTAGGGCCAGTTGCGCCAGCTCCTGGCTCAAGGCGCGAGGAACCTAGGCGACGACTCTGGCGGGGTGGCCGGGGACGCCTATGTCCCCCGCATGGTGAACCTGGTGTACACGCCGGGGGAATGCTCCAATTCGTTCCTCGAGCCAGGATGGGAAGGCAGAGCACTCGAGACCGGGGCCTTCCATGAGTCGCCAGGGGGCTTCACCGATCCCTTCAACGACGATGACGGCGGGGTACAGCCTATGTCTCAGGAACAAGTTTACACTAATCATGGGCTGCAGGTGAACCAAACCGCAGCAGCGGTCTGAGACCCCATGGCGGTGGTTCCATCCCCGACGGGAGTGGTACACTTGGGGGCCTGCGCGGGAGGGGCCAGGAGCGAGGGCCTCCCCCGCGCCGCACGGAGCAAGGCGCTGCATGGAGGTAGGTCCTCTGTCAGGGAAGGCGCCGGTGATCCTTTCCCCCCGACAGAGGGCCCGTGGTCGTCGAGGGCGCCGCTAGCGTCCTCCTTGCCCCTTGGTCTTGTCCTGGTTTTCGAACGCTCCAATGGTGGCCGGGGGTGGCGCAGGGCGGGGCCCTCGTCTGGCGATATGAAGCAAGGCTCACGCCTGTGAAGGTCTTCGCTCGTGACACTCTCACATAATAATGAGTGGGGCTGTACACGCCCCAGAGTCTCCGGAGTGCCGCCCTTGGGCCTCGGGGGCTCCCGCCCACATCCTTGTGGAAGCACCATGCTCCGTGCTGGCCGTCGACACTATCCCCCAATGACTATGCTCACAGCCAGTGAAAGCACTTAGCTCCGCACTGGTGGGAAGATAAGAAGTGTAGCTAGGTGCTGGATGCAACCATTTGCTTTCATCCCTGCTTTCCGTAACTCGATTAGCCGCCTTTTTTTGACCCGAACTTGAAGTCATATTTTCGTTGACAAGCATGGGGGAGTCTTTTTCTCGTTCGTGTTGATTTCTTGTGTTCTTCGATTACATGCCTTGTTTCGAGGCTCGTGCCTGCTACCCCTCCCCTTACGAGCGCCTCGCGAGCGGGGGTTGGGCGTGGTATGTGCACGTCGAACGCGTTCGGGCAAACCGGGCGGCGGCAAATCCCACACGATCACTGCACGCACACCCTACCATGGTGTGGCACTCGCTCCTCGTGAGACCCTCTTGGGCAGATTAGCAGGCTCCTCGGGAAGTTCAGAACCTCGCGAGCCCACGGAGGGCTCCCCTCGGGATAAAACACATCGGCAACTACAAAACTAGCTGAAGGCCTGCTAGGGTCGAGGTAAGTCACATCAGCAAGCCTGCTGAGGGGCTCGTAAGCTTGCAGAAGTGCATTGCAAGACCGGTCTAAGAAATAGAAAGTTAATTTACATACACGAGCCACCCCCCGTACAAAATGATCTTACACCTTGCAGGAGCCTGTCCAAGTCTTTGCATGCAGGTTCAAGTGAAGTAGCATGGGCTCAATTGGACATGCCGCTCACAGCGTCATCATGGCCGCTCTCATACGCGCTACTGGCGCTATCGCCGACGTCGTCTTCACCATCGTCGACCGCGCCGCCTTCATCCACCATGACCACCACCGCATCATCTTCGGTGGCGAAAGCCCTGACCAGAGCGTCCATGTTGTCGTCCACCCAACGTGCCAAGTTGTCCCAGATGGCCCCGGGCACTAGGGCAATAGCAGTGTCGAAGTCGAAGTGGGGGGTCGAGGTCCTGGAGATGACTGAAGACGCGGGAGAACACGCACCCGAGGAGGCCTCAGCTCCTTTCTCGATAAGTTCGCGAGCCCTCGCGGCCCGGTCCTCCAGGCGCGTCACGACGTCAGTGAAGAAGTGAAGGTGGCTGGCGTAGTCTTCCATGCAGGGATGAGGGACGCTCTCCTCGCAGATGACGCCCAGTGCCCAATTAGCCCTCACTCTCAGGGCCTGGAGCATGGGGGAGTGCTCGCGCTGCATCGTCTACCGATGGCACGCCTCCTCCTTGTTCTGCTGCGCGAGGGATGCGACGTCATCAATCTGCTGCTAGAGTGAAAGCAGATCAGCTCAAACCTTGGCCAGGTCGGCTTGGGCGGAAGTCTGGGCCGCCACAACGGCCCTCTCGCGCTGCTCTGCCTTGTCTAGCCCAGATCTAAGGGCAGAAATCCTACCCTCAGCTTTGGCCTCCGAGAGCTTCAGCTTCAGGCCATGCTTGTTGGCGAGATCCGCACGAGCCTTCGCCACCCTCCGGTTGACCTCCTTCTAGATCCTGGCTTCGCAGGCGGAGACAGCATCTTCGGTCATGGCCACATGGCACTCCCTCATCTCCAGCCGCTCGTGTTCCAGGCCATGCTCCAAGGCCTCCAGCACTAGCGCCTCCTCGTGCTTCAGGATCTCCTTCTCTTCAAAAGGCACTCCCCTCATCGACGCCAAGACGGTCCGGCGTGCCTTGATCTGCTGCTCCAGGGCAGCGTTCAAGGCCAGGAGCTCGCGTTCTCGTTTCTCGGTGCCCTCACGATGGTGGTCGGCCTCCTTCGCCTCCTCCAAGGCACGAGCGCTGGCTTCGTGGGAGGCTGCGAGTTCCATCGTGGCCTTTGCCTAGTCACGCTCATGTTGAAGCTGCCCAAGGTTGATGGCGACCTTCAACTGGTGCCACTCAAGAGCCAGGCGGAGGTCCTCCGTCTCGAGGCGAGCGTCAACCACCACGAGCTCTCCTCCAAGGCGGCTCAGTGCAACCAACGCCTCCTGCAAGAGCTCGTGGCATATGACGCCGTGCCCACATGCAAGCTCCAGGGCGCGGCCGAGTCCGTCCTCCGCGCCAAGGGTTGCTGGAGACGTTTGAGCTGGCCTGCTTGTCCCCGGCAGGGAGCTCGAGGCCGGCGCCTTCTCCGACGCCTCGCGGGAATTGGCAAAGGTCCTAGGTGACACGGCCTCACCACCTGAAAAGGAGGCCGGTGCTGAGGACGCCCAGCCGCCGGCGACGATCAGCGGAGGAGTCCTCGGCACACCGGCTAGGCCCCAGGCCGAAGCGCAAAGAAGTGACACTAGGAAAGACGGATCAAGGCCCAGGTTGACGTATCCACCTCCAGAGCGGGCCCCAGGCCCCACGCGGCAGTCCGGCAAGCAGAACTCAAGATCAATGGCGAGCCGGTGGCCGGTGAGGGCTGCCCATCCGGAGATTTCACCGTTCCAGCCGGGGGGACCCTGAAGATCTTTGGTCAGAAAAGGATGCAGCACTCAGGAAATCACGCCGATGAGGTACTTACTCGTCTTTGGCAATGTATTTCCTATGCTTCAACAGGCGGCAGGCGCCACCATTGCAGCTTGGGAGCGCCTTCCTCTTGCGGAGTGCTTCAAAATTCAGGCGGAGCTGGCCAAAGCCCTGGGCACCATCACCGTCACCTGAGGTAGCTAGCGGGGTTCCTGAGGGAACGACTTCGGGAGCATCAGGCTGCGCCGACCCCTACGTCTCCGCCTCAGGACAGCTCGCCTGAGGCCCTAGGGCTTACAACCTAGGAGCCTCAAACTGCGACGACCCGGCGGCCGTCGCCCCGGGGTAGCTTACCCGAGCCCCGGGGGCCACCACCACGGGGGCCATGACCGACGTCGCTTCGTCGGTGGCTATTTCGCTGGCGTTCGACGGTGCTCGCCCCCCTTGCAACGGCTCTCGGGGTGAGCGTCGAGCCGGCACCAGGCAGGGGGAATGCAAAGATGGGGCTTTTGCGGGGCCCTTCAAGGCCGATCGGACACAGTCCCTGAGGGAGTCCTGGACTAGGGGGTGTCCGGATAGCCGAACTATCATCATCGGCCGGACTCCAAGACTATGAAGATACAAGATTGAAGACTTCGTCCCGTGTCCGGATGGGACTTTCCTTGGCGTGGAAGGCAAGCTTGGCGATACGGATATGTAGATCTCCTACCATTGTAACCGACTCTGTGCAACCCTAGCCCTCTCCGGTGTCTATACAAACCGGATGGTTTTAGTCCATAGGACGAACAACAATCATACCATAGGCTAGCTTCTAGGTTTTAGCCTCCTTGATCTCGTGGTAGATCTACTCTTGTAATACCCACATAATCAATATCAATCAAGCAGGACGTAGGGTTTTACCTCCATCAAGAGGGCCCGAACCTGGGTAAAACATCGTGTCCCTTGTCTCCTGTTACCATCCGCCTAGACACACAGTTCGGGACCCCGTACCCGAGATCCGCCGGTTTTCACACCGAAATTGGTGCTTTCATTGAGAGTTCCTCTGTGCCATCGCAATCAGGAGGGATGCCTTTTCCCGTCTTTAAAGACGGCGCTATCGTCAAGGGAGCTTTGGCCACCGGCCAAACTATCCGGCTAGGTGGTGTTCTTATGACCGCCTGTTCGGCCACCGCTCCGACAATGACTTCTCAAGTCATCAAAAGTTATCTTCACGTCAACTCGGAATTCGCCGAGCAGCTAGATCCGATGGAGCTCTCCTCCGTAAATAAGCTCTTGGATCGCATCGCCGCCCTGGGAATCGCTACAGACTATGATCAGATTGGGCTTAAAACCGATCTGAGAGAAATTAACTCTCCCCAGGCTACCCACCACGTTGTTGTGGTAGAGGAACAACGCGGCGACTCTTCTTCTATGTTAAAGACCAGTTATGTCCGGATTCCCGATCCCTCCATGCCGGATTCCCGCGGAGGGACGGACGTCAATCAAGTACTGAACCTAAAGTCAGGCATCAGACCAGATTTGTTGGATAACATCTAGCAATCCAAGCTTCCAAATCCAGAAACTTCTCGGCCTTTGAGCCTCAGATTGGGCGGGGTTCCGAATTTAATTCCGCCCGCCCACCCAAACATAAGCGATCTATCTCAAATACGGCAAGAACCCGATGAAATAGTACATCATTACTGGGCCAGATTCCTCCTGGTTATGGACAGGATAAAGGACTGCCGAGAGGAAAGTGCAATCTCAGTTTTCTGCAACAATTGCACGGACAAGGGAATCATGAACGCCATAAGTCGTTGCGAAGTTACACGCTTCGCCGACCTGGCGACCATCGTACAAAAATACTGTGTGATGGAGAGTGCCTGGAAAACCGAAACCAGGTTTTGGGACAATCCGGCCCTAAACATAACCCTAGTTCGAAATAAAAGGGTGCGTCATACTCAAGCACCTGGGTCAAAAACCAAAAAGCAAAAACCCCCTAAAGGGCACGAAACCGTACTGGAGGGATGGCTCAACGGACCCTGTAAAATCCATTCTACAGAGGGCGCCAGTCCAACACATAGCCTTCGAGCATGTTGGATAGTACGGCAGGTGGCCAAAAGTGGCGAAGGTTTTCTAGCCCCGGGTAACCAGCCCAATAGTACCAGTACGGTATTAACAGTCTTCGAGACTTTCGCATCAAATAATATGCGGAAACGAACAATCCGCAGCCTCGCCGAAATCTACCAAGTAGCAACAACAAATCCATGGAGCGACACTGCTATCACCTTCAATGCCAGCGACGAACCTAAATTCCGAACAGCCCGAGCACCAGCCGCATTGGTCCTCAGTCCGATAGTGGACGGCTTTCGTCTTACCAAGGTACTCATGGATGGCGGCAGGGGATTAAACCTCATCTACGAGGAAACCCTCCAAAAAATGGAAATAGACTGGAGCCGCATTGAGCGAAGCAGCACAACCTTTAGAGGAATAATCCCTAGTCGGGAAGTACGCTGCACAGGAAAAATCACACTAGATGTAGTGTTCGGCTCACCGGACAATTACAGGTCCGAGGAGGTCACGTTCCAAGTGGCCCCGTTTGGCAGCGGATATCACGCCTTGTTAGGGCGAGAGGCATTCACAATTTTCCAAGCTATACCCCATTACGGGTACATGAAGCTTAAAATGCCCGGGCCCAATGGAATCATCACTCTTGTCAGTGATCCAGATATAGCACTCCGCGCTGAAAATAAGATAGCCGCACTAGCCCTAGAGGCACTATCCGAAGCCCTAGCGGCAGAGGAACTCACTGCGCTGCGCTCCACAGTGGATAGGGACGATGTGATACTCGATAAGAGATCTAAGTCCACCTCTTTTAAACCAGCAGACGAAATAGTCAAATTCTAGGTCCATCCAACGGACCCCACAAAGACGGCCTCCATTGGGGCACAATTAAACCCTGATGTAGAAGCCGCACTACGAGAATTCCTTCAGGAAAATTGGGACATTTTTGCCTGGCACCCTTCAGATATGCCAGGAATCCCACGCAGGCTGGCAGAACACAGCCTAAATATCCTAAAAGGATTCAAGCCAGTCAAACAGGCTCTTCGGCGATTTTCCGAACCCAAAAGACAGGCAATGGGAGAGGAGCTAGCCAAACTCTTAGAAGCCGGATTCATCAGAGATATAAAACATCCGGACTGGCTAGCAAACCTGGTAATGGTACCAAAAAAGGACAAATCCTAGCGCCTTTGTGTCGATTTCAAAGACCTTAACAAGGCATGTCCAAAGGATCCTTTCCCCCTCCCCCGCATCACCAAATCATCGACGCTACCGCAGGGCACGATTCATTGTGCTTCCTCGATGCATACTCCGGATACCATCAAATTAATATGGCGGAAAAAGACCAGGCCGCAACGGCATTCATTACTCCATACGGACCATTCTGCTTCAACACAATGCCCTTCGGACTCAAAAACGCCGGCGCAACATATCAGTGCATGATTTAGACATGTCTGGCTACCCAGATAGGCAAAATAGTGGAAGCATACATAGACGATGTGGTCGTTAAGACCAAACATGTCGAAACTCTAGTAGACTATTTGAGGCTTACATTCGACAACCTCCGAGCATATGACATTAAGCTCAACCCAGAAAAATGTGTTTTCGGTGTACCAGCCGGAAAGCTCTTGGGCTTCATTGTATCCAGTACAGGAATTGAAGCAAACCTAGCCAAGATCCGAGCTCTGTCACAATTGGATATCCCAAAAGACCTCAAACAAATGCAAAAACTAACTGGATGCATGGCGGCTCTTAGCCGCTTCATCTCCCGTTTGGGAGAAAAGGCACTGCCCCTATATCGCCTCTTCCGACGCACCGAACACTTAGAATGGACGGATGCTGCCACGACCGGACTCGAAGAAATTAAGGCCATATTGCCAACAAATCCGGTCCTGGCCGCGCCCAACCTGGGCGAACCGATGTTATTATATATCGCGGCAACACATCAAGTTGTCAGCACGGTACTCGTCGGTGAATGAGAAACAGAAGGGCACAAATTCCCTCTTCAAAAACCAGTCTACTACGTATCCACTGTCTTAACTCCATGCAAGTCCCGGTACCCACATTATCAAAAGATAGCGTACGCGGTGTTCATGGCATCCCGGAAGCTGCGACACTACTTTCAAGAGTGTTCCATAACAGTGGCCTCCGAAGTACCTCTCAACGACATTATAAACAACCGCGACGCGACGAGCAGGATTGCAAAATGGGCCAGTGAGCTCTTACCATTTGACATAACCTACAAACCAGGGCGAGCTATAAAGTCGCAAGTTTTGGCTGACTTCATCGCCGAATGGACCGAAGACGAACTCCCTAAAGAGTACGACGTATACTCCAATTGGATCATGCATTTCGACGGCTCCAAAATGTTGGCCGGCTTGGGGGCTGGCGTCGTCTTGATGTCCCCAACCGGAGACACAGTCCAATACGTACTTCAAATAATGTACATAGACTCCAATAACGCAGCCGAATACGAGGCCCTTCTACATGGTCTCCGGATGGCAATCTCCATGGGTATTCAACGCCTAGAGGTGCGCGGGGATTCAAACCTCACAATATCCCAAGTAAATGGAGACTTTGATGCCAAGGATCCGAAAATGGCAGCCTACCGTAACGCCGTCCTAAAAATGTCAGCTCGGTTCGAAGGACTCGAATTCCACCATGTAGCCCGGGATAATAACCAGGCAGCAGACGTGTTGGCACACATCGGTGCAAAACGCGACGCCGTCCCTCCAAACATCTTCCTGGAGCGGCTCTTTAAGCCATCCGTATTAAGGGAAGAGGAGTCCGGAAATAACAACCCGGAACCAACTGCACCACCCAACACGGAACATTCTGACACAATCGGTGGCTCAGCCAATGAAATAACACCTTCAGCCCACGAAATAATGGCAGTAATTGCCCCTTGGATGGAACCATTACTAGCCTACTTAATTAGGCAGGAACTTCCCGAAGACCAAAATGATGCCCGCTGCATAGTTCGGCGATCTAAGAAAAGCACAACCAGAGTCCTTCAAAGGTGTATCTCCGAAGAGGAAGGGCGAAATCTCCTGGCTTAAATTCACGCCGGACTCGGCGGGCACCACGCCGCAGCCCGGGCCCTTGTAGGCAAGGCCTTCCGTACAGGATTTTATTGGCCGACAGCGAGGGCTGATGCTCAAGACTTAGTCCAACGATGCAACGGTTGCCAACTCTTTGCTAATCAAAGCCACATGCCACCCACTGCCCTCAAAACTATACCCATCACTTGGCCGTTCGCGGTCTGGGGGCTTGACATGGTTGGATCCCTTAAAGGGGGAACCCACAAGCAAAAATACTTATTGGTCATGGTGGACAAATTCACCAAATGGATAGAGGCCAAGCCGGTTAAAACGGCAGAATCTGGACCTGTGATAGACTTCATATCCGGGGTAGTACACCGTTTTGGTGTCCCCCACAGCATCATCACTGATAACGGCATGAATTTCACGGCCGACGAGGTTAAACTCTTGTGCAAAAACATGGGCATCAAGCTCGACTACGCTTCGGTCTATCACCCTCAAACTAATGGTCAAGTCGAACAAGCAAATGGTCTAATCATGAGCGGCATTAAACCCAGATTAGTGCGGTCCCTCACGGAATCTAACACGCACTGGGTAGAGGAGCTCGACTCCGTACTCTGGGGGCTGCAGACAATGCCAAACCGCACTACCGGATTCACACCATTTTTTATGGTATACGACACAGAGGCAGTTTTGCCCTGCGATATAATTCATGACTCACCTCGCATGCACATGTACGAAGAAAGAGAAGCCGAGCTTGATCGACAGGACAGTTTGGACGCCTTAGAGGAGGAGTGCGATGTGGAAAAATCCCATTCCGCATTCTATCAGCAGCAGGCTTGAAGATATCAAAGCAGAGAAGTACGGGCCAAAACTTACAATGTTGGCGAACTAGTTCTACCCCTGCCGGACAAGAAAAAGGACAAACTTAAGCCCAAATGGGAAGGTCCCTTCATCATCGACCAAGTCCTTACCGGCGGCGCATACCGTCTACGCAACGCATCTGACAAACGACTCAAGCCGAACCCATGGAACGCAGCCCGTCTCCGAAGATTCTACGCCTAGCACCGGACTCACAGTTCATCTCCTTCCTCCGTCCACCTTTCATATTTTTTGGTTGTCTTTTGTTTCCCTCCTTTTTCCTCCCTCTTTCAGTAAAAGCCTTTGAGGGCTGATCTGCGCATTGTTCGCACACACTTGATGTGCTACTCGCACTCGTTATACATGGGGGCTTCTTTAACAGAAGCTTATTTATACGGGCTTCATGCCCAACACATGCATCATACTTCCGCAGGTACCTTTTACTCACCATTATATGCATCGATATGACTTAAGTTTTGGCCAAGCTGGGTTGCCTGGCTCATGTGCTTACCCCTACGTTCCCGATTGTTCGGCTAGGAGGTAGAGGGTGCACCTCTGCGATTGTTACTGCCGGGTCAGCCGGATGTGTACATCAGACTGGGTGAAGCCGAAGGCTAGCGTTCTTAAGGGAATATTCGGTCGATGACTTGAAAGATGATTTATTACTTATTTATTTATCTTCCCGCAGATACTTTTTCTGCTCTTTTCGCAGTCCGGACATGCACTTCAGGGCATGCCTCCCAGGGAAAGGAACCCCTAACGGAACTATTCTCCCTGGAAGATGTTTCTTACTAACCATGTAATGTAACATAGCTAGTTGGGCACTTGTCTGATAAAGCACTTATGACCCCTACGCCTGGTCTCCATGCATGCCCCGGTTTTTGTATAACCGTGAGGGTATTCGGACACACTCCGGACTATTGGGTCCCGAGGTTGAAGCGAAAAGGTCCGCGAAGACAAATGATCTACAATCCGGCTAGAAGGCATTTTACATGTCATTTTAAATTACATCGTCAAACTGACTGATTGTACTCCTCTTCAATCCCATCTAAGAGGCTGTCTAGTTTACAGTCCCGTTGGGAATATTTCGCGGCCAACTCTACTTGGCCGTACATCAGGCTCACAGGGATATCCTTCCCATCAGGCCCCACAGGTCCGACCTCGGCCATGTGGTTTGGATCACCCTTCGTGTACCGCGTCTTCACCATGGCCCAGGCCTCACTGGCGCCTTGACGGCAGGCCGATATCTTCCACAGACGGAAGCGCTGCCGTACTCCCTGAAGCTTCTCAACAAGCCCTCCAAGACCCTCGGGTAGGGAGACGGACGGCCATAAGGCCTGAACGATGCTGCTCATCGCTTGCCGGACATGTTCGTGCAGTTGCAGCAGCTCGGGAAGAAGGTCATCCGTGGAACCAGGCATTTCCTCCGCCGGACGACCCGTGAGCACACCTACAGACACATTTCTGTCAATCGACTTCCTCGTCGAACTCTTCTTTTCTAAAGAGTTTGCTCAAGCACTTACTGTAAATGCCGCGACGAAGCCGCCGATTCTCCTTTACGGAGTTAGACAGCTGGACCCGAACATCTTTTAGTTCTTCGCCCAGCTGGGTGTTGGCATCTTGGAGTTTGCTCCTCTCCTGCTGCACCCTCATAAGCACCTTCTCGCCGGCCTTCAGCTGGCGCAGCAGATGTTGCTTGTCTGGATCTAGTCTGGCACCCTCTACAATATTATTGTCAGACTAAAACGCACACGCCGCACTTCATAAACTACTTATCTTTTTGAAATATGTATTACCAGAGGGGGTCTCTGTGGCTCCCCCGGTGGCGGCTACTGCGGCCTCAAGTTGGGCCTTGCATTCTTGAAGCTCCTGGGACAGGTGGGTATTCTTCTCCGTAAGATCCTGCATAAAAAATGATCCTTAAATCAGTTAGTTTAACTATTTTAAGTCTCGGGGGCTACTGGCATATATAACTATTAAAATTCCTCACCCGTATGTCTTTGACATACTGCTCCGTGGATCTGGTTAAACCATCTTGAGCAGCACGAGGTGCGAGTCTCCCGCATTAAAGGCATTCAATGCCTCTTGGGAGAAACACGTGTCACAAAGAACTGTCCGACGGCGCCTGTGATTCATGGCGCTCTCCACCTCAGACCTGGTGGCGGACAGCCTATCGGCATCCTCCGGTGGAGGAGCATCCGGCTCGCGCCTTGCGCTCGCCTCCCCATCCGGACCAGGTGTTGGAGCCTGGCTGGCGGAGGCTTGGTTGGAAACCTCTCCGGGCACAGTCCGGCGAGCGCTCTTTCTCCTGAAAGAATCATGAGCATTAATATACCTCCCAGGAATCTTTCCCTTAAAGACAATGGTGCGCCATACCTTTGCAGCGATGTTTCGATTCGCGCCGCACTCCTCTTCCGCTTGCTGGGCCGCACTGACCCTGGTTGGTCAGTCGCCGCAGGCTCGGCTCCCCTCCGCAAAGGCACCTCCAGCGAAGCACCGTTGGTATACGGTGGTCAGAAATAAGCATCAAAAAAGTAATGCTGTCAGGACTTCGGTCGTACTCACCTGGGAAGCCGGAGATAAATCGGGGTAGTCAGCTGTAATGGCGACTAGAGCATTGTCCATGCTGAGTTGGTGGAACACCCCGTCAATCAGCTCCACCTCTATGTCCGGATCCTCTCCGGAGGCCGGATCAAAGGATCTTCCCGGATCCTCGGGTTGTGGAGTCGGGCTTTGTATGCCCTCCACATCCCGGCGCAGTGCCTGCGTCGAAATCATAAAGTAAGACACTTAACTTTGAAAACACGGATCAGATATATAAACGTCTGCTTACCCAGCTCCGAGGGTTATTCATGGAGAATCATTCAATGGACTCGTGCGGAGGAAGTCATTCTTCTCCCCCTTGTACAAGCCGGACAGGATCTTCACCAGATCGGCGGTCGATCCCGGACCCTTGCGGCCATGACGGGTGGCGTCATTCTCCCCGTTGAAATCCCACATGGGGTGGCCCCTATATTGGAGCGGCTGCACCCCTTGCATAATGCATGTGGCCATGACTCCAATCATGGTCAATCCGGAATGGGCCAGTAACCTTATCCGGCCCATCAGATATTGGACGCTCCTATCATCTTCCCGTTGAGGGCTCCGCGGGCGCCAACTTAGGCATTTCTTCAGAGGAGCGTTACTAAACTCCGGGAGGCCGATCCGAACTGGATCCGGCAGCGGGGCGTCTTCCATATAGAACCATTCTAAAGGCCAGTCTTCGGACGCCTTCCTCGGGGTTCCGGATAGATATCCGGTCCCGACGATGCGCCATATTTCGGCTCCGCCCACTTGATATATCGACCCCTCGTGAGAACGGTGTACGAGGCAAAACAATCTCTTCCACAATGCATAATGGGGCTCGATGCCCAAGAACATCTCGCAAAGAGCTACAAAGCCCGCGATGTGCAAGATGGAGGCAGGTGTGAGGTGGTGAAGTTGGAGTCCATAGAACTCCAGGAGCCCCCAGAGAAACGGATGTATGGGAAATCCGAGTCCCCTTATTAGGTAGGGGACGAAGCATACCCGTCTCCTTTGGAGGGATTGGGGACGCTCTCCGCCTGTTTTGTACCCTTGTAGGTGGCTAGTCCGGCTTGAACCGGAACCATAAAGGCTGGGGGAAGGTATCCCTCTGCTTGGAGCGTCACTAACTCGCTATGCAGGACAGAACATCTCCTCCAATCTCCTGGCTGAGGACTGGGAGCGCGAGAGGAGGAGCCGCGTCGACTGTCCATGTTGGAATGGATTTTTGTCAGATGCGCTTCGATGAGTACTTGCGGAAGGAGGATGGTGTGATTCGGATCTGGATCCTCGCCTCTCTTATAGGCAGCTTATTCGCGCAGCCAGGGGGTAAAACGTAAAAATACCCTGGCTTTTCGCATTCATACGACACGTGAAAGAGGGCCATTATTGGACGTAGAAGCCAAGGAGCGCAACATTTATAAGGAAGCCGGACACTATTCGGCAAACACATGGAATATGGAGGAGAACCCGCCTTGCAAACGCCGAAGACAATATACGCGCCGGACTCGTCGTCATTGAAGCCTGGTTCGGGGGCTACTGAGGAGTCCTGGACTAGGGGGTGTCCGGATAGCCGAACTATCATCATCGGGCGGACTCCAAGACTATGAAGATACAAGATTGAAGACTTTGTCCTGTGTCCGGATGGGACTTTCCTTGGCGTGGAAGGCAAGCTTGGAGATACGGATATGTAGATCTCCTACCATTGTAACCGACTCTGTGTAACCCTAGCCCTCTCCGGTGTCTATATAAACCGGATGGTTTTAGTCCATAGGACGAACAATAATCATACCATAGGCTAGCTTCTAGGGTTTAGCCTCTTTGATCTCGTGGTAGATCTACTCTTGTAATACCCACATCATCAATATCAATCAAGCAGGATGTAGGGTTTTACCTCCATCAAGAGGGCCCGAACCTGGGTAAAACATCGTGTCCCTTGTCTCCTGTTACCATCCGTCTAGACGCATAGTTCAGGACCCCCTACCAGAGATCCACCGGTTTTGACACCGACAGTCCCCATTGGTCGAAAGGGGGCATCTGCCTTGCAAACTCCACCTTGTTCGAGCAGCAGTACAAGAGGTAACCCTCCTCCGGCAGATTGGCTGGCGAGGGGTCACCTGTCAGGAGCTCGAGCACTGTATGCCATGCCTTGGGAGGAAGAGCCGGCGCATGGAGCCTCATGGGATCCCCACAGCTGGAGAAGGCCCACATTGATCGGGAGTGGCGTTGAAGCGGAGCAATGTATCACCACATGAACTCCTTCACCACCATAGGCGCTGTCACCCCGAGGTCCTTCAGCATGGTTAGCCGATGCCATACGTGGGTGAGCTGTCGGTCAACAAGCTTCGCGTGCCCCCAACCGAAGCTAGGGAAAGCTGGAGCTCGTGGAAGCAGGAGCGGGGGGTTGCGCACACCAGCGTCCATGAACACCCACCGTTTCCACAATCCACCCACAACCAGTGAGAGCTCAAAGTATATCCCCGAGCCGGCCATCGCCGCAATGGCTTGGAGGGTCACGCACCCAGAGCACCGGCGGTCGTCGATCAGATGTAGCGAGAAGAAATGGTGAAGCAAGGCCACGGGAGGGGCAATGCCCACCAGGGCCTCGCAGACGAAGGTGAAGACGGCAAGGAGGATGATGGACTGGGGATCCAGGTGCAATGCATTGACTTGGTGATGCGAGAGCACAACGTTAAAGAAGTCGGAGAAGGGGGGAATCAGACCGGCCCAGAGGGCATGAAGATGAATGGGGATCTCGGTGGCCGTCCTATCAATTGCGGAGCGGGAAGCAGGCAAGGCCACCGTGCCTTGCATTCATTGAAATCTGAGGCAAGCATGGGGTGAACCTTGTTCATCGCTTCCTAGTTGAGCACCACCAACCGCTCAAAGACTGGCGGTGCATGGACTAAGGTATGGTTCTTCTTCTTCCCCTTCTTCTTCTGGTTCGGCGCCATGGTAGCAGAGAGGATTGGAGCCGGGTCAGGCCAAGGGGGGAGGCAGCTGTTTCTAGGAGATGGGGAAGTTCTGGAAGCGCGCTGCTAACAACGGAGGCGGAGTGGTGTTGGTAACGGTGGCCGCCTAGCTTGGCGGATATAAAGGCTGCATCGGGGAGTGGAGGAGCCCCCGTACTACCAGTCGCCACGCATCAATCAAGGCTGCAGGCGGTTGGGGCCCATGGCGCTCCGCACTTGTCTTTTGGCTTCACCTCGAAGGCAAGTCCGAGCGCGCCTTGGACCCGGGGGCTACTATCAGCGTTTTGGGACTCGGGGTGCCCAGATTTGCCTGCCCGCGGGCTTGTGCGTGGCTCCACCAATGGCCTGGTATGGTCTATTTTCAGCAGCGACCACTCAAGACCCCCGCGAGGGACCAAGCCTCATGAGGCAGGCGACACCAAGGCCTCCTCAGGGGCAGCCTCACTAGGCTGGCTCCCGAGTGGCGGAGATCTCTATGCAAGGGGTACCTCGCGAGGTTCACGTGACGTGAGCCAAGACGACCAAGGCCAGGCGGGCGCCAGCGGGCTCAGTGTACTAGTTTCCTCTTTGGTGCTGAAGAGGCAAGCGCAGGAGAGGAGTCCCGAGGCATCAGATAAAGGTTTCCATATCGGTGCAACAACACCAAGGGCAGCAGGACGGCAGGACGGAGGTCACCGCAGAGGCCATGGCAGCGTCACCACCAGAGCCTTTGTAGGCGAAGACCACCTTTTGTCAGGATAGCTTGTACTAGTTGTCCCCCTTCAAACTTGGCCGCTGTGGGATCCCTTCCCGCCTAACATTTGGGAAGAGGACCAGGACCTCTATAAATTGGGCCTAGCCACCACCGTAGCAGGGGACGGATCATTCAGATCCCCTCACACCCACCAGCTCGTTGAGCTCAAGAACACCTCTCCTCAGGAGGCTGTTCATCGACTGTACTAGTTCATCCTCAGCCCCTCGAGGCAATCCGCCACCACACTGGAGTAGGATATTACACCGCAAGGTGGCCCGAACCAGTATAAACCCCTGTGTCTCTTGTTCCTTAGGTTTGTCGAGCTAGGCCATGAGATTGTTGAGTGGGCGAGATAGGAAGAGAGTGTTCTTCATGCACACCCCAGAGTTCGAACCTCAAGGGTTATCTGGAACCCATGATCCAACAGAAACAATGGGCTTTCTACGGTCCATAGAAACAATGGGTGAGGGAGTCCTGGACTAGGGGGTGTCCGGATAGCCGAACTATCATCGTCGGTCGGACTCCAAGACTATGAAGATACAAGATTGAAGACTTCGTCCCGTGTCCGGATAGGACTTTCCTTGGCGTGGAAGGCAAGCTTGGCGATACGGATATGTAGATCTCCTACCATTGTAACCGACTCTGTGTAACCCTAGCCCTCTCCGGTGTCTATATAAACCGGATGGTTTTAGTCCATAGGACGAACAACAATCATACCATAGGCTAGCTTCTAGGGTTTAGCCTCCTTGATCTCGTGGTAGATCTACTCTTGTAATACCCACATCATCAATATTAATCAAGCAGGACATAGGGTTTTACCTCCATCAAGAGGGCCCGAACCTGGGTAAAACATCGTGTCCCTTGTCTCCTGTTACCATCCGCCTAGATGCACAGTTCGGGACCCCCTACCCGAGATCCGCCGGTTTTGACACCGACATTGGGCCTTCTACAAGACGTAGAAACCATGGGCCTTCTACGGGCCATAGAAACAATGGGACATCTATGGGCCGCAGAAACAATGGGCCTTCTACGGGTTGTAGCATCAATGGGCCTTCTACGTGTCGAATGATCGATTGGGCAAACATAGGCCAATAACAGACCGTGTTATGGGCCGTAAACTGGCTAGAGTTGGAATCATCGATTCATGGGCTTACCATAACGGGCCGTCGTTAATCAGCCATATTTGATGATGCTATGAAAACGGCCCAATGGATTAATGGGCCACAAACAGGCCAACTATAACCCCGGGCTGAATTTGGCCCACAAGCAGAAAACGCCAGCAATAGGCCGTAAGTAACCGAATGCTGGAAATGAGCCCAAGAATAATTGGGCCCTGAGAAGGCCAAAAGATAACACGGGTTGGAAATGGCCCAATGGAATAATGCGTCGTTAATGGGTATAAAGCGGTACACTGTTCATTATGGGCCAGTTTCACCATGGGCCGTTAATGGGCCAAGAGTTACAAAGGGCCTCAGATGGGCCGAAAGACATCATGGGCAATACATGGGCCGAAAGTTACAATGGGCTTGAATCATTTTGGACAACCCAGATGAAGCTTTTGGGCTTAATTCGGATAGGCTGTAACAAACCGTGAGTTAGTGGGCCGTAATTGGGATATATACGAACATGTCGTTAATAGGCTTTCCATGGGCCGGCCCGCTACCTTTTGACCCAGTCAAACGGGCCGGCCTTTTCACCGGAATGGGCCTCTATTGGGCCGTTCCATGTGTCGACGTATCATAGGCGCCTCCTTTCCAATGAGTGGATGACATCTTTCCGAACGATGAGCCGACACGTGGTTCCTCTAGCCATTGAGAATTTTACACGTGAAAAATCCCCATTGGTCTGGGCTGTTAATGGGTTTTCGGATCCAAAACCGGACCCGATAGCTTAACGGCGACCCGTTATGGTGGATGCCCCGTGTCGGTTACCCTTGACGAAAGCACTTCCATGACACGCCATTTATCGTCATGGATGTGGACACTTCCGTGATGATAATTTTGGTAATGTCATGGAACACTTCTACGACAGCACAAGTATGACTATCTTGATTCTGTCATAAAATCGTCATGGATGTACATGCATGACTAAAAACGTGACCAATTGTGACAAACACGTATCATCATGGAAGTGTATTTTTTTATAGTGATGACCCCAAGGTCCTGTCTTGATGAAGACAGTGAGTTGAAGCTACTCAGCAGCTGTGAAACACCCGATGTGCAGTCACTGCCTCAATCAGTTCAACTTCTTCAGTCTCAACTTAAAGCGGAAAGGCTTGCTTCAGCTCAGCTCCGCCTTCATGTCAATGATGCAATGAAAATCTTAGAGGACTGCCTTGCGGGCTTTGGTGCTATACAGCTAGGGATAGAGCATCTATTGTTGACACAATTGAGGTCTCATCAGCTTGTTCAACTGCTTGCCGTGCCTGTCCCGGCTAGGCCTAATGCCTTCTGAAGTGCTCTCACTTTTATATATTCTTTTGTCGGTGCGTTTATATGCACTGGTGGTGACCTTTGATGCCGAGTGTATGTAATCTGCGGTCACGTTGCGCTTTATTATCACCGGTGGCAAACTTTGATTCCTAGTGGATGTAATATGCCATAATTTCTTTATTGTATAGTCTAGGTTTATTCTTGGTCGGTATGCTGTAATTTAGGCCAGAATGTTCAATGGATATCAATGTTGTCGGTCTTCAGACCGGCCCGTTACTCATATGGGCCAAAACGTGGGCCTATAATCATCTTGGGCCATTAGCAGGTCTAAACGTATAGTAGTTTTCTGCCTTTAACAGGCCAAGTAAGGTTCTGTCCAGCTAGGCCAGAGAATACCATGGGCTTTTAATAGGCTAAAAACTCGATTGGGCTAGCATTGAGCCGAAAAGTTCACAGACCAATACACGCCGAAACTGCCCAAGTCCCATGTTTAGCCCAAATAGGACAAGCCATTAACAGGCCAAAGTATATCTCGTGCCTATTTGGCCCAATAAAATTATGGGCTTTAAGCAGGCCGGTATCAACGCGTCCGTAGGCCCAATAGTTTCACGGGCCATTATTAGATGGGCTGTAAGCAGGCCAGATTCAACGCGGGCTGTAATTAGGCCCAACTGTTACATGGGCCATTAACAGGCCGATAGGTCAGTTGGGCTAAAATTTATCCATGAAGACTAAGGCCGTTAAGAGGCGTAAAGTTACTTTGGACAAGAAATAGCCTAGTTTCAGCATGGTCGTTAAATGGCCTAAGTTAAACCGGGCCGAGAATGTCCCAGATGCACCACGGGCCGTTAACAGGCCGAAAATATTATCGGGCCGAACTGGTAAACGGGCATTTAATAGGCTGAAATACAAACCTGGCTTAGAATGGGCCCACAAGAACAGTGTCCTGTTAATGGGCCTGATCCGATATGGGCCGTAATTTGGCCCAAAACACAAAAGGCTGTGAACAGGCCTGATCTGATATGGGCCTCAATTTGACCCAGAACATGGCAGGCTGTTAACGGGCCAGCCCACTAGTGTCTGAAAAAATATGGTGGGCCTTTAGCTGGGCCAGCCTTTTTACCTTAACTTGGTCACTGTTGGGTTGTGCCACGTGTCAACATATCGTCTTCCGTCCATTATAGGTATGACATCTGTCCCAACAATGAGCTGACGCATGCATTAACACGTGGAAAATCCCCATTGGTTGGGGCTGTTAACGGGTTATCATATCCAAACCGGAAGCTGATAGCTTAACGGCGACCCGTTACAGTGGATGCCACATGTCGATCACCCGTGACGAGAGTACTTTTATGACATGCGATTTATCATCATGGAAGTGGACACTTCCGCAATGATAATTTTGATAATGTCATGGATCACTTCCACGGCAGCACAGGTATGACTATTTTGATTCTATCATAAAATCGTCATGGATGTACATGCATGACAGAAAACGCGACGTACTGTGACAAACGTGTATCATCACGAAAGTGTATATTTTTTGTAGTGTAGTGGGCAGACACGTACACGTACAGCCGAGAACAAGGTCCCATGTTTCAGGCTTCCGATGCGTGGCATATGGTTGATCCAAAAGAACTATTTGCGATGAGATAGAACAACAGAAATGAGGCTTTGTAGGCCGAGAACCATCAATAAATTTTGACTTTGTTTCTTGTCACATTACAGATTACAACGCAATAAGTAATTGCAAATCTTTTCACACATATCAAACTAATTTGTGTTCACACCGATCAAACTAGTATGTGTTCACACTTAGCACTGGGCTTTAAAAACTACCCACTCAAAAAATACTTCACAGTTGCTCTCCTCATCACCCACAAAACTGGTCTTTCCTGTCAAGTCATTCTGCCATGACCGGTAGGAGGTGTTTCGGGTGGACATACAACCAGGCACGAAAGACCAAGGCGGCGGAAGCATTAGAGAGGTCCCGCCGTGAAGCGGCAGCCACTGCAGAGATGTCCCGGCGTGCCGTGGAGCCCTCGAACGAGCTCTCATGGGCACGCATGGGCTCTCACAAGCGCACTCACAAAATCGGCGATCGCGACAAGCTAGCGTTGCTGAAGTCCTTAGCCGGTGTCGGTGTCAAAACCGGAGGATCTCGTGTAGGGGGTCCCGAACTGTGCGTCTAAGGCTAATGGTAACAGGAGGCAGGGGACACGATGTTTTACCCAGGTTCGGGCCCTCTCGATGGAGGTAATACCCTACTTTCTGCTCGATTGATCCTGATGATATGAGCATTACAAGAGTTGATCTACCACGAGATCGTAGAGGCTAAACCCTAGGAGCTAGCCTATGATTCTAATTGTTCTTGTCCTACAGACTAAACCCTCCGGTTTATATAGACACCGGAGGTGGCTAGGGTTACATAGAGTCGGTTAGAAAGAAGGAGATCTAACATCCGAATCGCCAAGCTTGTCTTCCACGCAAAGGGGAGTCCCATCCGAACACGGGACAAAGTCTTGAGTCTTGTATCTTCATAGTCCAGCAGTCCGGCCAAAGTATATAGTCCTTCTGTCCGGATACCCCCTAATCCAGGACTCCCTCAGTAGCCCCTGAACCAGGCTTCAATGACGATGAGTCCGGTGTGCAGATTGTCTTCGGCATTGCAAGGCGGGTTCCATCTCCGAATACTCAAAAATAAATCTCAAACACTTAAATCGTGTCCGGCTCTGCAAGATAATTGCCACACACCAAAGTAGAGAGCATAACACTTTACAAATCTAATCTGCTGACAATTTTTCATGGTGTGCCCTTACGCTGCGGCCTGGCTTGATATGAACTAGTTTTTCTCGGCCTGCCACGACACGCACTACAAGGCGGTTTTATTGGCATGCCTCGTCGAAGCAGAGATCGTGTTCCCCTTATTGCGGGATCCCATCAATACGGGCGCGGGTAGCCCAACTGTACCGCTAACGCGGCAAGTGGGGAACGAGCAGGTTCCATCAGGCAAGTAGGAAGGCGCAAAAAGCTTTCATTGCCTCTATAAAGAGATAAGGCCTCTTCCTCTTTACCCACGCCTTTTCCTTCCGCTCGTCCATTCCCTTCCGCTCGAGCCCTAGAGCCCAAGGGCTTGTCTTCTCCACCAAAAAGAGGTTCTCCGAAGATGTCTGGATCTGGAGAAGGAGGCAAGTGGATGGCCTCTACCGTCCAGGAGAAGGATATCAAAAAGCTTCGAGAGGCCAGGTACTTGGCCAAGAAAATCGGCCACCGTCTTCCGACAGCGGGACAGATCGTCCCTAATCCGGAACCTCATGAAAGGGCTGTGTTTCTTCCTCATTTCATTTGCGGGCTCGAGTTTCCCCTTCACCCATTTGTTCGCGGCATCATGTATTATTATGGGATTGATTTTCATGATCTGTCCCCTAACTCTTTCCTTAACATCTCGACGTTTATCGTCGTGTGTGAGGCCTTTCTCTGAATTTTGCCACACTTCGGCTTATGGCCGAAGATCTTCAATGTGAAGCCCAAGGTGGTGAACGGCGAGCACGCCAAGTGCGGAGGTGCCATGGTGAGCAAGATGCCCAAGGTCACATGGCCGACATGCACCTTCAATGATTCTGTCAAGGAGTGGCAGCAGCAGTGGTTCTACATCACTGAGCTGCGCAGCAAGAAGTGGGCTACTGCTCCCAAATTCAGATCCGGAGCCCCCCCCTGCGGCTCATGTCCTGGCCCAAGAAGGGCCTGAACTGGACCTCGTCCGATGAGCTGTCGGTGCTCCAGACGCGCGTCAAGGGCGTGGTAGACAAGGACGTCAAACTTGTCAACGTAGTCCAGGTGATGTTAGTCCGCCTAGTTCTTCCTTGCCAACACCGGACCTGTAATTTGTGGGAATACGACCCGGCCGAGCAGAGACTCTGCGGGAGCTCTACGGCTCCTCACACAAGGATATCTGGAAGGTGCTCTTTAAGTCGAGCAAACCATGGCCGTACTCCGCCGGGGACCGTGGGTATCAACTGTCCCGCCCCGCCAGTCCGGTAAGTTATCGCTATGTTCTGTCCTCCCATGTTCAGCTGGCATATCCCGAGGGAGACGCTTTATCATGCTTTCCACGATTACCCCAGGAATGGACGAAGATGGCAGGGCGGATACATTCTCCGGCCCCGCTGCCAAAAGAACCAGCAGGACCACTTCTAACGAATATGCTGGTCCCAGTGCCTTACAAGGCACCGAAGAAAGAGGCCTTCAAGGATGCCACGAAGACCCGGGGCAGCCTTCATCGCCGCGGTGATCCGGACACAAAATCTGAAGACTCCAACGCCCATCCTTCCTCCGAAGATGAAGAGGAGGAGGAAGAAGACGAGTCCTCCATGGGGGGAGGAAAGAAAAGGACGGCCTCCTCATCCTTGGAGGCCGAATCGCCAAAGAGGGAAAAAATCCCCTTCGAGAGGTGTCCACCGCGGCTACCAGTAGCAGCCTGGAGTGGGATCCCAGGGTCCAGCCCCTGGTAAAATCGTGAGTACACGAAATCCGAACATGCCCACACGCCCAGGATCACTAAGGTGTGATATTTTAACTTGTGCCATACTTTGTGCAGCCCGGCAAGGTCTCGCGCCGAACAGTCCTCATCGGAGGATTCACTGAGCTCGGATGCCCTGGAGAGCGAGACGCCTCCGGAGGCCCTTCCCCGAAGCCTGGGTGTGACACCGAGCTGTCATCCCAGCAGGACCCAGGCTAGGGAGGGCACACCTCTGGGGCCGGATACACGGGAGCAACGGTTCCCATGAGCGTCGATGGCAGGGGCGATCTTAGATTCGGCCCGCAGCCGGACATAGTACCGTAGACCTTTGAGGCTCCAGGATCAGGTAGGCAGCCCGCCTTGATGGAAGGGGGCGAGCCCGCTCCCGCAGCAACCTCTGTCAAACCAAAGCTGCGGGACAGCTTATCGACAGCACTAAAGAGTGCTTCCATCGTCGATGAACATCGCGCCCTTATGGGTGCGGTGATTGAAAAGATTCAGTCCGCCGAGAGTGCACTGAATGAATCCCGCATTAGCCTTATAAAGGGCTTTGAGGTATGTTTTAGGAATCTTTGAAGATTGTCATAGTATGGATAGTAGCCCCTGATGCACTGTTCGGTGAAAGAGAGAACCGGACAGGGGATCAAACCTCCACTTTGACGGGGACTCAGTTAATGACATATATCTCTTTGTTTATAAACATGCGTTTGTGGCGACGACCGCCTCTCATACTGCGGAAGTGTTCGGACTAAAGCAGAGTCTGGAGCGGGCCGAAGAAGAACTTGGCCGAGCGAAGAAGCAGTTGGAGGACAAGCAAGGTATATCGAAACCTTGATAAGTTTAGCACAAATGAGTAGTTGTGCTTGATGAAATTACTTATATTGTGTGCTCTAGGAGCAAATGCCGAAATTGAGGCGCTAAAAAGGCTGTGGCCGAAGCCGACAAGAAGGCCGCCGCGGAGCAGGCTCTTCGCAAGAGGCATGAGGCCAGGGTCATTGAAGCTGAATGAGAGCTCCAGGAGGCCGTGAAGAAAAGCGAGACTTTGGAGCAGAGTCTAGTAGGGAAAGAGTCCGAACTTGCCCAAGCTCTCCAAGCCGCAAATGATGTTCGGGAGGAAGCCCGAGGTGCTCTGAAGGACATTCAGGAGGTGAGGAGGATTGCGGCTGGTAAGGCCCCCCTTTTTTTGTTTAAAGTGATTTTTATGTAGCAACAGGGGAAATTCAAAGTGACAAATTGAATTCTTATTTCTCCAGGGGCGTTTGCAGACCTGCCACGTAGCACATATGATGCTTCTCAATTCTACCGGGCTGAGGAGAAGAAGACTGTGGAAAAGCATTTCTGGTCGCAGTATTTGGCACCATATTATCCGGTGCCATTTGTCGATCAGCTGAAACAGCTGATCGAACTGCACCAGGCGGCCGAACTAGCCATGAAGGACTTAGTTGTCCGGCTGTGGCTTGCTGAGCCAATTCCAAGCAGTTACTTCAGTCTCGTGAAGTGGATTGTTGGTGCTTGCCCTTGGCTCGAATTCATTAAGCGGTCGATCTGTATAGAAGGTGCACGAATGGCATTTGCCCGTGCCAAAGTGCACTGGGGGAAGCTTGATGCTGAAAAGCTGATGATTGAGGGACCGCCGGAGGGTAAGGAGCACCGCAAGCCTGAATTATATTATGATGGTGTCCTGAAAGGAGCCCGCCTTGTGGCGGAGCAATGTACCAAAGACATTATATTTCCCTGAAGACAGTCATGCTGTCCTTTGTAATGCGGAACACTGGCACTTTTATTATTTATTGCTTGTTATATAAAAGTTTTTCTTCCTGTGCGGCCGTTTGATATATATGAATCCTGAGAGTTGGCCAGTCGTCGGCTTCTGCCCCCACATAGAAAGTACGGGGGTGTTCGGGACAAACTTGAACACTCTTTATCCCATTTTTGGGTCCTTGAAGGAGGCGTTCAACACAACAAACCAGGCAATCGGACTATAGGGCTTTATCACTCTCACTTAGCCATAGGAATTCGAGTATGGTAGGCACAGCCCCTGGTGTTCGGAAGACCGTACGAGGGGCTCTAAGAGCACCTGATCGGAATACCAATCTGTCGCAGTCTGCATTTGTTATAGCATTATGCGGAAGAAATCCTTAAAGATTTTACAACCTCTCAAACAGCTGACCAGCTCTCGCCATATCATGACAGTCAGTTTTTGGCTTTCTCTACTAAGGTGCTCGTCCAGAAGAACCGGGACACAATCGCAGTAGTTCTCCCAGCGCTACCTTAGCCGATGGAGCGGAACGTAAGGTACCAAAAATGGGAGCCGGGCAAACCCAACTAATGACCTAAGAAATGATTCGCAGCCGATGTATATACTACTATAAGTTCAGGGTGCCGAGCGACCGAGAAGGTGGCCGGACTTTGTTGCCACATTATGGGTACAATGAAGCCCCTGGCATAGTAGGGCATGGCACTATGTGCGGGTGCCGTTATGACGAAAAAGGCATAAATGAGGAATGATGGCCGGTAGGTGTCATGTAACTCTACATGTTGTGGTGGAGTGACACGTCTATGCGTATGGGTACGGTTTATGCTATAAAAGGAGGTATGATGGCGGAACCTGTTGCGACCGGGCGGGAGGAAGCTGTGTGTGGATCCGAAGTGTACCTGGATTGTCTTCTTGGGGAATATTTGTGTATTCCCTCTTTGTGCATCCAAGCTGATTCCATGTCACCAGTCCCGTTCCGCGCAAAAGTGAGCCTGTGAAGAAAATGCTTGGAGACATTTGTGTGTCATAGGGTGGTTGAACCGCGGGACCCTCCCCAGCTTATGCCGCAGTGCTTGATTGGAGCCTGGTCGAGCCGGGCTATCAAGCCGTAAAGTAGCCTGGACTCCTTTGTTGGTGTCCGGGGGGTTGGCTGTCGAATCGAGGTTCGATGTAGAGGCACAACTCGCTACCTCTGCGGCTGTATACTTTCCAGTGTAGGGGTGGAGTTCGGCCTTTCCCGTAAGTGTGACTATGTCACATGGGCTTGGCATGGTGTGGTACCGTGTTGAATCGAGCCAACATCGTCTGTCCCGGCAGTACGTAATAGTTACTGTATAAGGGGACAATGTCGAAGACTTACTCTCCGGTATGGTGATTGTTTGGTGGTCCGAAGACAACCTCTAGGGTGGTGGGCCTGTAAAACTGACCTATACACCTGGTACGTCATCTTGAGAAGATGTTTTTAATGGGTTTGATCCTCGAGCGATCAATACCTATCTGGTGCACTGTGTCCTGGTGTAGCAAGTTTGGGCTGTTTTTTACACCAATAGGGACTCGTGTGAGGTGGAACCCACCAGCTATTGGGTCGAGGATAAGTGCAACTGCATTGCCATGGTTGAAATTGGCTGGACGGTCTGTGTCATCAGAGATGATCGGCCGTATCTGTGTATCGTGTGGTGACTTGTATTGTTGAGTCGGCGTCCCAAGGAGTAGACAGTCGTTCCCCTTCGGGGATGTGGGTGGTGTTTATCACGTTCGCCTTGTTGGTTTGCCGGGAATTTTCTTTTGCCTCATAATGTTTGATGGTCTAGGCTCCTCGTTGTCTTTATGGCTTTGAGACCCCTTCTTACTGTTTCCGACGTGCGACCGGCCGGTTTGTTTTGAAGATCCGACATTCTCTATTGGTATGATTGGTCGTCGTTCCAGGGGTACCATGAATTTGACATGGGCGGTCGAGTATGCTGCCCCGGCCAGATGGGCCTGAATTGTTCTCTTTCCGCTGACCGCACTGGGAGCCGCAGAATCCAGCATCGACTGCCGTGTCTTGGGCGTCATCATTATTTTTGTGATGCTTGTGTTTGTTACGTCGAGGTTTATGGATGCTGTCCTGAATTTCCCGCGCATTGGCCCAAACCGTGATGTATTGGCGTCAAGGTGTGGGATTTAGGACCTCCTCCTCCAGTTGAGGTAGCAAATTGTGCTTTGGGTACCCTTTGGTGAGGCACTCGAGTTCGTATTCCTCGGCTGCCAGGACCTCAGTCTATCTATCTTGGAGCTGCTGCTGCTTCTTTTTCAGGCTTCTTGCAGTGGCCATAAGCCAGCGTTTGAAACGCTCCTGCTCTATGGGATTCTCAGGCATGCCGAATTCATCGTCGCCGAGGCTCACCTCGTCTTCGGATGGAGGTATGTAATTGTCCTTCTCCAAGTATCCGTCCGTCGCCTGTTCATCTGGGCTAACATGCCCGTCTTCTTGTTCGGCCTGCTCGAAGGCAGGTTGATCGGGATTGTATTAATCTTCGGCACCATCCGGATTGTTTTCATCTACTGTGTCGGCATTGCTATGGCGAGGCTTAGAGCGGCGCCGATGACGCCCATGCTTTGATTTCTTCCTTAAGGGGTTGTCCTCTATTGCCTCATCACCATTGGTTTCTTTGGGAGTGTCCGCCATATA
>NC_041381.1:309961289-309982814 GCF_002162155.2 Triticum dicoccoides
TCATACGAGGAGGTGGCGGTCCAGCGCCCTGTGGGTGGTGGTTCTTGTTCTTCTCCTACATCGTCGGCCACACCGTCGATGTCTTCGGAGTCGAAGTCAAGCACGTCGGTCAAATCATCGACAATGGCAATGAAGTGGGTGGTGGGTGGGTAACGAATTTCCTCGTCGCCTGCTTCCCACTCGAGCTGGACATAAATCGGCCAAGAGTCTCCTGATAAAGAGAGAGACCTTAATTAATTCAGCGTGTCGCCGAAGGGCGAGTGCTGAAAGATATCCGCAGCGGTGAATTCCATTACCGGAGCCCAATCGGATCCGCTGGCCCCGGGTGCGTACGGTCCGGAGCCTACAGCCGGACGCAAGTCTGGGGGTCCGGCGACACATATTTCCTTGGAGGTGGACTCTGTGTTCACCTCTACTGCCGATGAGTATGCGGCCTCCGGGGCGGGGTCCATCCACTCGTCCTCAGACGATGCGATCTGCCCCGGATTTAGGTCCGAAGCTTCTGCATGTGCGATATCCCGAATATTGTCTAACAGCAGATCTAAGCCGTGCTTGTCGTGACTGTTCGGCGCTGCTGGCATAGGCCCGAATCCGTCGAAGATCAAGCCTTTGCAGATATCGGCCATGTAGTTCAAGTTTCCGAACCTGACCTGATGGCCAGGGGCGTAGGTGTCGATCTGCTCCAGATGGCCAAGCGAATTGGCCCGCAGTGCGAAGCCGCCGAACACGAAGATCTGTCCGGGGAGAAAAGTCTCACCCTGGACCACGTTGTTGCTGATGATTGAATGAGCCATCGAGCCTTGCTACGACGACACAGACGAACTCTCAATGAAAGCACAATGTAGGTGTCAAAACCGGCGGATCTCGGATAGGGGGTCCCGAACTGTGCGTCTAAGGCTAATGGTAACAGGAGGCAGGGGACACGATGTTTTACCCTGGTTTGGGCCCTCTCGATGGAGGTAATACCCTACTTCTTGCTTGATTGATCTTCATAATATGAGTATTACAAGAGTTGATCAACCACGAGATCGTAGAGGCTAAACCCTAGGAGCTAGCCTATGATTCCGATTGTTCTTGTCCTATGGACTAAACCCTCCGGTTTATATAGACATCGGAGGGGGCTAGGGTTACATAGAGTCGGTTACAAAGAAGGAGATCTGACATCCGAATCACCGAGCTTGTCTTCCACACAAAGGGGAGTCCCATCCGGACCCGGGACGAAGTCTTGAGTCTTGTATCTTCATAGTCCAACAGTCCGACCAAAGTATATAGTCCGGCTGTCGGGATAACCCCTAATCCAGGACTCCCTCAGCCGGAACGGCGACATTCTCGCTAGCCTCATTAAGCAGCAGGAGTTGGTCGACGGTTTGATGAAGCTGCTCGAGATCAGCGATGCCTCGGTTGACAAGGCGATCGGCCTCGTCGAGCAATTCATGGGTGACAATGTGAAGCTCCTCAAGGCGCTCGCCGAGAAGGAGGAGGAGGCCGCCGGCTCGAAGATGCTGCATGAGCAGAGCAGTGCCTCGGGGATGACACTGACAACGGTCATCGAGGAATGGATGGGTGACTTGAGGAAGCTCCGTATCGAGTGCGAGCAGGAGGTGGAGGAATCCTTGGCTGCTTTCAAGCAAAGTCGTGAGGAATTGAAGAAGGAGCTGGAGGATGTCGTCGCCCGGTGATCCATCGACGAGTAGAGACAGTAGCGACCCAGATCGTTGTCTGTGATGTCCTTCTTCTCTTGCCCCCGTGTCTCCCGGGCTTTGCCGCATGCGGCATTTTAAATTATCCGGAATATGTAAGACAATTATTATATGCGCCATTGTAAATTTGTCATCGTATTATCCGTTGCCATTTTATTTGTTATCGTATTATCCGTTGCCCTATGTGGCAATTCAAATTTGCCCGAAATACGAGTTGAAACCATGAATAAAGTAAATACCACCATGGGATCACAAGCAAACACCCTCCATCCAGGTGCCTTAATTAACCCATTAATGGAGAAGTTGTGAGCGAGGCGACGACGGTTGGTGGATGGAGGTCAAAGAGCTCACTTCTCGGTGAGCATGGGCGGCCTTGCTGCTCGCACGTGTCTCGTCGAGCCTGTGAGGTGGACAAGATGCATTCGTCCCGTCGAGCTTGCGCGGCGGACTGCTCTCACGCATCCCATCGAGCCTGCATGGTGGACTTCTCATGCTCGTCCCGTCTAATCAAACAGTTGCACGCACGCCACCAAGTATGGTTCAATTTTGACACGGTTCGTATAATACAACTGTTTGCGATATTAACGTGTCAGCTATTTTTTTCAAAAAGGGCTTCATTGGCTATTAATGTGTGTGCCCTGTCTCAAACTGGACGATTTTTACCACGAAATATATGTGCCATGTCATGAAACCATGCCAAGTTCCATGTTTTTTGTCACGACCGGGTTTTCCAGGTAATAAATTTCCAGAAAAGACCGTCGTGCTCATCAGCCCCAGGATTACTGTTAGCTGATGAGGCTCCAACTTGATACAGAAATTCCAAGCAAAATACAAAATATGTAGTACAAGACCGTTCTGGCCTGTGAGTACAACAAATGGTTTCTAGTGGTTGATGGCGGAAGCGGGTTGTGAAACATCAGTGTCTATGGGACTCCATTTCCCACGGGAACAGCTGACCAGGTTAATTCCTATCTTCGCGAGGCTGCTATCTCCATTGAGTGGGTTCCGGGGCTGGCATCGCGTCGCTCTTCTCCGTGCGAGCAAAATCTGGCCAAGACAATAGCCAGGGACAAGCCAGTGAGTACTTTGAATGTACTCGCAAACATTACGAACACAGGTATAATATAACAATGATGTGCTGAAAATATTTTATGCTCATGACGTCAGTCACAAAAGATAAATAAATCTCGGATGCGTGCAAGCAAGTTATTTATAAAATTTGCAATAACATAGTAGTATTAGAATATATGAAATAACAAACAATGCCACAGTCGGGCGTCTGAGCGACACCGCATAAAGGGCTTTAAGAGAAATGCCACAGTCGGGCGTCTGGGCGACGCCACATAAAGGGCTTTAAAAGAAATGCCACAGTCGGGCGTCTGGGCGACGCCACATAAAGGGCTTTAAAAGAAATGCCACAGTCGGGCGTCTGGGTGACGCCACATAAAGGGCTTTAAAAGAAATGCCACAGTCGGGCGTCTGGGCGACGCCACATAAAGGGCTTTAAAAGAAATGCCACAGTCGGGCGTCTGGGCGACGCCACATAAAGGGCTTTAAAAGAAATGCCACAGTCGGGCGTCTGGGCGACGCCACATAAAGGGCTTTAAAAGAAATGCCGCAGTCGGGCGTCTGGGCGACGCCACGTAAAGGGCTTTAAAAGAAACAATCATAATGAATATCCCTGGAGGTAGAACCATCCCAGAGATACTCGATAATAACAATAATATCATGGGTTAGTCAACAATAATAATAATCATCATAGATATCACAAGTCACGAGTAGTAAATTCCATTTTTCTGGTTAACGGTTTCACCTCCGAAGACCGACACTAAGACCGACACCTGACCCATCCCAGACTGTAATCCTTAACCATGGACACGGCTATTCGAATAGGTTTATTCTCTGCAGAGGGTGTACTCTTTACCCACGAGTAACGGATTTCTCTAGTCCAGCAGGACTAATTCCGTCTACGGTCTTTTTGTTGAAAACACACCTAACTTGCACACACCAGCTTATCTCACACGTGTCTGGAATCACCCACGACACCTGTTAAGCAAACTCTAAGTGGGGAGGCTACAACCTCATGTAGCATGGGTTCAAATTTATATCGCGCGCTCTAAGGGGTGGCCTCCCCTCTCGGTCCCAACCGGAAACACCCATGCCCCCGGACCAGGTGGCCTACCTACCAGCTACAACCGGTATCTTCCACCATGGCCTCTCTGTACGGTGTGTGCTGGAAAGAGGTTGACAACTTACTGAACCGTACTCTACTTGCTGTAGAGACGAGTGGTAGTACGAAACAAGTATGGGGGTTACTGGAACAAGACTCGATCTACGGTCGACTCAGGAGGTTCAAGTATTCCCTGCATGATTAGCATGACGCATAAATTTCATCCAACAAAGTCACCGCTCATATCACCTTACCATGCCATACCAGACATAGCCGTCCCGACGGAGACCGGCGACAAACTCATGCCTACCCAAGGCCGAGGTTTTCCTGGGTTCCTGCCGGTATGCATGCAAGGCACATGAGGGTGATTATCATCACAAGTGAGTCCATTTCCAACAGCATGGAAATCAACAACATGCACCCATGCATATGATCATATCACATGAAATAACAAGTCCTTCGAAAGGTGGTGGTGTTATAAAGGTATCAACGATCACACCAAAAATATTATGCCGGGGTTCAGAATGCTTGCCTTCAGTGTTGTGGAGGGGTCAGGTGCTCTCCAAAACTTTTGAAAGCTTCTTCTCTCTCCCCAAAATCCTATTTAAAAATATATTTGAATTAACACACATTTCAAAAACAGAACCAAAAAGTTGTTTAAATTTTTTTCAAATAAATCTTAAAATAAACTAGATCAAATTTGAGGAAGGTAGGAAAAAGAATCATCTCATTTGGAGTTATACTTAAAAAGTTATAGCCAGTCAAAGATTTGGTCAAATCTGTTATTTAAATTAAAACAGAAAAGAAAACGGTTCAGATAGAAATACGCTTTCGGTACAGAGGAGGCGTACTTGAGGCTTTACGCCTCCACTTAACCACGCGGACGGCGCGGGGTGTCACTGACAGTGGGCCTGCCTGGCCCACTGGTCAGGTTTGACCAGTCGCCGCGCGTCGTCTCCCTCCTTTGCCCGAGCGGAGCGGGGCTCCGGCGATCGTCGCCGGTGTTTGGCTGCTCCTCGCGGGCCCCCGAGGGTGGGGATGGATCCGTAAGGCTGGGCGGTCCTCCCGGTAGTCGTTGGGTCGGCGGGGATGAAGTGAGCTGCCGGCGGCGAGCTCCGTGGCGGAGGAAGGCTTCGGTGGCGAAGTGAATTTGTGGTGGCGTTGGCTCCCGAACAAAATTGAGTAGGGTGAATGGTTCATGGGAGGAAGAGGGGGTTCTTGGTGAAGAGAACGGAGAGTGGGAGGTACTGGAGGTGCCGGATTGGCCGGGGCGGTGGCGGCGGCAGGAGTTGCCGGAGATGAGGAAGGAGCCCCCCCCGGGTCGAATGCGAGCTAGGGGAGTGCCATAGGGGTGGTCTGAGGTCGCGTGCGTGCTCAGAGGGGCTCGGGGTGTCCATTTATAGCGCGACGAGGTCGGTTCCGCGGCGGCCGTGGATAAGCTCTCCGGCGAACCGCCTCTCTGTGGCTAGGGCGACGTGGCGGCGACGAGCGCTAGGGGACGAAGCTGCGGATGAGCACGCACTGCTCACAGGGGCAGGTGGCGAGTCGGGGTGGCTTGGGCGGCGCTGCACGGCGCAGGGCTGTCGGGCGGCAGCGGCGGCTAGTGCTTGGCCTGCCGGGTGCGGCGAGGGGCGGCTTGGCGCGTAGCTGAGAGAAGGGGAGCGCGTGGCGAGGTTCTGCAGAGCGGGCCAAAGCCGTGGGGGCCAGCGTGTCGGCTCGGGCGCGTGGCTGCAATATGCGCGCTCTGGGCGCGCCCAGTGCACGCACGGGACGTGCTCGACGAAATGCTATGGCATGTTAGGGGGCTCCAAACCACAAGAAAGTTAGCAGGGTGGGGTTATAGTTTAAGGCAAAACCATTGGACATGCTGGTCTGGCCAGGGGATTAAGTCCATAGTGCAAACAAGGACTCATGTCAAAACTGATCATGCCTGAAAGGTGTTTGACAAAATGCCAAGGGCACTTAGGCATTTCTTGGAGTGGCCAAAATCTCCAGATCAGTGTCTCTGTGGATGAAAGAGAGAGTGGTGAGGCTATTTGGCCAAAAGCAGAAACTTGTTAGTGCAAGTTTCACAAAACTTCAATTCTGGACAGGAAATAAATAGCATTATTTCATGAACCAAAAATGATCCAAAATGTGCATGCTCCTGGACTTAAGGGTTTAACATGGGGGACTACAAGTAGGAGGAATAATCATGGATATAGGAGCAACTAAAATGGTGGTTGCTGTACAAACCATCAAGTTGGTCCAGAATGAAGATTAGGTTGATTCACTCAAATTTTTCAAAGAACATAAATAGGTTTTTGCACAAAGTGAAATAATAGGCTCCTACTGACCTCCCCTAATTTTGGTAGAAGTTTTAAAGAAATATTTAAATAGGTTGTAGTGCAAAAAGCACTCTGGACCAGAGAAGAAAAATTGAGTGTAGGGCTCAAAATATTTCATGAATGAAATATACTTTAGCATAAAAGTGATTTAGAAACATCACATGACATCTCCAAATTTTTGTAGGAATTTTAAGTGAATTGATCAAATGGTTGCAGTTCAAATATGGCCATTTAATCAAAAAAAAACCATTTTCCAAGAAAACAATGATCAAGCAACTAAATTAGTTAATTAGTTATATTGGATAAGGGAAAGTTTTACTTGAGAGGTTAAACAAGTCCAACAACATTTTTGAAAAGTTTTCTCTTTGGGAACAACTCATCATAACAGGGTAGGAAGTGTTTAAAAAAAATTCTAAATGGAGCTCAAAAATTCAAAGTTTTAAATCCTGGCAAAATTTTATTCCATTAAAACAAGGCCAAAATTTTGGGGTGTCACACTTTTGGGTGAGTTTTTAATTTACTAGGATTTGAAAACCAAGATTCTCATTGTTTCAGGATGACGAGAAGTTTGAAATTCATTATCATTCCTTAAATGAGACCTAAACATGCACCCAATGACACATGTATGATTTCCCACCGATTTTGCTTCACTGGAGCATGTGCTTGTAGTTCAAATTTGAATTATGGACAACATTAAATGCCTAGAAAACTTAATTAATATCTACAATGGCCAAATGAACCCTGAACAGTTTCAAATTTCAGCACGACACTCCTGTTATTCTATGTTGCGTGTAGAAAACAAAGTTCAAAGCGAGAAGAGGCAACCATTATCATTTCTCCCAAAAGAGGGGCATGTTTCCCTACCGGAACCACGAGGGTGCGAGAAGCTTCGGTTCGTAAGAGCCATGTAATATAGCTTCGCCCAAATTGGACAAATATATGTACCATGTAGTGACACCATGCGAAGTTTCATGATTTCTTGGTGAGTTTTGGATTTACAGAGATATAAAAACCGAGATTCGCAATGTTTGTGGCCAAGCCAGGATGGCGGGACGGTTGAATTCATTCCCATTTGTTCCATGGGACCTAAACATGCACCCCAAGGACACATGTACATTTTTCTAGCCATTTTGGTGCACTGGAGCATGTATTTGTAGTTCGGATTTGAATTATGGACATTAAATGCCTAGAAAACTCAATTAATGAATAAAATCGTCAAACAAACCCTAAATAATTTCAAAGTTCAGCGGAATCTCCCGTTGCCCTGTGTTGCGTGTAGGAGAAAATACAAGGCTAGAAGAGGGAGCGATTATCGTTTCGCCCACAAGGGGACATGTTTCCCTATCGAAACCATGAGGGTTCTTGCGACAGGCTCCGGTTTGTAAGAGGTTTGTAATACAGCTTGGCCCAAATTGGAAATTTTTTTACCACGACATATATGTGCCATAACGTGACACCATGCCACCTTTGACGACTTTCTGGTGAGTTTTGGATTTACGGGGATTTATAAACCAAGATTCCAAATGTTTGAGGACGAGCTAGGATGTCGGTACGGTTGTAATTCATTCCCATTCCTGACATGGGACCTGAACATGCACCCAAGGACACATGTATAATTTTTCTAGCCATTTTGATGAACTGGAGCATGTATTTGTAGTTCAGATTTGAATTATAGACATTAAATGCCTAGGAAACTCAATTAGTGTATAAAAAGGCCAAACGAACCCTGAATAAGTTTAAATTTTAGCATGGATATCCCGTCGTTCCATGTTGCCCGTAGAAGAAAATAAAAGGCGAAAAGAGGTAGTGATTACGTTTCACCACAAGGGGAACACGTTTCCCTATCGAAACCACGAGGCTTCTTTGAGAGAAGCTCAGGTTTGTAAGAGGTCTGTAATAAAGCTTGGCCCAAATTGAACAATGTTTTTACCACGAGACGTGACACCATGCCAAGTTTCAAGACTTTTTGGTGAGTTTACGATTTATGGGGATTTAAAAAACGAGATTCCAAATGTTTGAGGATGAGCCAGGATGCTGGTATAGTTGTAATTCATTCCCATTCCTGGCATGGGACCTAAACATGCACCCAAGGACATATGTATAATGTTTCTAGCCATTTTTGGTGAACTAGAGCATGTATTTGAAGTTCGGAATTGAATTATGGACATTTTAATGCCTAGGAAACTCAATTAGTGTATAAAAAGGCCAAACGAACCCTGAATAACTTTAAATTTCAGCATGGATATCTTGTAGTTCCATGTTGCCCATACAAAAATACAACGCGAAAAGAGGCAGTGATTATGTTTTGCCCACAAGGGGAACATGTTTCCCTATCAGAACCACGAGGCTTCTTTGAGAGAAGCTGTAGTTTGTAAGAGGTTTGTAATAAAGCTTGGTCCAAATTGGGCAATGTTTTTACCACGACATCTATGTGTGATGACGTGACACAATGCCAACCTTCATGACTTTTTTGGTGAGTTTAGGATTTACAGGGATTTAAAAATCGATATTCCAAATGTTTGAGGACGATCCAGGATGCCGGTACGGTTGTAATTCGTTCCCATTCCTAGCATGGGACCTAAACATGCACCCTAGGACACATGTATAATTTTCTAGCCATTTTGGTGAACTGGAACATGTATTTGAAGTTCAGATTTGAATTATGGACATTAAATGCCTACGAAACTCAATTAGTGTATAAAAAGGCCAAACGAACCCTGATTAAGTTTAAATTTAAGCACAGATATCCCATCATTCCATGTTGCTTGTAGAAGAAAATGCAAGGCGAAAAGAGGCAATAATTATCGTTTCGCCCACAAGGGGGACACTTTCCCTATCGGAACCACGAGGCTTCTTTGAGAGAAGCTCCGGTTTAGAAGAGGCTTGTAATAAAACTTGCACCAAAATGGACGAAAAAATTCCTCGACATATATGTGCCATGTCGTGACACCATGCCAAGTTTCACAATTTTCGCGTGAGTTTTGGATTTACAGGGATTAAAAACCGAGATTCTTCTCACGAAATGTTTCAAATAGCACACAGTTCACTCGCAAAAGTCGTGTGCCTACCAAACCATGGCCGATGCCCCCTCCCCCTGCTGCGCGCACGATCTGAGTCGTGCGTTCTGATTGGCTAGAACCCGAACCCCACAGATCGTACGTCTACACCGTTCGATGCTCCCAGATCGAACGGCAATCCTCAGCCCTTTCGATAGCACATGCAGTACATGGGTAAGCACTATGCGCATGCGTCATTCTAGCTCATGCTTCCTTCTCTACTAAGTTTTCTAAACAGGCTACCGTCCACTCCTCTCATCGGTTTCCCGCCTCTTCTCCCATCGTTTTCCCGCTACCAGTGCCAGTGCTCATTGAATGCTAGGCGGCGACACACCGGCCATGTAAATATCGCACACAGTTTCTAAAAGCACAAATGTGCATGATAGGAGGGAGTAGATCCCATAGGGTGACCAACGTGAAATGCCTCAAAGGCAAGGAGGCAATTCCTATCAGCAAGGAGTTGCTTCCCATCTGCTAGCCTAGTCGAATAGAATGCATAAGTTAAGCATGCTCAGGCTGGAGCAGTCCAAGGATGGGTGACCTGGTGGGAAGTTGCATATCTCAAGCTTCATTTGTATCTATAATTACCGTGTCATGGCCATTACATAAACCTTGGGATCCTTATTTTGCTAATTTGTAGACTATGTTTTTATTGATTATTTTTTGCTCGAAAAATTAAAGAATGATTGACTCTATAGTGACCTATCATGGCGATTATATAAACCTTTTTCAGGTCACATGCAAAGTATAGGGGGCAGGGTGTTCTGATCGAGCATGTCTCCGTTATGCGGTTTATGGACGATGCACATATCTGTGGGCTCCCCGAGGTATATATATTATACTTCACCGACAATGAGGGCGGCCCACACAATCTATCCCTTTGACCCAACAACGAGAAGGGTTTGACCATGATGGTTTCATATTGCTATGTGTGCCATGTTCGACCAAATAAAGTTTGAGCGCATGCATTGGACGAGACCACCCCCCCCACCGCCGCAAAGTTGGGAAACCAACATCGTATGTACTGAACCAGGCTTGGAGTGGGTACGGTGTTCGGTTTGTAATGTAGTTGGTGGCCCATCGAAGTTGTGCATCTGGGATTTAGACACACCACACACCACCATTCCCATACATATTTTTGGGCCGCATGCAGTGTATACGGGGTCTTCTGATCGACCACGTCTCCCTTGTGCAGCTTTGTGATGACAAGCATATTTGTGGGCTCCCCGAGTGTATTTATATCATCCCTTTGACCAATAACGAGGAGTATGTGTTGGCCATGAATGGATTCCTCCTAGTTTGTGTTAGGGCCGGTCACCGTCACATGTCGTTCAACCAAAGCTCGAGCTCATGCGTTGTCAGGATTCCCTCACACATGCTTGGATTGCTGGGTTCGACCTACATCGTACCCTGCGTATCTCGTCCTTAACTACTTGGCCTTTATGGTTGTTGTCTGTATCAACAGGTAGGCACCACATCTAAATTGTACATTATTCTATATTGAAGACACACATCACCCCTTCCAACGTACATCATTTTGGGCCGCATGCAAGAGGTGCTGGTTTTGTGGTCTCTCTCGTGTGATTTTTATGATGGTTCAACCTATTGGCCCAAGTGGTTTATCGATGACAACAGTTGTCATTTGACCAAACGATAGATTCACTGGTCCGTCTTATGGTAGGTCATGGCGACATGCATGTATGACAAAAGTATCATTACGTGCATCCGCCCCACTGACACGAAGTGGGAGGTGGTGGGTCAAGCGCCCTAGCTAGCTACGACATTATGTCATTACAGATATATCCAAGAGTGCTTTCAGGTTTGCGAGGCAGGTGTCACCAAAGTTGTGCATTGTGTATTTAAAGTTTTAAACATGACACCCAATATTCCTACATATATTTGGCCACTTCCAGGTGGTTATTAACTTCTGGCCCCTCTCATTGATCTTCGACGACGCGCCCAACCATTGGCTCGCGCGGTCAAAGTTGTGGATTGGAATTTTGAACATCACAGACCACCCTTTTCACTCCTATATATTTCGGCCACAAGCTGGTGTGGCTGTCTTCTGACCCTCTCTAACGTTTTTTTGCTGCAAAGACTCTGATGACGCTCAACGGACACGAGTAAAATGTCTTAACCATGTGTGATGCAAGTGCGCTGTGAATCACAACAACTGCGCAAGCGCGAGCAAAGGTGGAGGTATTGTCTCAACTATGTGCGATGCAAGTGCGCTGTAAAATCACCACGACTGCGTAAGCACGAGCAAAGGGTGGAGGTACTAGCTTAACCGTGTGTGATGCAAGTGCACTGTAAAATCACCACCTTCGCAAGCTAAAGGTGGGTAGTTTATTTAGAAATTAGGACGAACCGTGTGCGATAGACCGGCTAGCAAGAAATATAAAAACAAACTACCCGCCTTGAGCGTTGCAAAAATCGGCGGTTCTGCCACTTTTCCTTATTATCATACACGCATATTCTTATTGGACCATGCGCGATCTTGGGCACTCCCGCCCTGCATCAAATCCTTTACCCAAATTTTAGTAGTCGTTGTACTTCAACTGTCGCCCACACTCCTCCAGCACCGAGCTTATAGTAAAATTGCAGTAGCCGAGGCATTTGAACTATCACTCTCCCTTGCCCACCACCATCTCCACCCACCATTACTAAAATTTTCAGTAGCCGCAGCTTATCCTCAAACACCACCGCCCTCCATTTACCCCCCCACCTGCCCCCCTCTCCCCTCGAACCCTAGCTCGTGGCTGCCGCCGGCGCTACAGGCGCCGCTGCTAACCCCTGCCGGTCTGCCCGTTCCTCCTAGCTTAGATAATAAAGTTCAGGTTACCCAGCGATTCCCATACCGTCGCCCCACTCGCCTGAGTTTTTAGATGAGGCCTACGGTATCCCTCCCGCCAGATCCACATACCCTGCTCCAGAATGACGCAGCCTAAGCTCGACCACGTATCTCGGGGAGGCTGACGAGCGTTCGGCCAAGAAGGGGTTTATCATGGCCTCTCCAGCGGACGTTGGCGAGGTGGCCGCCGTTCGCCCCTACCTGTCGATCCCAAAGCAACATGCCACCATGGAAGCCGGCGAAGACGTTGATACGTTGCCATGCCGAAGGCTTCATGTTAGCGGGCTAGCGTATTACTGTATCTCGAGAAAGCTGGCTACGACATCTAGCTCATTGAAAGCGACGCCTTCACACGGGCCGTGTCACAGGTTAAGTGGTCCATCCCCAACCCCTTTGGTTCAACCGCCATCGATCTCTTCGAAGGCCCTACCGTTGATCTCCTCCGCTAAGTAGTCAAGGATTTGCTATCCTTGTATGCCATCGAGCCCATTTTGTCATTTCTCAAGGACACGTTCTACTGCGGCGTCTTGGGATCCAATTGCCAAGTCAGATCACATCGACCACGACCACGAGGAGGGCACCCACAAAGGTTCTTCCAAGGTGAAACAGCCCATCCGAGACATCAGAGAGCGCACCATGGGCTCTTCCAACTGGAAGGATCCCGTCCATGACATGTGAGGCAACATCCAATTAGCAAATCTTACCTTTTCTAGCTTGCCAACCCGTACCCTTGGTTGTAGTAGCATTTGTCGTGCGGTGCTTTAACTGTGTCGTGTTTAATTATTTCAGTTATGCAAAAATGTATTGTTTAATAGGGCTATGTGATGTTTAAGTATGAATTGTCAATTCAGTTTTACGAATTGCTATATTTGGTTGTTTATATTGAGTAGATGCCTTGTTTATCTGTATTTGGTTGTTAGGTTGGTTGCAGTTAGCATTTTCCAGTTATCGAGCAGATGCCTTGTTTATATGTATTTGGTTCTTAGGTTGGTTGAAGTGAGCATTTGTCCAGTTATCAAGCAGATGCCTTATTTATTTGTATTTGGTTGTTAGGTTGGTTGTAGTGAGCATTTGTCCAGTTTTCAAGCAGATGCCTTGTTTATCTGTATTTGCTTGTTAGGTTGGTTGTAGTGTGCATTTGTCCAGTTTTCAAGCAGATGCCTTGTTTATCTGTATTTGCTTGTTAGGTTGGTTGCAGTGAGGATTTGTCCAGTTTTCAAGCATATGCCATGTTTATCTATATTTGCTTGTTAGGTTGGTTGCAGTGATGCTCTGTCCAGTTTTCAATCGCTATATTTGGTTGTTATACTGATCATTTATGCCTTGTTGATTTCAGTCATTCACAATGTGTTGTTCATTATGTGCAAGTCAGAGCTGTGTCGCTCGATTGCATCAATACCGGTTTGTTCATGCACTCAAGTATTACAGCAAGCTAAGCAATTCAAGCATAACAATTGAACTAAGATAATAAATATTTATTAAATGGTTAAATGCATGAAATAAACCATATTCAAGTTGGAAAGTCATAGTTATTGAAATGACACCATGCAAATATTTGTGTGGCTTGCCTTAGCACAGAGGAGGGTCACACTCCTCCTGGTTCTCCTCAAGGCAAGCTTGTCCTTCTGAAAATATTTAAAACAGCAAAAGAAAATATCAAGAACCTTTCTTAAATTCATCAGAAATTATAGACATCAAGGAAAAATCTAGATTTTGGTGTGCGGCTAGAGTATTCTAGTACAAAACTAATGCAAAAAGAATCAACTCATTTGGACTTATAGATTAGGAGTTAGGGCCATTCAAAGTTTTTGGTCAAAATTTGAATTAAATTTGAATAAAAGAAAATCTAGGGGGTGACGTCGAAGGTGTATTTAGAGAATACGCCTCCACTCGTACCACTTCAGGCGCGAGTGAGAGGCTGATAATGGGCCCCATGCGTCAGATCTGGGGGGAGAGAGAGGGAAACAGAGGAGGAGCGATGGTCGCTGGTGGGCACACAAGTGAGGAGGGCATGACAGACAATTTGAGAGGGAGGGATGGCAAGAGGAGGCTCTGGCGCACCTGCTCATACCCGTAGCATGGCAAACAGTGGTCGGAGCTGCTCGAAAACCTTGTCTCCAGCAGCGGCTGCGGGTGAGGTTCGCTGGAGATGAAGAAGATGGTGAGGGCAGGTGGTTCCAAGGGCTCCAGAGTGGTCGGCTAGCTCCAGTGGTTCACCAGAGAGTCGCCGAAGAAGTGGGTCAAGCTCAGGGAGCACTGGAGAGGTGGGGCGGCAGGAGGGGATCACCGGCGTGCTCGGGTCGCGAACAGCGGCCAGAGACCTGCCTGGCCGGGCTGCGGCTACCTACGGGGTCGTGGGGGTTGGGTGAGTGTGGTGTGGTGCTGGAAACAGCGAGGGGGGCTCTATTTATAGACAGAGGGGAGGGGGTCTCAAGCTCCACCAGAGTTCTCTAGAGACGATGCACGGTGACGAGGAGCGTCAGTGAGAGAGGGGGGAAGTGGCCAGGGCTCATGCGGCCATTGTACGAGCTCGGGGACGTGCACAAGACGCACGGGAGGGCACAACGTCGAGCACGGGGACATTGTTCTCTTCTGGCGTAGCGCGCGCGTGATTGTTGCGGCGTCTGCAGCATTGGCGAGCGGCACCGAGGGTGCTGGGGAGGTGCAGCAAGGGTGCTGGTGGGGTGCAGCGAGGCTGGTGGCGCGGCGACACTACTAGGGAAAACCCTATACACAGAATCTTAGCAGTAGCGTGGCTCAAAAAGGAGCGCTGCTGCTAATTAGCAGTAGCGCGGGTCTGGAAAACCTGCTACTGAAAAGTGTTTAGCAGTAGCGTGCTACCTCTTGAGCACTGCGTTGGATTTCCCCGAAGAGGAGAGGATGATGCAGCAAAGTATCGTAAGTATTTCCCTCAGTTTTGGAGAACCAAGGTATCAATCCAGTAGGAGACCACACACAAGTCCCTCGTACCTACACAAAACGATGGCTCCTCGCAACCAACGCGATTAGGGGTTGTCAATCCCTTCACGGTCACTTACGAGAGTGAGATCTGATAGAGATGATAAATAATATTTTTTGGTATTTTTGGTATATAGATGCAAAGTGAAAAGTAAAAGGCAAAGTAAAAACAAATCAAGTAATAAAGTAATGGAGATTGATATGATGAGAATAGATCCAGGGGCCATAGGTTTCACTAGTGGATTCTCTCGAGAGCATATATATTCTATGGTGGGTGAACAAATTACTGTTGAGCAATTGACAGAATTGAGCATAGTTATGAGTATATCTAGGTAATGATCATGTATATAGGCATCACGTCCAAGACAAGTAGATCGAAACGATTCTGCATCTACTACTATTACTCCACTCATTGACCGCTATCCAGCATGCATCTAGAGTATTAAGTTAAAAATAGAGTAACGCCTTAAGCAAGATGACATGATGTAGAGGGATAAATTCATGTAACATGATAAAAACCCCATCTTGTTATCCTCGATGGCAACAATACAATACGTGCCTTGCTGCCCCTTCTGTCACTAGGAAAGGACACCGCATGATTGAACCCAAAGCTAAGCACTTCTCCCATTGCAAGAACTACCAATCTAGTTGGCCAAACCAAACGGATAATTCGAAGAGACTTGCAAAGATAACTCAATCATACATAAAAGAATTCAGAGAAGATTCAAATATTATTCATAGATAAGCTGGATCATAAACCCACAATTCATCGGTCTCAACAAACACACCGCAAAAAGAAGATTACATCGAATACATCTCCATGAGAGAGGGGGAGAACATTGTATTGAGATCCAAAAAGAGAGAAGAAGCCATCTAGCTACTAGCTATGGACCCAAAGGTCTGAAGTAAACTACTCACACTTCATCGGAGGGGCTATGGTGTTGATGTAGAAGCCCTCCATGGTGGATGCCCCCTCCGGCGGAGCTCCGGAACAGGCCCCAAGATGGGATCTCGTGGATACAGAAGGTTGCGGCGGTGGAATTAGGTTTTTGGCTCTCCTTACGATCGTTTGGGGATACGTAGGTATATATAGGAGGAAGGAGTATGTCGGTGGAGCAACAGGGGGGCCACCAGGCAGGGGCGCACCCTAGGGGGGGCGCCCTAGGGGGGGGGGCGCCCCCCACCCTCATGACCGACTCTTTTGTTCCTCGGAGTAGGGTCCAAGTCTCCTGGATCACGTTCGGTGAGAAAATCACGTTCCCAAAGGTTTCATTCCGTTTGGACTCCGTTTGATATTCTGTTTCTTCGAAACACTGAAATAGGCAAAAAACAACAATTCTGGGCGGGGCCTCCGGTTAATAGGTTAGTCCCAAAAATAATATAAAAGTGGAAAATAAAGCCCAATATAGTCCAAAACAGTAGATAAAGTAGCATGGAGCAATCAAAAATTATAGATACATTGGAGACGTATCATAGCGCGCTCGGTGTATCCTACGCTGCTACAAATATCGACCAACAGTGCCCACCAAACTCCATTTAGTAGCAGCACGGTGACGCGAGCCGCGCTACGGCTAAAGCTGTAGTAGTAGCGCGGTTTTTCTAAGGTCGCTGCTGCTAATTTTCAAATTGGGCACACTTTTGATCCCGGTTAGCAGTAACGCTTGTGCCAAAAGCGCGCTGCTGCTACTTTCTTATCAGCAGCGCGTTTTACGTCCCGTGCTACTGCTAATGCGCACCAACCCACCACCTTTTCCCCACCCGTCCCCCCTCCCCCTCCTCTCTTCCCTTTCCCCTACCTCCCACATCCTCTCACTCTCACTCTTCTTCTTCCTCAATACTTCTCCCCCATTACTCTCCCTCTTCTACCTACCTTTCTCTCTCTTCATTACTCCTACCTAACTACACCACCTCCATTAATGCATCTCCTTTCTCTTTTTCCTTCCCCCTCCACTAGTTGAAGTTGTCTCCTCCCAAATTAGGTAGCTAGGTAGATGTAGCATTTACTTAAGTGACCTGTTTGCCCCCTAACTAGATCTATCTTTGTCAAGAAGAGCTTTGTGCACTTTTGATCTCCCTACATCATCATCTCCACCATGTGCTCGATCTCGAGATAGAGGTGATTAAAATTTCATGCTTTTGCAAAATGGAAATATGTTTATGTGTGTGTGATATGTTTATGGAAATTGTGTGTGTGGCATGAGTTGACGCCAAATTGTGCTTTTGAGTTGCCTATGTTTTGCCGAAATGTCAATTTATTTCTGTTTCGGCGAATTCTGGGCAAACTCTAGATCTATATATGTCCTATTTTTAAGGAAGGTCATGCCGAAATTTTTTGTATGACTTTGATGCATGCATGCATTTTTATAATCAATTTATTTTTTATTACTGTGCAGAGTTGACGATGGTCAGTGGAACGATGGTGGACAGGTGGTTGCGGTCGGCGGTGCAGGACATGAAAGAAAATAACCGGACAGAGGTTTTATGTCCGTGTCGAAAATGCAAAGGAATAGTTTGGCTCGACCCCCATGACGATGGTCGTGTCGAAGTGCACCTGCTCATGACTGGTTTCAAAGAATGGCTATACTCGGATGATAATTGAAGATGAGGATGACGATGTTGAGGATGCCGACGGGGCAGGCAATGATGACACGGGGCAAGACAAAGAGATGATCGATAATGGCGGCGGGGAAGAGGCCGGACATGGCGACGGAGAAAGGGCCGGACATGGCGGAGGAGAAGGGGCCAGACATGGTGGCGGAGAGAACGACATGGACTCCATGCAGCAGAGTTCGTCGGTACTAAGTTCAATCGTGCGGGACCCTCATGTTCAAGCATTGCTTCGCAAGGAAACGAGTACTGAGAGAGCTGCTTCTAGAGAGGAGGCTAAGCTGGAGCAACTGGTGGTAGACTCGAACACTCCCTTGTATGATGGTTGCAATCCTGAGGTGACCCGCTTAAGTTTCACGCTCCAACTCCTAAAGACGAAGGCTAAAAACAAATGGACCGACACTAGCCTCAATGAGCATCTCAAGTACCTAAAGGATGTTCTTCCCACGGGTAATCTATGTCCTACTAGTGTTGATGAGTCCAAGAAGATCGTGTGCCCTCTTGATCTGCCACACATTAGATACCATGCATGCATCAACGATTGCATAATTTATCGGAAGGAGCACGCGGAAAAAACAACTTGTCCGGTGTGCAATGCTTCTCGATGCAAGAAGGCCGGGAAGAAATGTCCCCAGAAAGTTGTATGGTACTTACCGATCACTCCCCGCCTCCAGAGGTATTTTGTAGATCCCAAGGAAACAAAGCTAATGCGCTGGCACGCGGAGAGGAAGAAGCCCAGCGATGGAGATGATCCGAAGCTGAGACACATCAAGGATGGAAGCCAGTGGAGAGCGTTGAACAGCTTCTACCGGTATTTTGAATGTGATGCAAGGAACATCGTGCTCGGCGCGTGTACCGATGGCATGTATCCGTTTGGCAACCAGAACACCAACCATATCACATGGCCCGTGTTTGTATGGATGTACAACCTCCCCCCTGGTTGTACATGAAATCGAAGTACATTCACATGAGCATGCTTATTCAAGGGCCGGAACAACCAGGAAATAATATTAATTTGTATCTGGGGCTACTTCAAGAGGAGTTAGACACATTATGGAAAACACCGGCCAAGACATGGGATGCCAGCAAAGGTGAGTATTTCAACATGAAAGTCGCGCTGATCACGACAGTGCAAGACTATCTTGGTTACGGATATGTGGCAGGCCAGGTGTGCCATGGATATTGCAGATGCACGTGGTGCATGGATGATGCGACGTCTCAGCAGCTAACGTCAAGGAGAGATGGCGGGTCTGGGAAAATCATGTACATGGGGCATCGAAGATGGCTCGAACAGGACGACCCATGGACAAACCATGGAGATCTATTCAATGGTCACGCTGAGCATCGAGGACCTCCATGTAAGCGGAGCGGTGCCGAAATCGATGAGCTGTTGAAAAACTGGAAGGAGTGCCCCGCGCCGGGAAAGATGATGAGAAAGGCGCTGGAGCTGCTGCTGAAGGTATGGAAAACTGGCACAAACTCGATACACCTCATTGCCTTGATCAAATGCATATCTGTAAGAATGTCCTTGAGAGCTTGCTCGCAACACTGATGAATATGTCGGATAAGACCAAGGATGGGCCGAAGGCAAGAAAAGACTTGCAAGATTTGAAAATCTTGTAAGATCTGCACATTCCGCCCCGTAAAATGTCAGACGAGACAGAGACGGAGACAGAGGCACGGGAGAAGATGGGCAAGAAAATAAAGAAAGAGGATTATTGCCCCCCTTCTTACTTCACCTTAAGTCTGGATGAGATCGATCAATTCTTTAAGCGCCTTACCGGAGTCAAAGTTAGTGCCAGTTACTGTGGCAAGATAAGCAGATACCTAGACACGGACAAGAAAAGGTTCAGCGGGATGAAGTCCCATGACTGTCATGTGATGATGACGCAGATACTACCTGTTGCCCTTAGAGGGATAATGGACAAGCACGTCTGTGACACGCTTATTGGTCTCTGCAACTTTTTCGACGTCATCTCTCGAAAGTCAATCAGTGTGAAGCAGCTCCGAAGGCTACAGGAAGAGATCATTGTGATACTGAATGAGCTTGAGATGTACTTCCCGCCCGCGTTCTTCGACGTGATGGTGCATCTGTGTGTCCATATTGTGGATGACATAATAGACCTGGGCCGTCATTCCTGCACAACATGATGCCGTTTGAGAGGATGAATGGGATAATCAAAGGATTCGTTTGTAACATGTACTGTCCGGATGGAAGCATCGTCCAGGGCTATATGACACAAGAGTGCATCTCTTTCTGTGAGAATTTTCTATATGGCGCAGACCAGCCGCCTGGTGTTAGTGTTGGTTTGCCCGTTAACAAGCACGATGGGAGGCTTGAAGGAGAAGGTCACTGCAACTATCGCAGGGAACTGCACGTGGCATACTCAGATCGATGCAGCTACTTTGACAGAGCAAACTTGGTAGTGCTACCACACCTAGACGAGGTATATCCTTTCGTGGCACTGCACAAAGAAATTATCGCAAAGAAGTATCGTGACCGGGGAGTATGCCGGACGGATGCCGAAGTTACTAGAGAGGACAACTCCACTTTCCTGCACTGGTTCAAAGAGCATATTATTGCTAATCCCCCGGAGGAGGGCTCTAAGGATGGATTGCTCATATACGCCTTAGCACATGGCCCCTCGCCCAACCTCGTAACCTATCAGGCATATGATATCAAGGGATACACGTTCTACACGGAGGCCAAAGATATGGACAATGATGATCAGAACTCAGGGGTGACGATGGAATGCATGACCGGCAGTGACAACGGCACAACTGAACGATTTTATGGAAGGGTCAAGGAGATCTGGGAGCTTGACTACTCTGTGCACAACACGACGATGTTCCGTGTCAGATGGGCTAAGAATGTCGAAAGAGAAAACCGGATTTTCACTACCATGACTATACCCGACGCCAAGAGCGCTACCATGAACGCTATCGCAAAAAACGAGCCATGGGTACACGCTAAGCACGTGACACAATGCTTCTTCATAACCAACCCACGCAATCCCAGCTGTGTTGTCATGAGAAGAGGCAAAAGGAACATCATTGGAATGGATGGAGTCGCCAACGAGGAAGACTATGATCAGTACAGCAACCCAATGAGGGAAGATGACGATGATGATGAAGTATACATCAAAAGAAGAATCAATACTACATTACCTAAGAAAAAATGTATGCCATGGAAAATGGAAAGTCACAATGAGGGGCTCAATTATTCCTCGACGAACAAGAAGGGAAAGAAGCTGACTCAAAAACGAAAACGTCAACGCTCAGGAACCGTATGTTATCGGTCAAATGATGTAATATATATATATATATATATATACATTCCTATTTTGTATGCACACTTAGCCATTATTATGCATGGGTCCAATGATGTAATATATATGTTCCTATTTTGTATACATATTTAACCGTCAAATGATGCAATATATATCGCCTTCCCTTCGTTCACTGCTCTCGGGAAATAAAAGTGGGAGAAAATAAAGGAAAAGAAAAAGGAAAACTGGTAATAGTAGTTGCGGTTTATTGAAAAAGAGCTACAGTCAAGCTAGAAGTAGCGATTTCCTTATAAAACCGCTACAGCTAGTTAAGGTAGTAGCAGCGTGTTTGGTCTAAACCGCTACAGCTAGTGAAGGTAGTAGCATTGCGTTTTGTCTAAACGCGCTACTGCTACGTCCACTTATCCCAAAATTCTCACTCTCCCTGCTTCATCCTGCCTCTTTTCCCCCCCAAATCTCCACTATCTCTTCCCCCGTCGCACCGCCGCGCCCCGGCGCTCGCCCCCGATCTCGGCGCTCGCCCCCGATCCCGGCGCTCGCCCCCGACCCGGCCCCGGCGCTCGCCC
>NC_041381.1:309983319-310001104 GCF_002162155.2 Triticum dicoccoides
CGCTCGCCCCCGACCCGTCGGCCCTCGCCTCCCTCCTCTGCTTCCTCCCCTCCCAACCTCGGCCATCGTCGGGCCTGCCTCCTCGCCCCTGCACCCTCTGTAAACCCCCCCTCTCTCTCTGCTAGCTAGGGTTCTTCGGTTAATTTACTTAGGTTTTAGTTAGGGCAGTAGGTTATTAGGTTATCTATTTAGTTATGAATTTAGCTAGGTTTTAAAATAGGACAGAAATTTAGGGTTCAGCAATTGTAGTTAAAAGAAAAGGCAGCATTTAAGCAATTGCCCAAATCAACATCCCTTGTTAAAGCAAATTTAGGTAGGCTGAATTTATATGCAAATTTGAACTGGACATGTGATATGTGGATATGTCATGTTTTGGACATGTCATGTTTGGAATTTGAACATGTCATTTGGACATGTAATGTTTTGGTTCAATTTTGGTAAATGATCCGAGTGGCCTATGTTACGTAGGAATGTTGATTTATTTCTGTTCCGGTGAATTTTAGGCGCTCGATATGTCCATTTTTTAGCAAAGGTCATGCCGAAATTTGCCGTGAATTTTGGCATGATTTGTGCTAGATAGTTGGCATATCGAGTGCTGGCACATAGATTTCTTTTTTATGTCATTTCTCATTTTTTTTCATACGTTTATAAATAAACGAGGACACTTAATCATAGGAAACATGTCGAACAACGAAGAAACTGGGCCTTCTGACCAAGATGCAGACGAGATGGATTATGAGGGTGAACAAGAGTACCTCGACTATTTGACTACTAAGCAAGGTTTGCAGGTCGGCCTTGATGATGGTACTGATGCCGACATCGACACCGACGGCGCTGGCACCGATGGCGGCGCCGAGACCGTCGGGGAAGGTACCGGCGGGGAAGATACCGGCGGGGAAGGTACTGGCGCCGATGCCGCTACCGAAAAGAGGAAGCATAAGAAGCAGAGGATTCGAAAACCTAACAAACTAGGGATTGGACAACTTGTGATCACAAAGATGGCACCTGGCAAGTTTGAGCCATTAGGGCCGGAAGAACCTCGCAAGTGGTATGCAAACCAAGTAGGATGCATCCTACGGGAATGCTTGAGCATCAACGACGATGACTTAAGGAGTAAAGAACATTTGACACAGTTGCTCCTAACGAAGTTGCACAAGAGATTCAAGGTCCCCGACCGAGATGATAACATAGAACAATCGTGGGATGATCCAAAGATGAAAAAGATTAACAATCACGCCATGGGCATGTTCAGCAATGATTTGGCCTCCTGGAAAGGGAGGGTGAAACGAGCTATTGAGGCTGAGGAACCCCTATCCAAGATTCTGGAGGAAAATCCGACACTTACAGAAGAGGAGTTCGAAAAGTTCAAGGACACTTGCACTACCGAGGCAGCCAAGGCTAAGGCTACGAAATTCAAGAGCCTTCAGCAAAGGAACACGGGGAAGCATCGCCTCGAAAGCCGTGGTACCTTGGTAAAAGGCCCATATGGGATAAGGAGGACACGGAACATGAAGCCGCGGGTTTCCCAGACCCCTTCGCGAAGTTCACCAACCCCTTGGAGCGTGACTTCATCAGGGCCCGCTACAAGTGGGACAAGGAGAAAAAGGTTTTTACACGGACCAGATCACGAGGAAATTGATTAGACTACTGGAGAAGCATCACCAACTTGCAGCCGAAAGCACTACTTCTCCGATGAGGCCCAAGTGGGACACCCCTCTCAACCGGGCCTTAAACGAACTTAAGGGACTCCCTTTGGGCCAGCGGCTGCAATATGGTCGTGTGCACGGCGCTGGAGACGGCGCCACGTTGAAGGTGTTTTACAACGAGGGCCGGGAGGCCAAGAAGCAGAAAAAGAAGTTTAGTCAGGCGGACATCAACGCGAAGTTGAAGCTTGCGGTCGAGAAAAAAGCAGTTGAGGATGCGGAAAAAACAGCCGAGGAGAAAAATGAGTTGCTACAGCAGGCAGTCAATGTAGCTGTAACTGCCTGCAGAAATGATTTTGCTACTAACTTGGTTCCAGCTATCATCAACTAGACGAAGGAAAATCCAGACAAGATGGTACATGATTTCTCGATGCCCAGTTTCGTCGGGAGCAACTCCATGAACAACAACAACACCACACCATCACTTGTTCACGCAACTGGGCCTCCTCTCGCGGTCTCTCCCACTCATAGCAGCCCGTCCTTAGTCTCTGGCGCGCTAGGTGGGCCTTCGTCTTTGGCTGAGCTGGACGCCGTCACGGTAATTACATGTCGCACCAACATATATATATATATATATATATATATATATATATATATATATATATATATATATATATATATATAGAATATTCCATTTTCGTTACCTTTCGGATGTTTTACGCCACAGACATATGTGTTTGCAGGGCGAAGAAACCCCGTGCACCATAGTCTACTTGATCAGAAGGTCGACGTGGGAAAGGGGATTATATTGAACCCCTTGTAACCCACGTTCCACAACTAGCCGATCCCCGCTGGGCACTTCAGGGTTAGCTTGTCCAGTGTGAAATTGGGGCACGAGGCGTTGCCTCCTCCAGTAAAGCATGTGGGAGAGGATGATGAGACCTCGCTGCAGATTGGAAGCTGCAAGGGTTGGGTGCTGCTATGGCCAAAGAATCTTATTCGTCTGGAGCCGGCCAAGAGCACACCAATAACCACACATCAACAAGCATGTGCGGAGACCACCACCCCGCCTACGCAATTACCAGCTCCTGTAGTGCCGAGTGAGAGCGGCGGACGACGTGATGAAGGGGGTGCAATAGTACTGGCTGATGTAATCGGTCCTCTAGAACAGAGAATGGATGATGAGACGGAGGTCGGCCCTATGGGTTTCCTCAATACAAACGCGTATGACTGTGACATAGATATGATGAGTCAACCATAGGACGAATCAGGCTATCAGCATGCTAATGAGGATATGGATGATATGCCCGGGCAGGAAGGTCGTTGGAAGGATTGCAAAAAGTCTCTCTTCATGAATTCCTCACAGGACACGCCTAAAGATGTCGCCTCAACATAGGCTGAACTAGCCGGGGGTCGTACAATGCTTAGCCCGGGAACCCTGGGGTAGGGATTAAGGAAGGGTCTAGAAGGTGTGCCCAAGAAAAAGGAGAGGAAGAGATCGGGGAAGATAACTGCCTCCAAACAAGCCAGAGCACAAAGCAGCCAGATGATGCATTCTGAAGAGCGTGTACCCGCGAAAGGTGCGGCCATGTTCCATCTCACGGGCAAGCCGATGCTACCGCCAAAACCGCTGGAGGCACTATCAAGGGATCTCAGGATACTGCACGACCATGTGCTGTCGACTGAGAAAAGCCTACTAGCCTCAAAGGATCTAGGATATCTGACATACGCGGCTCGCGTGCCTAAGGGGAAGCGCTACATCGAGACATGGCCCACGGAGGTGTTCTTCTTGCGGTGTGACCATATCTTTGAGATGTTTCTGACATGGCAGCTCGATTTTACAATCGTCCGCCTTTTTGCGCTACATATGAGCTCCGTCATGAAGAGTGAAGAAGTCTCGCAAATCTGTGTGGCGGATCCGTACTACATGCACGAGTCTTTCTTGAGTCTCGGCAACTTTGAGCGTGAAACTGCTAGGGAGTACCTCCAAAACTTCATGGTACAAAATAAGGACCGGGAAATTGTCCTCGTGCCTTATCATCCAAAGTAAGTCAGTTCCGGACAACCCTTTCATACATTTCACTCATTCCTTCTCTCTCATATGGGGAATAATTTGACGTGTCTTTTCCCCACAGCAACGGGTGCTCCATCCTTATCGTTCTTTACCCGCAAGTCTCCCACGCCGTGTATTTTGACCCTTCCAGAGACTACGAGAAAAAAGACTACACCCACATAATGAATATTCTAGATGATGCTCTCCAAGGCTTCAGCATTAGAGGTGGCCACATGTAGATCAGGAAACAAAGGAACAAGAAGATGGGTTTCGCGCATAAAACTAACTTGTCCTACATCCATGTCCCAAAACCAAGCAAGAAGGATGGATTCTACATCGTCCATCTCATGATTCAGTTCAGCACGGATCACCAAAAGCTTCGCATGAGAAGCAGAAATGATGATCATATCCACAAGTGGCTAGAATCTCATGGAGAAGCGGATTATAAACTTAGAGATGACTTCTTTCGCATCCAAAGGGACATTGCAACGATCATCATGAAAGAAGTCGTCGATGAGGAGGGGATGTTCCACCACGGCCCTATATCGCGAGCTCACGTCCGAACTCGCATAGGCATGCAACGTCTAGACCTCACTCCATTCAAGAAGCTAGGGTCCATCCTCGATGATGTGGAAGGACGGAACTTCTAGTGATTTATGATGCCGATGATGATGATATGTGTCGGTTGAACTTGTATACTTTTTGTAGCGATGAAACTTTGTGATGTCCATGGTCCCTGCCGAACTTGCGTAACGCTACTTTGTTAGTTTGCGCACGATGACATGCGTACCTCTAGTTAATTAGTTTGTGTACTGTATGTTGCATCTAGTTGCTAACCCTTTCTTTTTCGGGGTTGCTCTAGTATATTTTGTTGCATATATATGATTGTACATCCTCTTCATGAACATGCATCTCTAACAGGTACCTAGTTTCTTGATGGCGAGATGGAAGTGCTATGTCATGTACAAAGGGAAGGTTCCGGGGGTGTACAATGAGTGGCCTGAGTGTCAGGCGCAAGTGAATGGGTTCTCGGGCGCCAACCATAAAGGCTTCAAAAGTAGACAAGAAGGAGAAGCTAGTTACTTGAGGATCACGCTAGCGCAAGAGAGGACTCGTAACCGCCGCCTCATGTACTGCATAGTTCCGCTCTCACTCATAGTGATAGCTCTTCTCGCGTATACCTTTGTTTAGATGGATGGCGTTGTAGTTGCAAGTATTCGAGACTTGCATGTATCGCTATTTTCGAGATGATGACACGATACCACTTTGTGTTGGATGATGATTATGATGAGACTATTTGTATGTATATGCTATGATTACATTTGTGGTCTCGCAGACATTTGTATGTGTATCATGATGACATTTGTACGTGTATCATGATGACATTTGTATGTGCTACAGATTCTTCTATAAAGCCTGTTCAAATACAAAACAAATATGCAGAAAAATATATATTAAAATTATCAGTAGCGAGTGGAGAAAAGATAGAGCAGCGCGGTAGTATTAGTAGCGCGCACAGGGGAAGCGCGCTATAGCTATTAGCAGTAGCGAGCTCCATAGGAGAACGCTGCTGCTACACTTGTATATCAATAGCGTGGGCGCGCACGCGCTGCTGCTATGGGTTAGCTGTAGCGCCTTATTAGTAGCTCCGCCACCCGCGCTACTGATATACCTAAAACCCGCGCTGCTGCTAGGCTTTTCCCTAGTAGTGTGTGGCTAGCTGGGCGTGGTGCTGAGACAAGCACGAGCTCAACAGAGGCTCGGGTGCAGCTCGGAGCATGCCGAACGCATGCCAGCGCCCGTGTCTTCATGCGGTGACCACGCGCACTTTGGCAACATGACGCCCAGGCGATGCCAAACTATGTCTGGGCTGTCGACCGTGGAGTGTTTAGGCTAGGGAAGGGTTTAGCAAGTCACCAGGATGAGATAGTTGATCACAACCTTGACTGAAAGTTTATGGACAGAAACTTGTGGCTTAATTTGTGATCAAACCAAGAAGAGCTAGGAGCTGAGCTTTGGGTTTTAGTGTTAGATTACTAAGGTGCAGATGCTCAAGAAAATCCAGCTCCAAAAGCTAAAGGAATAATTTCGGCGTTCTGGGAACGGGGGTCCCCAGACTTGCCTGCCTGCGGCCTGTGGCGTGGCTCAAAGGGGGCCAGCGCGGCCCATCTTCATCAACACAAGCTCAAGATCCTCGCGAAGGGACAAGCCTCGCGGGGCGGACAACAAGGAGCTTCCTCAGGCAAGGCCTCATCAGGCTGGCTCACGAGGAGGCGGAGAGATCAAGGCAGGGTACCTCACGAGGTGCCCATGACGCAAGCCATGACGACCAAGGGCGCCAAGCGGGCGCCAGCCCGCGCAGTGTCCTCCTTTCCTCTTTGGTGCAAAGGGAGCAAGCGCAGGCGGGAGCATCAAGCAAAGGCATCCATTTCGGTGCAACAAGACCAAGACCCGCCCAACGGCAGGAAGGAAGTCATTGTGGAGCCCAAGCAGGCATCACCACCAGAGCCTTTGATAGGCGAGGACCAACTTTAGTCAGGATAAGTGTACCAGATGTTCCCCTTCAAAATGGCCAATTGTTGGCGCCCTTCCCGCTCAATATTTGGGAAGAGGCCCATGGCCTTTGCCTATAAATAGGACTAGCCACCCCCAGGGTAGAGGCATCGAGAACCCAGGAGCTAGAATCAAGTAGCATCATAGCAAGGGAGAAGGTCAACTGAACTCCTCCTAGCAGTTCATCCCCCCAGCCAAGAACAGGCCCTCATGAGGCTGTTCTTCCTTGTATTGTTCACCATCCTCAGCCCAAGAGGCAATCCACCACACCACAAACTAGAGTAGGGTATTACACCACAATGGTGGCCCGAACTAGTATAAACCTTGTGTCTCTTGTGTTGTTCCTTTCGTAGTTTAGATCCTAGCGAGGCGGCGAGGAGCAGGTAGGTAGAGGGCGAAATCTCCGCGCGCACCCCAGTGTTCGAACCTCAAGGGTCTGCCGGAACCCGAAGTCCTACATTTGGCGCGCCAGGTAGGGGGTGCACCGGAGTTTTCCTTTCTGCCACCGTCATGACCCGCCTCGCGATGGGCAGCATGCCGCCCGCTATGGTTGCCAGCGCCAGCGCTAGGGCCAGGGGGCTCCGAGCCCTGGCCCCAGCCTTACAACGGGTGCGGTGGCCGAACAAGTTCAAACCGACGACGCCGCCGCGCTACAATGGCGCGACCAATCCGCTGGCCTTCCTGATGGCGTACGAGGAGGCCGTTCTCGAAGCTGGAGGTGACGACGGGGTCATGGCCAACTGGCTTCCCATGGCCCTCACCGGCGCTCCGCGCACATGGCTGCTCCACCTGCCGGCAGCCTCCGTGGCCTCTTGGGAAGAGCTGCGCGGCCTCTTCCTCGCCTGCCACACTGCGCCGGCACCCCCGTCATCGCGGCCCTCCTAGGCGGCTCGCAGGCACCGCCCTCCAGTCACCACGTCAAGCCATTCGTCCGCCGGGTCGGCGCCGCCTCCACGCGGCAGGGGGCTCCCCCGGACCAGTCGGCGCCACAGGCCAGTCTGGCCTTCAGCTCGGAGGACCACCCCTCCAATTCAGCCTGCTCGGGTGCGCTCCCCATGCTGTGCACCCCCACCATCTGCCAGGTGGCCGTCACCAGGACTCTCATCGACGGCGGTGCGGGCCTCAGCGTGCTCTCAGTTGAGGCCTTCAACCCCCTCTGCATACCCCGGGAGCGGCTGCAGCCCAGCCGGCCCTTCTCGGGCGTCGAGGGCGGGTCATCCAGCTCCTTGGGACATATCCGGCTCCCAGTAAATTTCGGCACCTACAACAACTTCCGCATGGAGCTGGTCGATTTCGATATCGCCCCCATCGTCCTCCCCTACAACGCCATCCTCAGCTATCCAGCACTGGCCCAATTCATGGCCGCGACTCATCCGGCGTACAACCTCATGAAGATGCCCGGGAGTAGCGGTGTCCTCACCGTGCCTGGGGACACCGGGGATGCGCTGCGAGCGCTCAAGCTCGCCTTCAAGACGGCGACGTCAGCACGGCCCGCCGACGCGGAGACCCTCGAGCCTAAGGGCGCTGCAGCAACCAAGAAGAAACAGTTGTTCACCAAAGACAAGGCAGATACCAAGCAGATACCCGTCGACAAGGACGGGTCCACTGACGCCACTTTCACCATAGGCGCCAACCTCGAGCCCAAGCAGGAAGAAGCCCTGGTCAAGTTCCTGCGCGCAAACAAGAAGGTATTCGCCTGGGAGCCTGATCAGTTGGCGGGGATTCCACGGGGCGTAATCGAGCATCACCTCAACGTGTGCCCCAACGTGCGCCCTGTGAAGCAGAAGGCGAGGCGGCAGTCCACTGAAAAGCAGGTCTTCATCGTCCAGGAGACCCGCAAGCTAGAAGGCGCTGGGGTCATTCGCGAGGTTCGATATCCAGATTGGTTGGCCAACCCTGTGGTTGTGCCAAAGAAGGGAGGGAAGGAGCACATGTGTGTCGACTTCACCAACCTCAACAAAGCATGCCCGCAAGATCCGTTCCCGCTCCCTCGCATCGATCAGATTGTCGATTCCACTGCTGAGTGCGACCTGTTATGCTTCTTGGATGCCTTCTCCGGGTATCACCAGATCAAGATGGCGGTGGAAGACGTGGAAAAGACGGCCTTCCTGACCCCATGTGGGGTGTACTGCTATACATGCATGCCGTCCGGACTGCGCAACGCGGGGGCAACCTTTCAGTGGCTCATGCACATCACCTAGGGTCCGCAGCTCGGGAAGAATGTGGAAGCTTACGTCGACGACATAGTGGTGAAGTCTCGCAAGGCCAAGACCTTGATACAAGACCTGGAGGAAACCTTCGCAAACCTCAACGCAGTGAACCTGCGGCTCAACCCGAAGAAGTGCATGTTTGGAGTCCCCTCGGGCAAGCTTTTGGGCTTCCTCGTGTCCCACCAAGGCATCGAGGCCAACCCAGAAAAGGTCAAGGCGGTCGAGGACATGAGCCCACCAAAGACCCTCAGAGAAATGCAGAAGCTCACTGGGCGCGTGACTGCGCTAGGGCGCTTCATCTCCAAGTTGGGGGAGCGAGCGCTGCCTTTCTTCCAGCTGATGAAGAAAAAGGGGCCCTTTGAATGGACTGAAGAGGCCGACAAGGCGTTCCAAGATCTCAAGTGATACCTAACCAGCCCTCCGATGATGGTGGCTCCACGCCCTCAAGAGCCCCTGGTGCTCTACCTTGCCGCCACTCCCTACTCCGCCAGCGCAGCTCTGGTGGCGGTTAGGGAGGAGCGTCAGACCAAAGCCGCGGCAGCTACCCGGGTCAAGGCAAAGCAGGATCAAGGAGGACTCGCAGAGATCACTACCACGGCTGAGAAGGATCAGCAGCCGCAGGGAAGTGCATTGGGAACAGAAGAGGCCCCTGCCCCAGGCAACCAGCTTCCGGGGGCTCCATCGCCTCAGGAGGCGCCATGGTCCCCGGAGGACGCCACCGGCACCGACGCTCCAAGCCTCGTCGAGCACCCAGTGTACTTCGTCAGCACGGTGCTGCGGGACACGAGGGCACGGTACCCCATGCATCAGAAACTCCTCCTCGCGCTACTGGTGGCCTCGCGCAAGCTGCGACACTATTTTCAGGGTCACCCTATCAAGGTCGTCTCAGCATACCCCTTGGAAAGGGTGCTCAGGAGCCCTAACTCAGCTGGAAGGGTCGCCGAGTGGAACATTGAACTGCAAGCGTTTCAGCTCGAATTCAGCACGACCAGAGTCATCAAGGGGGCCGCGCTAGCAGATTTCGTGGCCGAATGGACGAAGGGACCGGGCCTCAAGGCCGACGAGGATCGATCCCTCTCCCCGGGAAGCGAGGCGCCAGAAGGCTGGGTCATGTACTTCGACGGGGCGTTCTCTAGGCATGGCGCTGGGGCTGGGGCGGTGCTCATATCTCCCACTCAGGACAAGCTCTACTATGCCGTGCAGCTCTGTTCCTAGCAAGGTGAAAAGGTCTCCAACAACAAAGCGGAGTATGAACGTCTAATAGCAGGCTTGAAGGCCGCAGCTGCCCTAGGGGTAAAGCGTCTTACCATCAAGGGCGATTCGCAGCTCCTCGTCAATTTCTCCAACAAAGTGTACGAGCCAAAAGATGAGCACATGGAAGCCTACCTTGCGGAGGTCCACAAGATGGAAAAGCAGTTCTGGGGGTTGGAGTTGCAGCATGTGCCCTGTGGCACAAATCAGGAGGTCGATGACATCGCCAAACAAGCATCCAGGCGGTTACCTCAGGAGCCTGGCATCTTCGAGGAGCGGCTCTTCAAGCCCTCGTCCATGCCATCACTATCAAACACGGCGCAGCCTCGGGAGGAGCTCCCCTAGCCTCCTGCCTCGGGAGCCCCGGTCTGTGGCCCAGCCTCAGGAGCGCGCCTGCTCCTGATGATGGAGCCTCGGGAGGGGTGCTGGATCACAGAGCTCCGGAGTTACTTAACGCAAGGGACCCTGCCGGAGAAGGAGGAGGAAGCGGAGCGTGTGGCGCCGCAAGCCACATCGTACTGCATCAGGGATGGAGAACTCTACCACAAGCGACCAAATGATGTGTCCCTACGCTGCATCTCCAAGGAGCAAGGGAAAGAGTTGTTGGCGGATATACATGGTGGAGACTGTGGGCCCCACTCGTCATCATGGACCCTCGTGGGCAAGGCATTCCGCAGCGGCTTCCATTGGCCTACTGCGCTCAATGACACCGTCGAACTAGTGAAGGCTTGCGAAGCCTGCCAATTCCATGCCAAGCAGATCCATCAGCCGGCAGGAGGTCTGCAAACTATACCCCTCTCGTGGCCATTCGCAGTCTGGGGGCTGGATATCCTGGGCCCGTTTCCTCGGGCGCCAGGGGCTATCGCTACCTCTACGTCGCCATGGACAAGTTCACCAAGTGGGCCGAAGTGGAAGCCATCCGCACCATCCCTGCAGGTTCAGCGGTCAAGTTCATCAAGGGCATCGTGAGCCGGTTCGGGGTGCCGAACCGCATCATCACCGACAACGGTTCACAGTTCACCAGTAACCTCTTCAAAACATACTGTGCTAACCTTGGAACGCAGATATGCTACGCTTCGATGGCGCACCCCCGAAGCAACGGCCAGGCCGAGCGGGCCAACGCGGAGGTCCTGAGGGGCCTCAAGACCAGAACATTCAAGAAGAAACTGGAAGCCTGTGGCAGAGGTTGGTACGATGAGCTTTAGTCCGTGTTGTGGTCCATCCGCACGACCGCAACCAAGCCAACTGGGGAGACCCCGTTCTTCTTGGTCTATGGAGCCGAAGAGGTCCTCCCTCACGAGGTTAGACTTCGTTCCGCATGGGTCCTGGCATTCAACGAGGCGCAGCAGGACGCCATGCGGGGGATGGACCTCGTGCTGGGGGAGGAGCGTCACCAAGAAGCCGCGTTGCGAGCAGCGAGATAGCAACAAGCACTGCGGTGATACCACTGCCGCAATATCTGCCCCAGAACTCTTGAGGTAGGGGACCTCGTTCTCAGGCGGGTTCTCTCCAGGGAGGGACTGCATAAGCTCTCTCCCATGTGGGAGGGCCCATTCAAGGTTGTCATGTTTCCAGGCCCGGCTCTGTGCGCTTGGAGACTCAGGAGGGGGTGCCAGTCCAGAATGCGTGGAACATCCAGCACCTCCGGAGGTTTTACCCCTAAAAAGGCCCAGAGCCTGTGAAGAAGGCGAATGCCTGTGAAGATTATCTTTTTGGAAAAGGCCCAGAGCCTGTGAAGAAGGCGAATGCCTGTGAAGATTATCTTTTTGGAAAAGGCCCAGAGCCTGTGAAGAAGGCGAATGCCTGCGAAGATTATCTTTTTGGAAAAGGCCCAGAGCCTGTGAAGAAGGCAAATGCCTGTGAAGATTATCTTTTTGGAAAAGGCCCAGAGCCTGTGAAGAAGGCGAGTGCCTGTGAAGCTGTCGAGTTTTGGAAAAGGCCCGGAGCCTGTGAAGAGGGCCAATGCCCATGAAGCTTGCTTCCCCCAAGAAAGGCCCAGAGCCTGTGAAGAAGGCCAACGCCTGTGAAGCTCGCCGCCCGTGACACTCTCACGTAATAATGAGTTAGGGATGTACACGCCCCGGAGTCTCGGGAGCGCCGGCCTCAGGCCCTGGGGCTCCCTCCCACGCCCAGTGGCAGCACTTAGCTCCGCGCTGGTGATAAGACGTCGAAGACTAGACTAGGTGCCGGACGCGGCTTTTTCATTTTCTTTCTGCAGTTGGCTAGTTCATTCTCATTTGAAGTTTTATTGAAATTGTCGTCGTCTTTGACTTGTGGCTCTTTGACTTTTCGCCCTCTTGCCTCGATTTCTCTTGCGCAAGGTCTCGCGAGGGGGCAGCCCGAGCGCCCTCGCGAGTGTTTCTGCCCTCATCGTTCAAGGTTTCACAACCTGGGTCCACTACAGGAGCACCCCCTCCAGTCCATGCCCCACGGGCACAGCGACATGAACACAGGACCTGGGTCGGCTGCCCCCCACGGCTGAGGCTGGGAACTACCTATGCGCAGACGTGCGGCCGGAAGGCACAATACCAAAATAATGGAAACAATGCGATAATTAACAACGGTAACCCAAACACGCCCCCACGGGGCCCCACACTACTATCTTTTTACGCAGGAAAAGGGAAAAGAAAGAACAAATCAGGTGCGGCTCGCCCGACACCGGCCCGCAGGGAAGACTCGAGGCGCCTCCGGGGCTCAGGCGGACTCCCTCTCACGCTTCACCGAGGCGCGACGGCGGGCAGACCCGCTACCACCCACCAAGCAGGCACGACGGCGTGGAGACTGACCGCGGCCGCTGCTAGAAGAGTCGCTGCCCGAAGAAGAACCAGTGAAGCTTGAGGAACCCTGGGCGCCGACAACCACGCGCGCACTGTCCTCTCCGTCCTCGCCGGGGCTGGGTCCCCGGCCGCGGTCGTTGTCTTCAGGGTAGCACTCTGCACGGCGACAATCTTCCCAATCACCCTCACATAGAGGGTGGCATCGCCGTCGAACTTGAAGTGCAGGGTGCACCGACGGCTCAGGCCACGCGCGCGGGCAAACGTCTGCCAGCCGCGGGTCAAGGTCAGGCTCCCAGCTATGGAGACCTCCAGCGAAGCCCATGAGGCCCGGCTGCAGCAGCCGTCTGCCTGGAGCCAGAAGCCGCCCGGGGCGCCAGCTGGGAGCTCACCTAGGAGGAAGCGAGGGAGCTGAAGCCGGGCCCTAGTCGGCTCCGCCGACCACACAACGAACTCCGGCAGCACCTCCGCAGCGTGAAAGCGCGGCCTAGGGGGTCGCGCGGCCGAAGCACGCCCCCCGGCCGCGGCCAGCCGCCCGTCACCGCGCCGGAAGTCACCTCCACGACCATGGGGAGCCGCCGTGGTGGCCACAGGGTGTTTGCGAGGGCGGCCTCGACCACGCTTGGGCGGGGGAGAGGCAGGCTCAACCTGGCAGGCCCTTCCTTTCTCTGTGGCCGAGAACTTCCTTGACGGAGCCATGAAGAAGAAGGAGAAGCAAGAGGGGATAGACTGGAAGGTCCGCGTCGTGCCATACTTAAAGCCAAAGGAGGCCAACCGCCGACCTCCATGATCGCAGGTAATCATGACCCGCTTTGCATGCAGGGACTTGTCAATTCGTGCAGTTGCCGAGGCGTCATGGGGAAGTGGATACGCCCACGTCCAATCAACGGCCACGCGGCGCCCAAGGCCGCAGGCTGTTAGGGCCCGCGGCGCTTCGCACTTGCCCTTTCGCCTCTCTGCTCGGCCAAGTCCGGGCGCGCCTTGGGCCCGGGGGCTACTGTCGGTGTTCTGGGAACGGGGGTCCCCAGACTTGCCTGCCTGCGGCCTGCGGTGTGGCTCAAAGGGGGCCCAGCGTGGCCCATCTTCATCAACACAAGCTCAAGACCCTCGCGAGGGGCCAAGCCTCGCGGGGCGGACGACAAGGAGCTTCCTCAGGCACGGCCTCATCAGGCTGGCTCACGAGGAGGCGGAGAGATCAAGGCGGGGTACCTCACGAGGTGCCCATGATGCAAGCCATGACGACCAAGGGCGCCAAGCGGGCGCCAGCCCGCGCAGTGTCCTCCTTTCCTCTTTGGTGCAAAGGGAGCAAGCGCAGGCGGGAGCATCAAGCAAAGGCATCCATTTCGGTGCAACAAGACCAAGACCCGCCCAACGGCAGGAAGGAAGTCATTGTGGAGCCCAAGCAGGCGTCACCACCAGAGCCTTTGACAGGCGAGGACCAACTTTAGTCAGCATAAGTGTACCTCAGATATTCCCCTTCAAAATGGCCAACTGTTGGCGCCCTTCCCGCTCAATATTTGGGAAGAGGCCCAGGGCCTTTGCCTATAAATAGGACTAGCCACCCCCATGGTAGAGGCATCGAGAATCCAGGAGCTAGAATCAAGTAGCATCATAGCAAGGGAGAAGGGCAACTGAACTCCTCCTAGCAGTTCATCCCCCCAGCCAAGAACAGGCCGTTTTGAGGCGGTTCTTCCTTGTATTGTTCACCATCATCAGCCCAAGAGGCAATCCACCACACCACAAACTAGAGTAGGGTATTACACCACAATGTTGGCCCGAACTAGTATAAACCTTGTGTCTCTTGTGTTGTTCCTTTCGTAGTTTAGATCCTAGCGAGGCAGCGAGGAGCAGGTAGGTAGAGGGAGAAATCTCCGCGCGCACCCCAGTGTTCGAACCTCAAGGGTCTGCCGGAACCCGAAATCCAACAAATAATGCACTTGCTGTACAAACTGCATTTTTTGGTCAGAATGCACATGATTTTTCCTAGCAAATATGGGCCACATGACCACTTGATATTTTTGCATAGGATGATGAGGCACTGTCCAAATAGTGTGTGTGAATTTTCTCAGATTTTTGTGGGCAAGAAACAAATGGGTTGCTTTGGAGGGAAAGTGAAAATATTTCATTTTCAGGATGAAAATGAACATTTTCCTTAGAAGAATTTTTTTCCACAGCATTGTGATGATGGATGAGAGGCCAAGAGAGGTTGTGGGAGGTGATTGGAGTCACTTGGGTGAAAATCAAAATTATGCCCAAGTGCTAAGTCCATATGAGTTAAATCAAAATCCAAATAAAAGCAAATAGAAGCAAAAAGTAAGGTAAAACTCATGATGGAAAAACCATGGTGTCACAAACCTCCCCCAATTAAGATGAATCTCGTCCTCGAGATTCGGTTGCTTGGGAAAACAATTTTTGATAAGACATTCTCAAAAGTCCCCTCTTTCCCAGGTTTCTTCTGCCTCGGTGTGATGCTCCCACTGTACTTTATAAAATTTTATCACCTTACTGCGAGCGACTCTTTCCATTTCTTCCAATATTCGGAATGGTTTCTCCTCATACGTTAAATCCTTAGCAAGCTCTATCTATGCCACATCAGTCCTTTTCTCGGGTGGCGAGATACACCTCCTCAAATATGAGACATGAAACACGTGGTGCACTTCTGACAATTCCGGTGGGAGTTCTAACTGGTAGGCCAGTGTAGCAACTCTGGACATAACTGGGAATGGGCCAATGTATCTGGGTGCAAGTTTTCCTCAGGTTTGAAACCTCTTGAATCCTCTCATGGGTGGGAGGTAAACATACTCTCCTGGTCCAAAACTGATCTGTTGGTGGTTGGAATCATAGTAGCTCTTTTGTCGGGAATTAGCCACTTGTAGTTTGTCTCAGATCTCTTTGACATATTTTTCAGCTTCCAGCATTAAGTCAGTTCCAGAAATGCGGCTATCTCCGGTTTGAGACCAGTTTAGCAGTGTGCGGCACTTACGGCCATATAGAGCTTCATAGGTTGATATCTTGAGGCTGGTCTGGAAACTGTTGGTGTATGAGAACTCTGCATAAGGTAGACAGACCTCCCACTTAGGTCCTTGGGCCAGAGCACATGCTCGGAGCATATCTTCGAGTACCTGATTTACTTGCTCAGTCTGCCGTCTGTTAGAGGGTGATAGGCGGTGTTGTACTTTAGGGCGGTCCCCAAAGCTTGATGGAGACGTGGCCAAAATGCTGAGGTAAAGAGAGAACCTCGGTCGGAAGTGATGGTTCTGGGTACTCCATGTAAACTGATGATTCTGGACACATATAGGTGTGTGAGTTGATCGGCTCTGTAGGTGGCTCGGATGGGAATGAAGTGAGCTACGTTCATCAGCATGTCCACCACAACCCATACTGCATCATTGCCGCGGTGGGTCTTTGGCAGGCCTGTGATGAAATCCATACATATGTCGTCCCACTTCCAGGAACGGGTAAAGGTTGAAGAAGTCCGGCGGGTTTCTGATGATCTGCCTTCACTTTGCTACATATATTGCAACAAGCGACAAAATAGGCAATGTCCTTCTTCATTCCATCCCATCAAAATATCTGTCGAAGGTCTTCATACATCTTGGTACCTCCTGGGTAAATTGAGTACGAAGATTTGTGTGCCTCGGTCAAGATCTTCCTTCTCAGGTTTGCTTGCTCAGGTACGCAGATCCGACCTCGATACCTTAGAGTACCTTGCTCATCCTTCGAGAAATCTTGGGTCTTGCCTTCTTGCATACGCTTGACATGATGTTACAGGACGACATCATCTTGCTGGGTCATGCGGATTTCTTCCTCGAGGGTAGGGGTAACTTCCAATATATTGGCAATGTCAGCCTCAACAATAACCAGGTTAAGCTGAGTGATCTCTTCTTGGAGTTTGGGAGGCAAGCACTCCGTCAGGGCGTTCAGGTTGGCAGGCTTGCGACTGAGGGCATCAACAACCACATTCTCCTTACCGGAATGGTAATTTATTCCAAGGTCATTATCCTTGACCAATTCGATCCATCTTATTTGTCGAAGGTTCAAGTCCTGTAGGGTGAATATATACTTGACACTCTTGTGGTTGGTAAATATCTGACATCTTTTGCCAATGAGACAGTGCCTCCAAATTTTCAATGAGTACACAACCACGCCCAATTCTGAATCATGGGTTGGATAGTTCCCTTTGTGGGGTCGTAGCTGTCTAGATGCGTTAGCTACAACCTTGCCATCTTGCATGAGTACACATCCAATACCTCTCCTGGATGTGTCACAGTATACATCAAAGTTGCGATAGATGTCTGGGAGGGTCAACACAGGTGCATGACGTCAATCGGGTCTTTAACTCATTGAAGCTTTTCTCATAGTCCTCAGACCGTACAAACTTCTTATCCTTCTTTAGCAGTTCTGTCATGGGCATGGCAATCTTAGAGAAGCCTTTGATGAATCAACGGTAATATCCGGCTAATCCAAGAAAACTCCGGATCTCAGTCACTGTCGTGGGTGCTGTCCAATCAAGCACGTCCTTCACTTTGCTTGGATCACGGCTATGCCCTCTGCTGAAAGAACATGCCCTAAAAATCCAACTTGCTTAAGCCAAAATTCGCATTTGCTGAATTTCGCATAGAGCTGATGGTCACGGAGTCTTTGCAAGACTGCTCTGAGATGTCCCTTGTGCTCTTCTTCACCTTTCGAGTATACGAGGATGTCATCAATGAAGACCACCACAAATTTATCCAAAAAGTCCATGAATACTTTATTCATGATGTGCATGAAGAAAGCAGGGGCATTGGTGAGGCCGAAAGACATGACTGTATATTCATGATGTGCATAAAGACTGTATCGAGTGGTGAATGCCGTCTTAGGAATATCCTCCTTTTTTATTTTGAGTTGGTGATATCTGTTGGGAAACGTAGCATGCAATTTCAAACAAATTCCTACGCTCATGCAAGATCTATCTAGGATATGCATAGCAACGAGAGGGACAGAGTGTGTCCACGTACGCTCGTAGACCAAAAGCGGAAGCATTTGACAACGCAGTTGATGTAATCGAACTTTTTCTCGTCCTGATCGATCAAGCACCGAACGTACGTCACCTCTGAGTTCTGCACACGTTCAGCTAGATGACGTCCCTCGAACTCTTGATCCAGCAAAGTGTCGAGGGAGAGTTCCGTCAGCACGATGGCATGGTGATGGTGATGGTGAAGTGATCCGCGCAGGGCTTCGCCTAAGGACTACGAAGATATGACCCGAGGCGTAAACTGTGGAGGGGGGCGCCGCACACGGCTAACAATTGTTGGTATGTGT